>NC_063362.1:32629060-32654060 GCF_021869965.1 Rhincodon typus
TCTAGTTCTTTGTCTAATTATCTTAAGGTAACATCTAATTTTAATTTGTAGCCACAAGAATGACCTTTCATCCAGTTAGTTATTTCTCCTGTGCAAGATTATAGAAAGTTTAACAGAACCTTTTTTAAACTCATTTATGGGACGTATAGAACATAGAACAGGCCCTTCAGCCCACAATGCTGTGCCGAACTTTTACCCTAAACCTAAGGTCTATCTAACCTCCACCCCTACCTTATGCTATCATCCATATGCCTACCTAATAGCCGCTTAAATGCCCCTAATGAGGCCTCTCCGGCAATGCATTCCACACCCCGACCACTCTCTGAGTAAAGAACCTACCTCTGACGTCTCCCCTATATCTACCTCCACTCACTTTAAAACTATGCCTCCTCGTAATAGATATCCCCACCCTAAGAAAAAGTCTCTGGCTGCCCACTCTATCTATATCGCTGATCATTTTGTACACCTCTATCAAGTCACCTCTCATCGTTTGTCGTTCTAAAGAGAAAAGCCCTAGATCTCTCAACCTTTCCTCGTAAGACCTTCACTCCATTCCAGGCAACATCCTGGTAAATCTCCTCTGCACCTTTTCCAACGCTTCTATATCTTTCCTGTAATGAGGCGACCAGTCCTGGACACAATACTCTAGGTGTGGCTGAACCAGGGTTTTGTATAGCTGGAGCATAACTTCACGGTTCTTGAACTCAGTCCCTCTATTAATGAAAGCTAACACACCATACGCCTTCTTAACAACTCTATCCACCTGGGTTGTAGCTTTCAGGGAACTGTGGACATGAACCCCAAGATCCCTCTGCTCCTCCACACTGCCAAGAATCTTTCCGTTAACCCTGTATTCTGCTTTCATGTTTGTCCTTCCAAAATGAATCACCTCACACTTTTCAGGGTTAAACTCCATCTGCCACTTCTCAGCCCAGCTCTGCATCCTATCAATGTTCCTTTGTAACCTAGAACAGCCCTCCGCACTATCCGCAACTCGAACCACCTTCGTATTGTCCGCGAACTTACTAATCCACCCTTCCACTCCTTCATCCAAATCATTCACAAAAATCACAAATAGAAGAGGACACCCAGAACAGATCCTTGTGGTACACCAGTCGTAACTGAGCACCATGTTGAATAGTTTCCGTCCACTACCACCCTTTGTCTTCTAAGGTCAGCCAATTCTGAATCCAATCTGCCACATTTCCCTCTATCCCATGCCTCCTTACTTTGTGCATTAGCCTACCATGGGGAACCTTATCAAACGCCTTACTTAAATCCATGTATACCACATCCACTGCTCTGCCTTCATCCACGTGTTTGGTCACCTCTTCAAAGAATTCAATAAGGTTTGTGAGGCATGATCTACCCCTCACAAATCCATACTGACTAACATGAATCAAACTGTGCCTATCCAAGTGATCATAAATCCTATCTCTCGGCGCTCTTTCCAATAATTTGCCCATCACTGAAGTAAGACTAACTGGCCTGTAATTTCCGGGGTTATCCCTATTCCCTTTTTGAACAAGGGAATGACGTTTGCCTCTCTCCAATCTTCCGGCACTATACCCGTGGACAGTGAGGACGAAAAGATCATCGCCAAAGGCCCTGCGATCTCTTCCCTCGCTTCCCATAGAATCCTTGGATAAATCCCTTCAGGCCCGGGGGACTTATGTTGTATGTTGTTGGCTAAACCAGCATTCATTACTCGTTCCTAAGTTCCTACCAGAAAAGTGAAAGTGAGCTGCCTGCTTGAACCACTACAGTCCTTTAAGTGTAATATTGGCATTCAAATGTATCCAGCGCTCTAGTTGCTGAAGTGTGCCAACTTGTTTGATCCGCAGCTTCTAGTGTAGCTGAACGTAGAAAAGAGATGTACCATATAAAGCACAGTCTAACACTGTGTGTTGCTATTTGCAAATATTAACTACTTTTAATTGCAATATCCAAAAATTCCTCAAGGAGTGCGCAAGCCTCAGGTTGCAAAAAGTGCCTCATGTTTTGGGTTGCACCTGTGACTTAAAGACTGCAATGCTTTATTACTTCTAGGTAGAACTATGTAATGAATTCATGTTTTATTCTGCTTTGGCCAGAATTGTTTAGCCTCAGTTCTTTGAGTATCTTAAAAACAAGGCTTAAAATCCATTATAGCCATATATGAGGGATAATAATTTTTTGCTGTTGAGAATTCGCTTACGTTGGTGGTTGTTTTCAAGAAATGATTTTGGAAGGCAAAAGCTGACTAACTCAATTTCTCCGTGTTTCGATCATGTCATGTTTCAAACTCTTCATCCAAGAACAAATGATATAAATTATAACATTGACCATATTGTACATCTGTGTTGACTTAAAAGTTCAAAAATAATGTAATTCATTTAACGATCCAAAATAAAAATTTTCCATCTTTCCTGATTGGTAACACAGTAAAGATGAGAAACAGTGAATCAGACTCCACTGAAAGTGGAGTTATTAATGAAGGAACTTTAATTTGAGAAACCAAAATATTCTGTGCTTTTCCTATGTATATACATGATATAGGTTGATCAGGATGAGCAGCTGAGATCACTCTAGCAGAATGGATTTTTCTCCCTCCGTTGCTATATTTCTGTTATGTCCTCGGAGAGGTTGTCAGTTACTAAGCTGTACTAATTGTCCAATGTTTTGTTTTAGAAATGTTAGAAATTTTACTTACATTTTGTTTACACACATGATTAAAAATGTGATCTACGTAAACTACTGATTTGTATGACCAGAATGTACTAAAATGTGCTTTTTCTTTCTGTTCTCAGAGGAGAAACCAAAGCAGGAGTCAATGGTGAAAAGTGCTTCACCAGATGTAAGATCGGAAACTATAGAAGAAAATAAAGACGTAGATGGAGAACCTCCTGATTCTGTCCGTTTACAAGTGGAGGAACAGGAGGAGGAGGAAGAAGAAGAAGAAGAAGAGGAGGAAGAAGAAGAGCTAACAGTGGAACCTACTACTAGCAATTCAGTTTTTCCACCTTTGGATTCTATGGAAGAATCTGTGCCATCCATTCCTAATGAAGAGCAGAACCCTGCAACTAACTTATGTTTGCATGGGGAAGTAGAAGAGGATAAACAAGAAGAGCAGGACAGTGAAAATCTATCTGGAGAAGTGATTATTGCTTCAGCTAACGAGATTATAGTACCTGCTACTATTAATACAATTAAAGATGTGAATGGCATAGCAGGACAAGAACTAACACAAAGCACCTTAGAAAGTGTTTCACAAGACCTTCCTCCACTCTCCACTACAATGGAGATTCCAGACATTCTTCGGACAGAAATGGAGGTAACACCTTCCTCTGTTGCTGTTTGCACCAATCTGGAAGTTACAGCAGAGGAAGAGAACAAGGAGGAGGCTCCTATTAGTGATGACAAAGGTCAGGATGTGGAAGGCAAAGAATCTGCTGAAGAGGAGGAGAAAGAGGTAGAGGAAAATGAATCACAACAATTAAACTCCAAAAAAAGCCCAGAGATTGTGTATGGTAGGTTTGCATTGAATAAGACTGTCTGTAGAATGTCAGATCTTAGGAATTTTTGAAAAGATATTTGTGACATATGGTAATAATCCACATAAGACAAGCCTTTTCCAAGATGAGAGCTGTTTCCAAATACCTTCATAACCTTGTTGGAGCAATGCCAATTCACATCTTACTGGAGATTTTTTAAAAAGTTTTCAGTGCTTGCATATTCTGCCGGTGGTGTGAGAAAGATCTGCTAGTTTTTGTTTGACGATAGTTGATGTTCAATCTCCAGTTCAGTTTGGTGAATTAACTTTTTCACCTGATTATCCTATAAATCTTTGTATTATATTCAAAATTCATGTACTTTTTTCAATTATATCTGTAGATATTTAGTTTTAACTTGATTGTATTAAGAATTCATATTTCAGTATCAATCAGGAAGGAATTATTCTCATAAAGCTTTGAAGCCTACGCCAATGCATAACTGATTTAACATGAAATGTTTAAACTAAGGTATTCTGATTTAGCTGATTAGACACAAGATAATACTACCCAAAACTGGCATCACAATCCCTGGCTAGAAGAAAAATCTGTAGCTATTCTGCACTGATCACAGCTGGAATTGTCTTGAAAGTGCACATTCATTGAACTAAACTCAGACATCATTTCATTAATCAATTTGCCAGATTTACATAAAACATGTACAGTGAGCACGTATGAGCAGCATTGCCTGTGAGTTTCCTTCCAAGTTATAATTCATCCTCACTTACAAGTAATCTGGTGTTCCTGGGACCCTTCTAGTGCAGTGGTAGTATTCTTGCCTCTGAGCTAGAAGGTCTGGATTCAAGCCCTGTCTGCTCCATAGCTGTGTAATACAGTGCTGAACAGGTTGAACAGAAAATGTCTGGAAATATTTCTTGTCCATCCCTGGACAGATTGAGTTTTAAAACAAAAATGTCTGTCAATGTTCTTTCATTGGCATTGGGTTAATATCCTGGAGCTCCAGTTAGTAACACTGTGGGGTATTTATGCCACATGGACTGCAGCAATTCAGTGCTTCACCATTACCTTGAATGTTTAGGGAAGGGCAATAAAAATTTTCCTGGGCAGTGATGTCCACATTATATGAGTGGATCATTTAAAGAAATAGTCTGTTGACATATCAAAGGACAGTTGCCACTAATTGAACCATTTCCTGGCAAGATGACAGTACCTTTAGGAGTGAAATTTGACAAAATGTTTTAAGAAATGATGAGAAAACCTTAATGCATGCATTAATTTCACATAGCTTCATCTGTATGAAGATTATTTTCCTAACTTATGGATTGTATGTAGGTAAGTTATGATAGTATAGACTACTGAGATTTTGTTCATAATGTTGAATATATAATTTACCTTCAATTCTCAAGTAGACTAGATTTTTTGCATATGTAGAGCCATCCACTTTGTGGCATAGACTATCAAAATAATTTATGTATTTCCGATAATGCAATAACCATGGTTCCAACTTTGAAACCAATCTGACTTAATTAATGGTTTGCAGTGATAAAACCTCACTTCGTTGAGGGAGATTGACAACTTTAGAAATGAGAAGGAGGAATAAAAGTTTGATTTTAATGTCAAGTTTTGAATTGGATAAAAATCATGGAAAAGATGTATTACAAGGTAGAGACACATCGTCATGTTTCATCAATTTGCAAAAAGCCGTTTGTACCTCTCATGTACCTTTAAACGTGGATTAATTATAGATTACGAGAAGTGATGCACTTTTGGCAGGAAAATCAAGAAAAGAAAACAAAATCAATGAAAATGTGCTAGCAGCTGTGGAGGAACAGAGACTTCGAGGTCATGGAATTTAATTTCTTAAAAATGCTGGTAATTAAAATGATAAAAAGGCTTCTGTCATTTTAATTGCGTGAATAATAGTGCGGAGTACAAGTATGAACAGATTTAATTGAGAGGGGAGGAATTAGATGTGAAGAAATGCCATTGTGTAGATGGTCTTGGGGCATGGTATGGTTTGCCAAATGGACACAATTGCAGCATCCTTTAAGGAAGGGTATTGTGTTTTGGAAAGAGAACAGGGCAGTTAAAGGTTCAGCAAAAACTTAATTAGTTGAATAATCTTCTGTGCAGTAAACTTTGATAACTGCTGTATTGTACTGCAACCATTGGGGAGAATGAAATCTGTTTATGAATGACTAAGCTCTCCTAGACAATGTATATGCCAAGGAGCTAGAAGTTTGAGGCCTTTTTGGTCAGTATTTCACAATAAGAACCTTTCTATTTGTTAAAAAAATATAGTTGCTTGAATACCCTGTCAATTTTAACTTTTTTTTGTTGCTCAGGCTGTGACAAAGATTTTTATATTGTGCTTTGATCAGGATATTGTGGTTGAATGAGGAAATTTAATGACTTGACACCAAATGGCAGTTTTGAATATCAACTGAAAATAATTATCAGCAAACTTTAAATTAGAAGGGAGACTAACTAAATGAGGTGTGAAAGTTTATAGTAAATGAGTGTATACAGATTTAATTTCCAAATGATAAGTGAAGGACAGAGACAAAAAAAAACTGCAGATGCTGGAATCCAAGGTAGAGAAACAAGTGGCTGGAAGAACACGGCAAGCCAGGCAGCATCTGGAGGAAAGGGGCTCTTCATGACAGTGAAGGACAGTTTGATTCTGACAAAAGATTTCAAATAGTCTAATTCAAATGGACTGAAATAAAACAAGGCAAAGGTAACATGGGAGTCAAGGCTATGGACAGACAGGAATTGAGACCATATCCAGATCAGCCACGATCCATTTGAATGGCAGGACATGCCTAAAGGTCTGAATGACCTACTGCTTGTCAGTCTTATGTTCTTCTGTGCTATTTGTCTGTGTGAGCTAATGTAAATCACTCTGTGCTAATTCACTGACTGAGAGTTACTGAGATGAGTTTTTGACTGTGTAAGATGCTTATCAATGAAAGACATGGAGGGATTGGTTATTATTTTCAACAACGCACAACAGCCTATTCTTGACTAGGATTGGATCAGGGATTCACAAGGTAGTGTCTAATCAGGGCTCCGCTACTGATTTAATTATCAAGACCTGGGCAGACAACTTGAAAGAGAAATTGAGAGATTGACCAAGAAAGTTAAACCATTTTGAAATGAAAATGGTGGCCCATGATTGCATGCTTTAATAAATTATAATTCTAGAATTTGCCACCCAATTGTTTACCGAGTGCATTGTGGTGATGTTATGCAAGTATTGATTTGCTTGCAGTCAGCTATGCCTCAGTAGAATTGCTGGTGAGACATTATGAATTCATTGTATGATTGTTTAGTGCGAAAGGGAGTTGTGTGCCAAGTTTGCAATGGAATTACTGGAATATTTATTTCTGTGTAGCATCGCTGCAGTAGGGTTACAGTTAACCCTAACTCTATCACAGTTACAACTTGCTGCATAATACCTATTATTACATGTTATATTGGTGGAATAAGTAATAATTATATGATATTTTGCTGTTGATTTTCAAGTCACCAATAATGAAAAAGAGAAAGAAATTTCAGGATGCTCTGTTGTGGAGGTGCTGGTGTTAGACTGGGATAGATGAGGTCAAAAATTAACGACACCAGGTTATAGTCCAACAGGTTTATTTGAAGACACAAGCTTTTGTTGTCTCGCTACTCCTTCAGATGTCAGGATGCTGTGTGACAAGATGAGAGAGATTATTAGAAATACTCCACACTCTACATTTGAACATTTCTGTGATGTTCAAGACTTTGCACATTGGATCAGGTGATGGGCGGGTTTGTCTAAAGCAATCTAGTATAATTTTTTCCTTGTGTGTGTTGAAGCATTTATGGTAGTAAACAGTTCATATAGAAACATCAGTGTTAATCTGAACTCTAATTTTCAAATTTGAGGGATCTGGATGAACACAAGTTGTTAAATGCTGTGTGAGAAGTGTGACTTTTTTGTAGCAATATCTTGTTTAGAATGAGGGGTAGTTTGATTCCACCTGTGGTGTATAGCAGAAGAAACGTATTTACAATAGAAGTCCAATTTGACTGATTTGTGGAGAAATCTTGAATTTTTTTTAGAAGGAACTTGAGCTTCAATGGAACATTTCAGTGAAGGGACTGAATTTACTAGAGGTAGTCAATAAAGTGAATGGAGTTGACATTGACTTTGTCTTCTGGGATTTACACAATATGCTTTTTTAATTCTGGTTTTTCGTGCGTTTTCTTTGCTTTCTCTATGAATGTTGCGCATTTGTTTTTCCCAGTATTAAGACAAACCAGCCTTTGAACCTTGAAAGGCACTATGACTAAGCTACTCCTGACCTACAGATGCCTTCAGCTGAGTTCACTGGGTAGTTATCAGGATAAAGATCTGTAACTTTTTTGTTCAGTTACTCTATCCTTTTCTGTTCTCAGGATCCTGAGCCCAGTTATAGCTGAAAATTAATCAATTGTCCATTTTAGTGCCTGGTACTAATGATGTTGGAAATCTAAATAAAAACAGAAAATTCTGGAAATACTGCAGATCAGGCAACACAAATGGAGATAGAAAAAGTTAACATTTGTCAGAATTCTCAAAAGCTCATTGACCAGAAATGTTGAAGTGAACACACACACACTCTCCCACACGTGTTGCCAGATCTGAGGAGTGTTTAGAACATTTTCTGTTTTTAACTTAATTATCTGTACAGCAAGCCCGCCTGTCTCAATTTGTTTTTGAGTGGCGAAATGCCTGTTATCCTTCGAAACTTCTAACTCTCGTGCTGTACTTGATTTTGCTGTAGTTTTGGGGGAGACAGTCTTTTCAGATATCAAAGTTAAAATTTCATATTTATCTAAGCCTTCAAAATTGTGGTGACTTGTGTGTAATTTTAAGTGTGTCTTATTAAAGAAATTTCTACATCATACAGTCACATTTTTGATTGACTGCACGTATTCATATTTGGTTTGTGCAACAATTGTCTTAAATTCCAACACATTTTAGCAAAAGTCATGAAATGATGCTGGGTTTAATTTTCTTTTTATTTTGTTTTTCATATCCTGAGTGTGCAATAGGAGTGGCTCAGTACATTTCTAGTAATGACTCAGCACTGTATACCTAGTCTGAATAATGTATGTGCAAATCTGATAAAATAGTGTCATGATAAAATGCTTTCATAAGGTTAAAGATGAGAACAGTTTTAAGTGGTAGTTGCAATTCATGATAGTCAGGCTGCAACTATTCAGAAGGATTTTAATAGAACTGTCATTGAATACTTGTGGAATCTTGATCTGTTCTGTGATCTCCACTGATGTGGGTTCATTCACACGGACAATTTGAATGTTCAAAGCTCGCGACTCTTTACACAAAGAATGGTGGGCGTGTGGAATGCGCTGCCGGCAGTGGTAGTGGAGTCAGATACTTCAGAGACTTTTAAGCAACTCTTGGATAGGCACGTGGAGGATAGTAAAATGTAGGGTATGCAGGGTAGATTGATTTTAGTGGGATAATAGGTCGGCACAACGTCATAGGCCAAAGGGCCTGTACTGTGCTGTACTGTTCTATGTTCTATATGTTGTAAATATTTCTCGACCTAGCAGTCTTTTGCAATCTGATACACACAATGGCCTGTTGAGTGTGAATAAGTACATCTGCTGGAATTGTTGTGCATGCAAAGTGCTTAATGTAGAATATAAGAACAAACGCACACTGATTCATAGTTAAGGAAACAGATTGTAAGCTAGGAGTTGAACTGCTGATGTAAAATTGGGATCGAACTAATCAGACCTGGAGCTTGAATCACATGCAAAATTTATTTCACTAGTTGCGTCATATTGATGCTAGTCTTCAGCGTTGGGAGTGATTTGATGCCTCTTAAAGAAGCATCATTTCTACTAAGAAAAAAGTGGTAATTATGGCATTTTATTAACATGTTTTGTACTAGCTGTGTTCATATCAAAAGATTGTTGTACCAATATCAGCCTTGGTGTCTCATTATTTCAGCTTGTGTACTCAGGGCAGATATTCCTGGGAATATGTCAAGGGAAGTTATTTGGGTGGAACTGGGAAATAAGAAAAGGGTGATCACTTAACTGGGATTGCAATATAGACCCCCAGTATTCAGTGGGAAATTGAGAAACAAATTTGTAAGGAGGTCTCAGTTACCTGTAACAATAATAGGGTGGTTATGGTAGGGGATTTTAACTTTCCAAACATAGACTGGGGCTGCCATTGTATTGAGGGCTTGGATGGAGAGGAGCTTAAGTGTGTACAAAAATTTTTTTCTGATTCAGTATGTGGATGTATCTACTAGAGAACGTCCAAAACTTTACCTACTGTTGGGAAATAAGGTAGGGCAGCTGACTGAGGTGCCAGTGGCCATAATTCTGTTAATTTTAAAATAGTGATGGAAAAGGATAGACTGGATCTAAATTGGAGGAAGGCCAATTTTGATGGTATTAGGCAAGAACTTTCAAAAGTTGATTTGGGGGGTGCGGATGTTTGCAGGAATGGCTGGAAAATGGGAAGCCTTCAAAAATGAGATAACAAGAGTCCAGAAACAGTGTGTTCTTGTTAGGGTGAAGGGCAAAGCTAATCGGTGTAGGGAATGCTGGGTGACTAGAGAAATTGAGGTTTTAGTCAAGAAAAAGAAGAAAGCACATATCGGATATAGACAGCAGAAATCGAGTGAATGCCTAGAAGGTATAAAGGCAGTAGGCGTATGCTTAAGAGGGAAATCAAAAGGGGACATGAGATAGCTTTGGCAAATAGGGTTAAGGAGTATCCAAAGGGATTATACAACTGGATTAAGGACAAAAGGGTAGCTGGGAGAGAATAGGGCCCAATAAAGATCAGCAAAGCCACCTGTGCGTGGAACCGCAGAAGATGGGGGAGTTACTAAATGAATATTTTGCATCAATGTTTACTGAGGCGAAGGATATAGAAGATATAGAACATGGGGAAATAAATAGCAGTATCTTGAAAAATGCCCAATGGAAAGGCAAGGACTAATTAGGGATAGTCAAACTGGCTTGTGCGTGGGAGGTCATGTCTCACTAACTTGATTGAGTTTTTTAAAGAAATAACAAAGAGGATTGATGAGGACAGAATAATGGACGTGATCTATATGGACTTCAGTAAGGTGTTCGACAAGGTTCCTCATGGTACACTGGTTAGCGAGGTTAGATCACATGGAATACATGGAGAACCAGCCATTTGGATACAGAACTTGCTCGAAGGTAGAAGAGAGAGGGTGGTGGTGGAGGGTTGCCTTTCAGACTAGAGGCCTGTGACCAGTGAGCCACAAGGATTGGTGCTGGGTCCACTGCTTTTCATCATGTATATAAATGATTTGGATGTGAACATAGTAGGTATGGTTAGTAAGTTTGCAAATGATACCAAAATTGGAGGTGTGGTGGACAGTGAAGATTACCTCAGAGTACAACGGGATCTTGATTAGATGGCCAATTGGCCGAGGACTGGCAGATGGAATTTAATTTAGATGAACGTGAGGTGCTGCATTTTGGAAAGGTAAATCAGGGCAGGACTAAAATACTTTATGATAAGGTCCTCGGGAGTATTGCTTAACAAAGAGACCTTGGAGTACAGGTTCATAGTTCCTTGAAAGTAATCACAGGCAGACAGGGTGTTGAAGATGATATTTGGTATGCTTGCCTTTATTGGTCGGTGCATTAAGTATAGGAATGGAGCTGGAAAAGCACAGCCGGGCAGACAGCATCCAAGGATCAGGAAAGTCAGCGCTTCAGGCCGAAACCCTTCATCAGTCCTGATGAAGGGTTTTGGCCCGAAGCGTTGCCTTTGCTGCTCCTTGGATGCTGTCTGAGCGGCTGTGCTTTTCCAGCTCCACGTTTATTGACTCTAGCTTCCAGGATCTGCAGTTCTTGCTGTCTCCAAGGTGTTGAGTATAGGACTTGGGAGGTCATGTGGCTGTACAGGACATTGGTTAGGCCACTTTTGGAATACTATGTGCAATTCTGTTATAGAAAGAATGTTGTAAAACTTGAGAGGGTTCAGAAACGATTTGCAAGGATGTTGCCAGGGTTGGAGGGTTTGAGCTATAGGGAGAGGCTGAATAGCCTGGGGCTATTTTCCCTGAAGTGTCAGAAGTTGAGGGGTGATCTCATAGAGGTTTATAAAATCATGAGGGACACGAATAGTGTAAATAAACAAGGTCTTTTCCCTGGGGTGGGGCAATCCAAAACTAGAGGGCATAGGTTTAAGGTCAGAGGGGTAAGATACTGAAGGGGCAATGTTTTCACGCAGAGAGTGGTGTGTGTATGGAATGAGATGCCAGAGGAAGTGTGAAGGCTGGTACAGTTACAACATGTAAAAGGCATCTGGATGGGTACATGAATAGGAAGGGTTTAGAGGGATATGGGCCAACTGCTGGCAAATGGGACTAAATTTATTTAGGATATTTGGTTGGCATGGACTGGTTGGACCTTTGGTTGGCATGGACTGGTTGGACCTAAGAGTCTGTTTCCATGCTGTATATCTTTATGACTCTGAAACATTCCATTTCTTGCTTTTACCTTTCTGCTTACCCTGATCAGTATGTGGAAAGTTCTGATGTATGGTTAATACTTTTTCAAAAAGTTTCAATGCTTTGTTATTGTATAGATTGTTCTGAAAAACAGATAATTTGAGACTTCCAAGCCATGGCAATCAGAATTCAGTGTCAGCATTAAATTTGGATTCCTAATCCCTATTACTACATTCTTTTAAAAAATATCTATCTTTCAAGAGCAGCTTTTTTGAAAGAGTATACATACCCATTATGGTGCTACATTTGAAATCTACCATTCTTAAAATGCTGGATAACTACCATTTTCGTATGGGAAGCATCCACAAAATGATGTAGCTTAAATTTACAAAACTGATGTTAACTTGTAGCATATAAAAAGAGGAAAATGCTTTGTAGCATTGAAACGGATAATGTCTGGCTTTTTTTATTCATTCATGGGATGTGGGCAGTGCTGACTAAGCCAGCATTTATTGCCCAAGCATAATTGCCCTGGAGAAGGTGGTGGTGAGCTGCCACCTTGAACTGTGCAGTCCTTGAGATGTAGGGATACCAAAAGTGCTGTAAGAAAGGGAGTTCCAGGATTTTGATGCAGCAACAGTGAAAGAATGCTGAGTGTTCATATTGTGGCTTGATCATGTTGGAGTGGTGGATTTTCCCAGCCATCAGGTGGGAGATTGTGAGTGAGTGCAATTCTGCTGCTGTTGATGGTCCAAGGTCAAGTATGCTTTCCCTCTTATTAGCTCCCTCATTACGTGCTGCAGACCCAGTCAAGCACCTTTAAAGACCATAATATTTAGGACCAGAATTAGGCCATTTGGCTCATCAAGTCTGCTCCACCATTTGATCATAGTTGGTATGTTTGTCAACTCCATTCTCCTGCCTTTCCCCGTTGCCTTTGATCAACCTACTAATCAAGATCTTATCTATCTCTGCCTTAAATGCACTCTTTGACTTGACCTCCACAACCTTCTGCGACAATGTGTTCCACAGATCCACCACCCTCTGGCTAAAGAAATTCTGATTATCCAACTTCTAATGGGTAGTTTCTTCATGCTGAAGCTGTATGCTTGGGTTCTAATCTCTCCTCCTAGTGGAAGCATATCTTCTTCATGTCCACTGTATGCTGACCTCTCAGTATTCTGTAAGTTTCAACCTGATCCCCTCGCATCCTTCTAAACTCCATAAGAGTACAGACCCAGAGTCCCCAAATGCTCCTCATTTGACCAGCCCTTCATCCTGGGTTCATTCTTATAAACCACCTCTGGACCCTCTGCCAGCGCATCCTTCCTTAGATACAGGGCTCCCAACTGCTCTCAATATTCCAAGTGTGATCTGATCAGAGCCTTGTACAGCCTCGGCATTACATCCCTGTACTTGTATTCTAACCCACTTGAAATGAATTCTAACATTGCATTTGCCTTTCCAACTGCTAACCTTAAGAGAAGCCTGAACTAGGACTTCCAAATTGCTTTGTGCTTCGGATTTCTGAAACTTTTCCCAATTTAGAAAATAGTCTACACCTCTATCCTTCCTACCAAGGTGCATAACCTCGCACTTGCCCACATTGTATTCCATTTGCCACTCCTTTGCCCACTCTCCGAGCCTGTCCAAGTCCTTCTGCAACCTTCGTGCCTCCTCAACACTGCCTGTTCCTCCACCTATCTTTGAGTCACCTGCCTTATTTCCTTTAGCACTGTACAAACTTACTCAGTGATTCCATCATTCTGATTGCCAATGTCTTTTGGTTTGAATGCGCACTGTACAATGCTGATTTAGTTTTTTCTTAGGTTTCTTTGTATGTGTTAAAGTGAAGTTGCTGGTCCAACATAAAACAAGAGTGTGTACTAGAACTGGATATATTTTCTAAAATAGAAACAGTGCTCAGTGTTCTGTATTGATAAAGTGTAAGGAAAGTGAAGGCTATATTGCTTGTATTGGAAATTAGATGCAAAGTGAATAAGGTGTACTACAAGTCTCATTGAAATAGTTTTGGTAATTAAATTATGTCTGCATGTAAATGCAGTGGCATCTATTTGATTTTCATAGCTTTGCATAATTTGAGGCATTTTAAATTAAAAACAAATCCACTGTTACCTGTCATGAGTAACTGCTGTGTGTTACTTTTTACACTCATTCTCTTTTCGTATCACAGTGTTCTCACAGTATTGAGGATCTCCGTTGCAGTAATTTTTTTCCCTCCTTATTGCTTCCACTTCCTGTTTTTCACTCCTTTATATACACTGTGCCTTCCACAGACTAGCTTCGAGTCTCTGACAGTCCCCTGTAAACATAGACAAAGGTGCACAGTATTAGTCGATGATTCTTCTGTTTTGGAAAGGATGTATATGACCTCTCCTTAAACTCTCCATGGTGTGACATGGATTAAGAAATTGTCACGTGGCCATGTCCTGCCATTCTGTGCAGACCATACAACATGATTATCATACAGTTTAAGTATACTTCCAATGGTGTTCATATTTTTTAAAATCAATATTGGATGTATTTCAGTGAGTTCATTTATGATTATGATTATGATATTATGATTATGAGCTTCATTACCGAACAAATATTGTTTTTTTTACATGACTTAGTGCTTTTACTACATAACTAAACTTGTTTGCTAAGGAACTTAACAAACATTTATATATTGTTCAATACCAAAACTTTCAGCGCAGAATGCCATTATGGCACAACATACGAACATATGAATTCAGAAGAAGAGTGGGTCATGCAGCTCTGCAGGATCAATCAGCTCCAGGATTTAGGAACTCTGTTCAATCATTATGAAACCTGGAAGCATGAAGTCTTCTTCTCGAGTGTTCATGTCCCAACATTTGTTGCAAATTGCTATATTCCCTTTTTTAAAATATGCAGACATCTCAAATTATACATGTAGCCCTAAAATTGCGTTTAGCTCATTATATGGAAATGATTGAATAAAGTCATCCGACACAAGGTTATGTCATGGTTTTCCCACGCAAACAAGTATTTCTGCACATGGTAGCATTTTGTTTAATATTCTAATGCACGGTATTTAATATACATATTTCTTAAAAAGAATCCAATAACCTTGCTTTTTTAAACTGTAAGAATCTAAAGTTTTTGAATATTGTTGTCTGAAATATAAAGATTACTGCAATTTTAGTTTTGAACCTGACCTAAGAGAGTAGTAAGATAATGAATTCCAGTGACTTCAGCTGTTTGAAGCTGGACCAAGAGAATAATGGGCCTCAACCTGTATTACAGTCCCGCTATCTCTTCCTGCACCAAAGATGCAGAAGAAAACAAAAGAGCTGAACAGGCTGGATGAGGATTTGTTAGAGATCAGTGAAAAGGTAAGAGTTAATTTACACATTCGATACTTTGTGTATTATGTTGGAGGTTTATTTCTAGTGCAAATTTAAACGGGTGAGCCTGAAATCTGTACCCACTGCTGTTGAGGATGATTCCCTGGCACTTGAGGTCAGGATATTAACTATTATTTGGAGTACCATTACCGTGAAGCTTTTCTTAATTCTCGATATCTTCAGCCGCAGTGTCTGGTTATCTGAGAAAAGCCCATGTTATCTTGTACTATTTATTACCACTAAAGCCACTATGCTGCCAAAATTACCAGTGGTGCATGCAAATAGTTGTTAAGGGATGTTATCTGTATCACTTGCAGTCATTGTTTAATGAGTTAGGCCACAGATCAACCATGCTGTCCTTGAATGGTAGAACAGACTTGAGGCTCTGAATAGCCTACTCCTATAGCAATGTTCGTAAAACATCAGAGATGTAGCTACTAATTTGCCATTTATAGAATTATAGAATCCCTATAATGTGGGGAGAGGCTATGATAAAAAATGGGTTTATTTGTGTCAACTGTTCATAGGAGGTCTCCCATACACAGCCTGTCAAGATAAATGGCCTTCACTTCAATTGTCTCTAGTGATTTGAAGAATTTTTTTTTTAAAGAAAATTAAACTGCTAATAATCTGGGTTACTTTTAATGCTACCGTTATTCATTTTGAATTGGAACTCTTTGCAGAGACAAAACTAGGTTTATATTTTTGATTTATCGTAATTGGATTTTTAAGTAACATATTTTCAATATTTATTTTCAGAAAGTAGGAACAACTGTAAGCACTTCAGCTTTTTGAGCCTGTTGGATCATGTCTGATCAATGCCTACAAATTAAATTACCTTTGATCCATAATATCTTCTCCGAGGATGTGCATTGATCTCGGCATTGAAAATGTCATTTGATGCAGCGTCTGCACTTTTTTGCTGGGAAGTGGGTGGGAGGGGACTGTTTGATGGCAGGAATGAAGATAATCATCAGATTTCTACAACTTGGTGTGGCAGAAGTGCTTCTTGATTTTGTTGCTGACTGGCCTAGTTCCAATTTAAAGATCTTGTCCACTTGTTCTGGATTTCTCCACCAGGAAATTATCCAGCCTGTCGAATATCTTAATCATTCTATGTCTCAATTATGTAGTCCATTGAACTATCTGAATTTGAGGAAATACAATCAAAGTTTATACAGCATATCCTCATATTTCAACCACTGAAGCAAAGTATGATTTGCTATCTGTCCTGTACCCCTTGGGAGATATGTTTTTCCTAGTGTTTGGTGCTTAATGCTAAACTGGGTCTTGCCCAGGCTATGCATAACTGAAGCATTTCTTCAATTAATTCTGATCCTTTGAGACAGAGGTCAACGTTCCATTAATTTTTGGTTTTGTTTTTGTACCTGTCCCCTAGCTTTTAGTGATTTGTTACATAGACACTTCAAATATTTTTGCTTTCCCACAGCTTCTAGTCTTTTGCCATTGAGAAAATATTCCCAAGTTTTTTCTTTATTGAATGGCCTCACACATCTCTAAGTTGAACTGTATCTACAGACATTTTTTCTGCACTCTTTAGAATCTGTTTATATCCTTTGGTAACTTTCCATTCGCACTTGTGCACCCTGCTATGTCTTTAAAGTGTCATCTGTAAACATAGATATACAACTCATTGTTTTTTCATCCATGTTGTAATACAAGTGATGAAAAGTTGTGCTCCCAATGCAAACATCTGGAGAACATCATTAGTCACATCGTAGCTATAAGTATGTTCCTTTTATCCCTATCTCATAAGGTTACCTCATTTCCTAGGCATTCATTTCTCCTAAGAAGTATGGACTCTTATCACATGTGTCCCATTGGTCCCTGTGGACAGTGTCCATGAAGGCATCCCTATCCACCGTGCTTGCGACCTCAAAAAAACAAGTTCAACTAAATGAATCAGATATAATCTACTTTTCACAAATCCATGCTGATTCTCTGCTTGACTGCTACCTAGCTGAATGCTCAGTTGCTCTGTTTCAAATCAACTCCAGTGACATCCTCACAATGGACGTTAAATTGGACAGGTCTGCATTTAGATCTGGTCTGCCGCTTCTCAAACAGTACTAACGTTCTTCAATTTGGTGTCATGATTCTTGAATCTGGTGAGCTTTGGAAAATGGAGACAAGAAAATTGCAATCTTCTAACCTATTTGCTTTAGAGTCCTGGGATGGACACCATCAGAACCTGGAAATTTGTTATTATGACTTATTATTATCTTTGTTATCATTTTTGTATTAAATCCACTGAGTTATTCCTCTTGACTTATTTTATAGCATCCTTTTTATCACTGGAATTTCATTCAAGAACAAAGAACAATTTAGCACAGCTACAGGCCCTTCGGCCTCCGAAGCCTGCACCAACACATTTTGCCATTCCATTATTAAAACTGCTTTCACTTAAGAGGATCCGTGTCCCTCTATTCCCTTTCTATTCGTGTATTCGTCCAGGTGCTTCTTGAAAGCTGCTATTATCATAGAATCCCTACAGTGTGGGAACAGGCCTTTCGGCCCAACAAGTCCACACCGACCCTCAGAGCATCCCACCCAGACCCATCCCCCCACAACCCACCTAATCCACACATCCCTGAACACTATGGGCAATTTAGCATGGCCAATCCACCTAGCCTGCCCATCTTTGGACTGTGAGAGGAAGCTGGAGTACCCAGAGGAAACGCACACAGACGTGGGGAGAACATGCAAATTATGTCTGCTTCCGCCACCACCTCTGGCAGTACGTTCCCAGCACTCACCACCCTTTGTGTGAAAAATGTGCCTCACACATCTGTTTTTAACTCTTCTCCCCCCCACCCCCCCCCCCCCCCCCCCAACCGAATCTGTGCCCCCAGGTAATTGTGACCCCTCCACCCTGGGAAGAAGCCTCATACTTTCCACTCTATGCCATTCACAATCCTATAAACTTCTTTCAGGTCGCCGCTCAACCTCCTTTGTTCCAGTGAATACAAACCCAGTCTATCCAACCTGGGTCCGTAGCTAAAATCCCCCATCCTGTTAAACTTTTTTTTGTATACCTGCACTGTCACCTTCAGTGATCAGTGGACCTGCATACCCAGATCTGTGTGCACATCAATACTCGTAAGGATTCTGCCATTCACTGTATAATTTCTACCTGTACTTGATCTTCCAAAATGCATCACCTCACGTTTGTCTGGATTAAACTCCGTCTGCCATTTTTCTGCCCATGGCTCCAACTGATCTATATTCTGCTGCATCCTTTGACAATCCTCCTCACTATCCGCAAATCCACCAATCCATGTATTTGTCCGCAAGCTTACTGATTAGACCAGCTATGTTTTCCTCCAAATCATTTATGTAGATCACAAACAGTAGAGGTCCCAGCACTCATCCCTGTGGAACACCATTAGTCACAGCACTCCATTAGTCACAGCACTCCATTCTGAAAAGTGTCTTTCCACTGCTACCCTCTATTTCCTATGACTAATCTAGTTCTGTATTCATCTTGCCAGCTCACCCCAAAACTATGTGACATCACCTTTTGTACCAGTCTGCCATGAAGGACCTTGTCAATGCCTCTACTGAAGTCCATGTAGACAGCATCAATTGTTTTTCTGTCATCAATCATCTCTGTCATCTCCTCAAAAAACTTGATCAAGTTAGTGAGGCACATCCTCCCCCGCACAAAGCCAGCTGTTTATCACTAATCAGTCCATTTGCATCTAAATTCTTATAGATCTTGTCTCTGAGAATCTTTTCCAATTATTTCCCTACCACTGACGTGAGGCTCACAGGCCTATAATTTCCTGGATTATCTCTGTTACACTTTTTAAACAATGGGACAACATTAGCTACTCTCCAGTCCTCTGGGACCTTACCCGTGGCCAAAGGGGATACAAAAATGTCTGTCAATCCTCCAGCAACTTGTTCTTCCTCATCTCACTCAATATTCTGGATAGATCCCATCAGGACCTGGGGACTTAGCTACCTTAATACTTTTTAAGACGCACAGCACCGCTTCCTTTTTAATCGCAACTTGACTTAGAAGTTCAACATTCCCTTACCTGAGATCATTCTCCACCAATTCCTTCTCCTTGGTGAATACCGATAAAAGAATACTTTGTTACAACCTCACCTCCTCCTTCTGGCTCCGCACATAGATTCCCTCGTCTGTCTTTGAGTGGGCCAGCTCTTTCCCTGGCTACCCTCTTGCTTTTTATAAATGTATAAAAAGCCTTGGGATTCTCCTTCATCCGGTTTGCTAATGACTTTTCATGACTCCTTTTCACCCTTCTAATTCCTTGCTTAACGTCTTTCTTACTTTCCTTATATACTTCAAGGGCTTTGTCACTTCCCATCCTCCTCGACCTTAATATGCTTGCTTTTTCTTTTTGACAAGATCATAACATCCCTGGTCATCCAAGGTGCACGTATCTTGCCGTACCTGTCTTTCATTCTCGCAGAAACATGCCGCTCCTGAACTCTTATAAACTGCCGTTTGAAATTCTCCCACATGTCCAATGTGGATTTACCCTCAAACAGCTGCCTCCAATCAACACTGTCCAGTTCCTGCCTAATAGTAGTTGTAGTAGTTCGCCTTCCCCCCAGTTTAGCACCTTCATTTGAGGACTGCTATTATCCCTATCCATGAGTGTCTTAAAACTCACTTTATTACAATTACTACTCCTGAAATGCTCCCCCACTGAAACTTCACTCACCTGCCTGGGCTCAGGTCCAGTATAAGCCCTTCCCTAATTGGACTGATTACCTACTGTGTCAAGAAATCCTCCTGAATGGTCCTTACAAATTCTGCTCCATTCAAGCCCCTAGCACGAAGTGAGTCCCGGTCAATCCAGAGGAAGTTAAAATCACCCACCACAACAACCCTGCTGTTTTCACAGGTTTCTAAAATCTGTCTACATATTCTCTCCTGTATCTTCTGCTGGCTGTCAGGAGGCCTATAGTATACCCAAAGCATTGTGATTTCACCTTTCCTTTTCCTGAGTTCTATCCATACTGCCTTGATCGACGTAGTCCTCTGATGTATCCTCCTTCACTACAGCTGAGCGATACTCCTTTAACTCGTAATGCAACTCCTCCATCCATTTTTCATCCCTTTCTATCAGACCTGAAACATCTATATCCTGGGACATTCAGCTGCCAGTCTTGTCCCTCTTTCAGCCAACTCTCCTTAATTGCAATAATGTCACAGTTCCAAGTACTAACCAACTCTCTGAGTCCATCTACCTTACCAATTATACTTGTTGCATTGAAACACATGCATTTCAGACCACCTCCCTTGCTCTTTTCCCACCTGCAACTTCTGTGGTGGTGGACGTACCTGTATAACAAGTGCCATTTTCTTATCCATTGTAGTTGCGTCTGCATCCATCTTTAATGAGCTTATGAGATAACAAGGTGTAGAGCTGGATGAACACAGCAGGCCAAGCAGCATCAGAGGAGCAGGAAAGCTGACGTTTCGGGCCTAGACCCTTCTTCAGAAATACATTCTTCATTTCTGAAAAAGGGTCTAGGCCCGAAACGTCAGCTTTCCTGCTCCTCTGATGCTGCTTGGCCTACTGTGTCCATCCAGCTCTACACCTTGTTATCTCAGATTCTCTAGCATCTGCAGTACCTACTATCTCTGAAACTATTTAATGAGCTTATAGTCCTTTTGTTACTCTTGGTATAGTTAATATAAAAAGAATGCCATTAGCTGTGGAAGTACAACTTGAAATTATAACAGTAGTCAAATCCTATTTGTAGTTGAGGATTTAAAAATTTTCTAATTCTCCAATTTTTATCATTCCTTCCCCAGCAATAATTTGGAAATATTACACTCGTTATATTCCAGCTAAGTTGCAGCGCAGAAAGGAAACTGAGTTTGGATGGAATAAAATTTAAAGCTACTATCAGTGCTGTTCAGTAGACCAGAAAGAACATTTGTTTGAATTTTTCTTTTCACAGAAATTGCCACAGCATAATGAAAATGATGCTTTGATTGTAGAAATCAGTCACTAAACTGTACAAACATCTCGTCATTAATTGAGATTTATAGTAAATAATAGTGATATTCCTGAATCAGTAACTATATTGAGATCTGGGCACCTAAGCTTACTGAGTTATCTGATCTCTGATTAGCTTGGAGCAAGACTTAACAATGAAAGAGAGCCAATTAGTCCCTCAGGTCATTAAGTAAGATCATGGCTAATCTTTGACTTGACTCTCTGTAATCAGTCTTTGCCCCATATCCCTAAATATCTTTGGTTAACAAACAGCTACGAATGTCAGATTGAGACGCATCAAAAGACATCAATTGTCTGTGGGAAACAGTTCCAAAACTCTGTCTACCTTTGTGAGAGCTGTTTTCTGTCATCGATCCTGAAAGGTATGTCTCTTGAGGCCTTGAGTTTCATTAGATCCCATTAAAAGTTGTATGCTTTGAATATTTTCATGATAGTTAGTAATTAATCCACAATCTCCTGCTATAGGTTAGCTATATAGAGGCAAAATTTCTATATTTAAGAAAATTGCCAGTTTCCTCCATGTTCAAATTATTATCTTGTTTTGGGATTTCTTCATTTTCACCCAGTTCCTGTGCAGTATTGCAGAGTTACAATATGGCTGCTGAAAGTGGGAAGGAAGCTACTGGGTGTTGGTCTTTTTGAAATATTGATTTTAGGTCAGACTTGACATTGTTTATCAAATGATTAAATGGGGCTGGGAAAGCATTTGAAAGTAACGTGTCTCCACATGCTTTAGCCTGAAGTCGAAGAAGAAAATACAGTTGAAAATGCTCCTGAACCTGAACAAGATCAGTTGGTTCCAGATGCAAATCTAGATGAAGACTTTAAAAAACATGAAGTAGAAGAAAATGGGGATCAGGACCTAGAACCTGAACAAAATGGTTCAGAGTCTGTTTCAGAAAGTGAAAGCACTGAGACCAGTACCAAAGAAAGTCCTGATGACAACGTTGTGTCCAGCTTCAAGGAAGGTAAATTCTGGTTTCATATTGCATGTTGTTTCTGCTTGTTACCAGCTGAATTTGATGATCTTGAATGTGCTTACTTATTGATGTTAATGGAATTGTTGGGTTGAAACAAGATGCTGTGCGAGGTTGTATGTTGACTGTGCTTAAGATAGTGGAAAGATTTTACTTATTAATCCTATCCGTGTGTCTAAGCAGAGCAGTTGCAATAGTTAGTGCTTTTATGAAGTATTGTACCTAACAAAGGAGCATTAAGTAAAATGAACTCTTCAATTAGTAATGTGTATCATGAGGATAAATCTTCACTGTCCAAGTTTTTTCTTAATTGAGAAATGATTAAAATTTATTTGTAAGATCCGTCGCACCATTTGTGTCCTCCAGTAATACACCATACACCATACACCATATAAACCAAATCCAACTCCCAAACACTGCATCACATTCACTGACAATTGGTCAAAGTTTTGAATTAACATAATTGTGCCTGACATTAAAAAAAAACTTGCTATATAAAGTGTCAACACGGAATATATGATATATGCCAGATAAACAGTCCGTACTTCATATCAAATCTCCTTTTGTTCAGTCTATTCCTCGCAGCGCCCAAGTTTTGATGGCTGTTCCTAGTACTCTCGTTCCATCGATTATTGCCTAGTGAGTGCTGATGGCCATGGCTGTAATTATGACACAGAGATTATTGCAACAGGTAGCCAGACTGCCACTTGCCAATAAGGTGACATACTACAGAAACAGTGTTGCTGGTACCTGTTGAACTGTATTGTACTAGTAACATCCTGAAGTTAATTGGAAAAGTTTTTAAAGCAACAAAAGAATAACTGAAGTGGAATAGATGGTAACTCAGTGACCAGTTGTTCCCAATTTTCAGCTATTTGAAGCAGTGTTGCATCATTTTCTACCACAGGAATTCTGTTTTGAAATCTCTACTCAAGGGTTTTGCTCAAATTCAAGTTTTAACTTAAAAAAAAAAAAAAACCTGTTTGGACATGTCATGACACAGCTCTGAAGCAGGTGGGACTGGACCCTAATCTTCTAGTCCAGAATCAGGTGGGACTTGGACCCTAATCTTCTAGTCCTGATGCAGGGACACAACCACTGTGCCACTGGCACTGAAATTGAAATTGAAATGGATTATATTACACTGATCAATTATATTTTATCTGACCAAATTGAATATTCAGCCTTCAATTGATTCTTAGTTTAAAACAAAGAATCACTGGTTTTTGAGGCATACAAATTATGATAACTTTTCATAAGTTGTAACGCATTTGCATTCATGATTAATGTAGGTTCTTGGAATCCATTTTCATCCTACATGTTTTAAAAAAATTAATTAAAACTAATGCTCAATCTGCTCTTTAGCTGTTGCTAATGTTCATCTGCTTACATAATCTGCAGTCAATGAGATATCAAGGTCTCATGTAGCAAAGGACAATGTTTTAAGTGGTGTGCAGAAAGCATGAGAAAACAATGCAGTTTACAAGACAGAAATTGGAGCATTGACACAGAATTACTTGATTTAAAGTTTCACGAGGGATACTCAGCTTGTGTACAAACTGAATATGGGATAATCAGCTGAGGACTATGAGTCAGAGTGACAGCACATGTTTGATGGGATCTGGTGAAGGAGGAGCACATCATTGGAACTTGGGGTTAATGTTGCAGAACCACAGGTGCTTAGAATTGGGAAGGCTGTATTCAGTATCCAAACACTCTTTGTTGTGGCACTGTAGTAGTATCCCAATCTCTGGTCTAGGAGTCCCAGATTCAATTCGCACCTGCTCCAGAAGTGTGTAATAACATCTCCAAATACCATTTGGCTCAGGTTTCATTCACTTGAAAGGTGTGTAATAGCATCTCTAAACAGGTCAATTAGAAAATATCTCCAAGTACTATTTTGGGATATTAAAAATCAAACCCGGAACATTGGACATTCAAGGACAGCAGGTTTCCTTGGTGGTAACTGTCCGCAAATGGATCAGCTTTACAGTTTTTATGGTATATGTCATCTTAGACTAATTTTAGATTTTGTTAAATCTTGGCTGAGGTTTCAATTTAAAAACAATGTTAAGTATTTCCATATATACTAAATTTGTGTCCAGATCAGAAATCATAGGCCCTGATGTAGCTCTAGTGATCCAATGCACAACTTGAACCCCGTGACTTAATGTATCCCACTATTCTGGATCCTGCTTGTGTTAACCGATTGAATGGTTGAATCTAATGATCCTGCAGTAGATCAGGAAAGGGACAAGTACCCTTGTTATATATTTAGATAAAAAATTATTAATTCTGTTTTGCTATTTAAAAGGCTATGTAGTTCAGGTCAGATTTGTTAGATTTTAATACTTTTTGCAGTAACAGAAAAATAATGAATTTTAAGGAACAATTTGTTGTGATTTCTTTCAAGTCTTAAAGTTCACAAAATAACTGCTAATTAGGTGGTCTACTTAACACATCTTAATTCAGCTTTCTGGAACTCGAACTTCAATCTCCCCAGTGCAGGGTTTGGTATTTTTTACTTCTGTTGAATAGTTTTTTTTTGTGGAGAAAAATTTCACAATATCAAATCGAAGTTTATCCTCGACCTTTATCCCCTTGTGACCCATGCAGTAA
>NC_063362.1:32654560-32679560 GCF_021869965.1 Rhincodon typus
GATTTGACTAGTCTAATATAACAGGTGTTGCCTACCACCACAGTAGATTGCACTGGAAACCACATCTACTCCAAGAAGGCAGTAAACTTTTTCAAGAAGATTTGTAGCTTGGGTTGTAGACTTGCTCGCACCCTGCAACACCCTGCTAGGTAACATTGTCGGTGTGCCTTCGGTGAAGCGTTGTGGCACAACACGTTGCAGCAACCCGGAACTTCGCAAAGCAGAACAGGAGCACCAATGCAGAGTCTTCAAAAGGAATGGATTCACGAAAAGCACAATCCGCCGTTACCTCTGAGATAGACCACAACAGGAAGACACAACACGACCAGACTCACTAATCACCCTACCGTACACCAACGTCATTTCAGAGATGACCACAAGACTACTCAGACCCTTAGATATCAGAGTAGCCCACAAACCAACAACCACCCTGTGACAGCTACTGACGAACGTAAAGGATCCCATAGCCAAAACTAATACACAAAATACCATGCAAGGACTGTGAGAAACACTACATAGGCCAAACTGGAAGAAAACTGACAATACGGATACATGAACACCAACTACCCACCAAGAGACACAACCAATTCTCACTTGTTTCAATGCACACGGACAAAGAGGGACTTGAATTCGACTGGGACAATACATCCATAATCACACAAGCCAAAGAGAGACATGCCAGGGAATTCCTGGAGACCTGGTATTCTAACCGGAACTCTATCAACAAAAACATTGAATTAGACCCTGCGTACAATCCACTGAAAAACAGAACTGGAAGTGGTACCAATCACCCCAACAAACGGAAGCATATAAATAACAAGCGGGACAGAACACCAATACTTCACCAGAGGCGCACAGACAATGTTACCTAGCAGGGTGATGAAGTGTTTGCAACCAAACCCGTTGGCTCGGCCACATGTCTACAACCACAGGCAGTAAACTATCACAGAATTAAACTTCGCCACACAGACTAGCAGATAAAAATTCAAATATGACAATTACATACACATCTAACTAAATCGAGTACATGAGGAAAGATCTGAGCTTGTTAACTTCAAAATGCAGTCAAAATTTGTTATAGAGATAGTAGGAACTGCTGATGCTGGAGAATCTGAGATAACAAGGTGTACAGCTGGATAACGTTTTCTGAAGAAGGGTCCTGACCCGAAACGTCAGCTTTCCTGCTCCTCGGATGCTGCTTGGCCTGCTGTGTTCATCCAGCTCTACACCTTGTTATCTGCAGTCGAAATATGTTGTGTTTACGTCCAGACCTAAATTCAAATCCTTTGTGTAGTGAACACTGTGTTCCAATCAGCATACAGCCAGAACATTATGGGTGTGTATTTCAATAGCTGAATTAAGCTATTTTTATTCAGCATAACTTTAATAAAAATGTAATCTGAATTTTAAAGGATTACAGTTCATATACAGCAAAACCTGATAATTACAGATATCATAGGAACTGACATCAGCAGGTGCTCTTGTTCACTGAATGGTCATTATGTGTCATAAAAGTAAGTTTTCAACAATCTTACAGAACCAACATAAGTTACTGATCAATAACTAAGCAGCCGTCACAAGGCTCAGAATTCCCTCCCCAACACTTGCACTTCTCAAGTTTTATTTATAGACAGAAGGGCAGTCAAAGGGCAAAGTGGAGGAATGTGATGGCAGATTGCAACAGGATTTAGAAGTTTCCAAAAGCAAGTCTTGGAATGGATTGAGAACACTCGGGTGGAAAAAACACATTGAAGTGTCGGAGTGAAACTACAGTTCTGTGGCTGAGCATTAAGTCTGAGAATGACAAATAGTTGGGGCTCTCAGGCATCTCCATCAGTTTATAAGGCAGTGCTTTCCAAACCTTTTCTCACTGCTACTCCAGTTTGAGGTTTCAAAACTGTCACACCCCCTCAGTGAATGGTGCGACAATCTTATAAGAGCAGGGGGGAGGGGAGGGTGGACTCATCTATTGCTACATCAGAGCTCGTGACCTCATTTGGGGAGTACAAGGTTCAAACTGGGCTAGGAAAGAAAAACCTCCTGATTCTGGAGGCTGGCAAGTCAAACCAAGATGCCAGTTGTTTGTGCAAGGTCTTTACTCAAAATCTGTAACAGCAGAATTTTTAAAAAATCATTCATGGAATGTTGGCATCACTGGCTGGGACAGCATTTATGACCCATCTCTTAGTTGCCCTTGAGAAGATGGTGATGAATTGCCTTCTTGAACTGCTGCATTCCATTTAGATAGACAAAAAATAAAATTAGGAAGGGAGCTCCAGGAATTTGACCAGAGATATTTACAGAATGGTGACATATTTCCAAGTCAAGATAGTGAATAGCTTGCAGGAGAACTTGGAGGGATGTTGGTATTCCCATCAATCCACATCATTCTAGATGGCCATGATTGTTGACTTGGAAGGAGCTGCCTAAGGAAGCTTGGTGAACTTCTGAATTGCTCTTGTAGATGATACACACAGCTGCTACTGAGTGTCGATGTGGAGGGAGTAAACGTTTGTGGTGCCAATCAAGGGGGCTACTTTGTGCTGGATGGTGTCAAGCTTCTTGATTGCTGTTGAAGCTGCACTCATCCAGGCAAGTTGGGAGCATTCCATCACATTCCAAACCTATGCCTTGCAGGTTGTGGACAGATTTGAGAGTTAGGTGGTGAGTCAATTACTGCAGGATTCCTAGCCTCTGCCCTGCTCTTCTACCTAACCCCCAGTATGCTGATAGTGGAGAGTCAATGATGGTTTTTTTTCTTTATTCGTTTTGTGGAATGTGGGTTTGGCTGGCTGGGCCAGTATTTCTTGCCCATCCCTAGTTGCCCTTGAGAAGATGGTGGTGAGCTGCCTTCTTGAAGCGCTGCAGTCCACATGCTGTAGGTTGACCCACAATGCCATTAGGGAGGGAATTCCAGGATTTTGACCCAGCGACAGTGAAGGAACGATGATATATTTCCAAGTCAGGATGGTGAGTGGCTTGGAGGTGGTGGTCATGTTCCTGTATGTCTGCTACCCTTGTCCTTCTAGGTGGAAGTGGTCGTGGGTTTGGAAGATGCTGCCTGAGGATCTTTGGTGAATTTCTGCAATGCCTCTTGTAGAAAGTACACTCTGCTGCTACTGAGCATCGGTGGTGGAGGGAGAGGATACTTTATGGATATAGTCCCAATCAAGCCGGCTGCTTTGTCCTGGATGGTGTCAAGCTTCTTGAGCATTGTAGGGGCTGCACTCATCCGGGCAAGTGGGGAATATTCCATCACACTCCTGACTTGTGCCTTGTGAACAGGCTTTGAGGAGTCAGGAGGGGAGTTACTCGCTGCAGTATTCCTAGCTTCTGGCCTGCTCTTGTAGCCACTGTGTTTATGTGTTGAGTCCAGTTGAGTTTCTGGTCAATGATAACCCACAGGATTTTGATAGTGGGGGATTCAGTGATGGTAACACCATTGAATCTCAGGGGGTGGTGGTTAGATTGTCTCTTATTGGTGATGGTCATAGCCTAGCATTTGTGTGGCGCGAATGTCACTTGCCACTTGTCAAGATGTTGTCCAGATCTTGTTGCATTTGGACACGGACTGCTTCAGCATCTGAGGAGTCACGAATGGTGCTGAACATTGTGCAATCAATCATCGGCAAACGTCCCCACTTCTGACCTGACGATGAAGGGAAGGTCATCGATGAAGCAGCCAAAGACTGTTGGGTCGAGGACACTACCTTGAGGAACTCTTGCAGAAATGTCCTGGAGCTGCTCACTGCAACCTTCCCAAGAGTAATTTAGAGACTGGCAATAAATGCTGAGTTTGCCAAAATCATGCAGACCCATGAAATGATAAATTAAAAAAAAGGCTGCAATGGGAATAGGATCATGATTGGATAGACAAATTAATGCCACAGGTGAGAGAGATATGGTAGAAATATTAAGCAATTATTTTACATTGATATTTACCAGGGAGGTAGAATATAGAAATTATATTGAATAAAGAAATGAATAATGAGATGTACATTTAAAATTTAAAGGGGACATATTGAATGAATTAAACAACAAAGATAAATCCCCTAGGCTGAACGGCTTGCATCCAAGTATTTTAAAAAGATTTAGGTGCGACACAGCAGAGATATTAGCAGTCAGTATGATCAATTGATTATTTGCCAGTGGACAGGCAGTTAGTTCATTCATTCTTACATTTAGCGGTGGAAGATGTCAAACAGTGTTCAGAATATTGTAATTTTTACTAAATGAGAGATCTAGAAATGAGATGCAACAATGAATAATCAGAATGGATTTCAAAACTGTTTTACTTGACCAACGTAAACGAATTGTTTTTTTAGAAAAGGCAAGGTAGAGTAGACAACATCAATGCAGGTGTTTAATTTAGCTGGATTTTCAAAAGGTCTTTGTTAAGATGTTTCATAAAACTAAAGAATAAGGTCAGAAATTGTGGAACCAGGGGACAAGTGACACATGAGAAATGATGTACTGCAAGGATCAGAAATGAGACCACTGCTGTACACCAACTACTACAATCTCCGATGAGACCATCAAATTTTTGTCAAATTTCTAGTAAGAGTCAAGTAACTGTTTGTTTAACATTAGAGAAAAATTGAAAACCCTAGTACTTAAAAGAGAATGAAAGATTCCATTGTTTTAAACAATAAAAATAAATTGCTGTAGAAGGTTAGAAAACAAGAACAATCTACAATACATATACAATTTGTATTTTAACATCTAGAATTAACATAAGGTAAATACGGCTATACAGAAATACATGGGACATCCCACACGGTGCACGAAATAGCAGACCAGGCAGTAGTGACACTGTGGGTCACAAAATCCAATTAAAACCTTGCCTCCTTTGCAAGGGATTTCCATCCTAATGCTTTGAAGATTTACCCTTACAACTCCCTAATAACAACAACTATTACTCAGCCTGGAGGCCTTTCTGGTTCTTCTTTGGCCTGCGGGTAGTTGTCATGCAAAAGAACTCAAAGCACCAAAAGACTGGTCACCACCTAGCAGTTCAATCTCGTTTCCTTAGATTACGTCCCTCTGGACTCAAGGCTGCGCCTAGCTCCATGGAACATGGAAACAATTCAGCTCAGCTAGGCTGGCACTATGCTGGGTTCCTCCTGGCTGCACTAAGCTTCAGCTGCCTTAAACAACATCCTCTGACTGACTACCACTGTTGTCTGGGAGTCTCCTCTTCTGCTTCCAAACACCTAATGACCCAAAGGTAGCTAACTTCAGTTTCGACTGTCTCTGAACAACTGACTGGGTCCTGATGGGCTTCCCTTTCATTCCCGCAGTTTCCTTTTGTACCAGCTTCTACTCCACTTAGTGTAGTAAGACATGTGCACTTCTGTCAGATGGCTAAGCCCTAGCACATGGCTGCAATTACAACATAGGATAAGCACGTGCAGCTTGGCACACTGCTTGTATGTGGAGAGTTAGGAATGGTGTCCACAGTAACACCATGCAGAAGCACTCACCAGACCCTCCCCAAAAACGTACATTAGCCTTTCTTCACAATTTACACTAACAAGTTGGACTTTGGAATTAAAAACACAATTTCTAAATTCACAGATGACACAAATTTTTGAAGTTACACCAATTCAAATTTTACAATCCAATTACTTTGCTGCAAGTCCAGACAAACAAAACTTTCTTAAAAAAAAAAAGCATAGCTTATGCACTTAAGAATTCTTTCCGTGAGCAGGCACGATCTCTGCCCAAAATAAGACATAGTAATTTTCAACATTAAAATCAATTCATCAGCTTGAATGATCATCTTGACCTGAAATATCCAGTTTATTTCTGTCCACAGATGCTGCCCGACCTGTTGAGTGTTCCAAACAATTTTTAGGTTTATACTTGAAATCAACTCTAACCTGTAAGATGGTCCAGTGGAATAATTATTCTCAAATTGGACACCCAATTGGCTAGCTAACAGTCAAGGTAGAAATATCAAAACAACGAGCATAATAACTGCTATGTTGAGTCGATCAGGTAGTTCAGCTAGCATAAGCGCATACTGTTTTATGGGAAATGACCAGCAGCAAAAAAATGCTTGCCCCTGAAATTACAATTTGAACAATGACTGAGAGTAAGACATTATCCAGTGTAGGAGACTGGAAAGAAATCAGATTGCCTGGAATGATCATTAAAAAAAGCTACTTCACTCCCGACATTCTGAAAATTGATCTGATTCAACATGTATTTGTAGCAGCTTTCAACACTGCATATTCACATTTAGCTTTGAAGTTTACCGAAAATTCTAATCTGGTCTCATTTAAGTTTATTCAAATGTCAATTTTAATAAGCACTTCTTGGCTGCATGTGTAGGGGAAAACCAACAATATTTAACAAGGATAGCACCGAGTAGCCTACACTGTGTTGTTTCAGGAATTTTCATACAAAGTACCTGTTGATAAGGGGAAGTTCTTCTTGTGTGGATTGAACTACTGAAAAAAGAAAAATCAAGATTGACCCACAAATCCAAAAATGCTTGGACAACTTTCAGGTGATTTTTATTTCATTGCTAATTCCTAACACAAGTGCTGTGATCGAGCTGCAAATTGGATCAATACAACTGAAGTACTTACTGGCAATTATTAAGACCTATTCTCCATCGTCACACAGGATTTTCAGGGGGCTGGCAGACTGTCACAGAGCAATGTCATTCTTGTCGGCATACCAAATTACATTAAACTGGCACAAATAAGTCAGCACACCGTCCAGCTTATATTAAATACATTAAATTATTAACAATTGCAAAAATAAGCTTTTTCACCACCTATAAATGATGTCAAATGCTAAAACAAATCATTGAAAAATCGTATGTCACAGGAGAAGGCTGAACATGCCAGTGCTGGCCGAATATGATCCATTTAGACTAACTAGCCAGCTCTTTCTTCCTCTGAAGTATTTATCCAATTCCCTTCAAATGCTATTATTAAATTGTTTCCACCAGTCCTTCGAGCAATGCATTCTAGACCATGTGTCTGACATAATAATCAAACAAACAGTAAATTGTGAGGGGGAAAGCTTTAAGCTACATTAAGATAAAGATAGGCTGGTCAGATGAGCAGAACAGTGGTAGATGGAGTTTAATCCTGCAAATGAGGATTAAGCAACAGGTCCCCTGGCCCTGATGGCTTGCATCCTAAAATCTGAAAAGCAGCAGTTAGAGATAGTGGATGCATTGGTTGTAATTTTCCAACAAAAAAAAAATCATTGGATTCTGGAGAAATATCAGAAAACTGCCAGTGTGACACCACTATTCAAAACAGGAGAGAGGCAAAAAGTGGGCAACTATAGGCCAATTAGCCAAACATCTATTGTTAAAAAACACACTGGAATCAATTATTAATCAATTGTTAAAGAAGTAATAGAGGCACATTTGGAAGATCATCTCATCAAGCAGAATCAGCATGGCTTCATGGAAAGGAAATCACGTCTGATTAATTTATTAAAAATTTTCAAGCAAGTCATAGAGATGTACAACACGGAAACAGACCTTTCGGTCCAACTCGTTCATGCCAACTGGATATCCTCAATTAATCTAGACCCATTTGCCAGCATTTGGCCCCTATCCCACTGAACCCTTCCTATTCATATACCCATCTAGACACCTTTAAATGTTGTAACTGTACCAGCTTCCATCACTTCCTCTGGCAGTTCATTACATACACGCACCCCCTCTGCATGAAAATGTTGCCCCTTAGGTTTCTTTTAAGTCTTTCACCTCTCAACTTAAACCTATGCCCTCTAGTTCTGGACTCCCCTACCCTGGGGAAAAGATCTTGACTACTTACTCTATTCATGCCCCTCATGATTTTATAAAATTCTATAAGGCCTCCGAAGCTGCAGAGAAAATTGCCCCAGCCCAGTCAGTCTCTCCCTATAGCTCACACCCTCTAACCCTGCTAACATCCTTGTAAATCTTTTCTGAACCCTTTCAAGTTTAACAACATCTTTCCTTAAGCAAGGAGACGAGGAATGAATGCAGTATTCCAAAAGTAGCCTAACCAATGTCCTGTACAGCTGCTTCATGACCTCCCAAATCCTATACTCAATGCACTGACCAATAAAAGCAAGCACACCAAATGCCTTCTTCACTGCCCTGTCTACCTGTGACTCCACTTTCAAGGAACTATGAACCTGCACTCCAAGGCTTTTTTTGTTCGGCAACACTCCCCCACAGAACTTTATCATTAAGTATATAAGGCCTGCCCTGACTGCCCATCAAAATGTAGCACCTAACATCTATCCAGATTAAACTCCATCTGCCAGTTTTCAGCCCATCTGATCAAGGGCCCGTTGTACTCAGAGGTAACCCTCTTCACTGTCCACTACACTGCGAACCCCAGCATCATTCGCAAACTCACCAACTGTACCACTGACATTCACATCCAAATCATTTATATAAATGACAAAAAGCAGTGGATGCAGCCCCCATCCCTGCGGCACACCGCTGGTCGCAGGCCTCCATTCTGAAAAGTAACCCTCCATCACCACCCTCTGTCTCCTATCTATGACCCAGTCTTGCATCCAAATGGCTAGTTCTCCCTCTATTCCATGATTTAACTTTGCTAACAAGTCCATCATCCAGAACCCTGTCAAATGCCCCACTGAAGTTCATATACATCATGTCCACCATTCTTCCCTCATCAATCCCCTCTGCTACTCCCCATAAAACCCAATTAAGTCAGCGAGACACCACTTCCCACAGACAAAGCCATGTTGGCCATCTCCAATCAGTCCCCGCCCTCCAAATATATGTAAATCCCATTCCTCAAGATCTCCTCCAACAACGTGCCCATCACTGATGCCAGAGTCACTGGTGTATAGTTCCCAGGCTTTTCCTTACCACTTTCCTCAAATAGTGGCACCACATTAGCCAACTTCCAGTCTTCTAGCACCTCACCTGTGGCCATTGATGACAAAAGTATCTCAGCAAGGGGCCCAACAATCACTTCCCTAGGTTCTCACAGAGTTCTAGGGTACACCTGATCCAGTCCCGGAGCTTTACCCACCATTATGCATTTTAAGGTGTCCAGTACCTCCTCCTCAGTAAAACAGGCACTTTTCAAGATATTGCAATTTATTTCCCCACATTCTCTAGCTTCCATTTCCTGTTCTACACTAAACACTGATGCAAAACATTGCACTAGTCCTGATGAAGGGTATAAACCCGAAATGTTGACATTACCTGCACCTCTGATAGTGCCTTACGTGCGTTGTTCCTCCAGCTCCACACTATATTGACTCTGACTCCAGCATCTGCAGTTCTTGCTATCTCTGATGCAAAATACTCATTTAGTCTCTCACCCATCTTTTGCAATTCCACACATAGGCGACCTTACAGATCTTTAAGGAGGTCTATTCTCTCCTTAGTTATTCTCTTAATGTATTTGTAGAAATCCTTTGTGTATTCCTTAACCCTATTTGCCAAGGTTATCTCTAGTCACCTTTTTGCCCTTCTAATTTCCCTCTTCAGTATACTCCTACTGCCTTTATACTCCTCTAAGGTTTCACTCGATCTCTGCTGTTTGTACCTGACATATGCTTCCTTCTTTTTCTTGACCGGAACCTCAATTTCTCTAGTCATCCAGCATTCCCTACGCCTACCAGCCTTGCCCTTCACCATAACAGGGATATATAGTCTCTGGACTCGTTTTCTCATTTTTGAAGGCTTCCCACTTTCTAGCCGTCCTTTTACCTTCAAATATTGCCCCGAGTCAACGTTCGAAAGTTCTTGTCTAATACAATCAAAATTGGCCTTCCTCCAATTTAGAACTTAAACTTTTAGATCAAGTCTATCCTTTTCCATAACTATTTTAAAACTATTAGAATTATGATCATTTACCCCAAAGTGGTTCCCCACTGACACCTCATTCACTTGTCCTGCCTCAGTTCCCAAGAGAAGGTGCTCCTTCTCTGGTAGGTACATTCACATACTGGATAAGAAAATTTTCTTGTGCACACTTAATAAATTCCTCTCCATCTGATCCTTTAACACAATGACAGTTCCAGTCTATGTTTCGAAAGTTAAAATCCCCTATCATTGTCACCCCTATTATTCTTACAGATAACTGAGATCTCCTGGCAAATTTGCTTCTCAATTTCCCATTGACTGTTGTGGGATCTACAGTACAATCCCAAAAAAGATGATCATCCCTTTCCTCTTTCTCAGTTCCACCCAAATAACTTCACTGGATGTACTCCATGGAATATCCTCCCTAAATATGGCAGTAATGAGGTTGCTGACTTGCTCGCTGAGCTGGCTTGTTTTCATTCGGATGTTTCGTCACCATGCTAGGTGACATCATCAGTGAGGCCTCTAATGAAGCGATGTTGTTCTACTCTGCTTGGAATTTATACTGTCCGGTTTGTTATGGCAAGTAGTGTCATTTCCAGTTTTGTTCTGTATGGGTTTGTATATGGGGTCCAATTCTGTATGTTTGCTGATTGCCTTATGGGTTGAGAACCATGCCTCTAGGAATTCCCGTGTGTGTCTATGTTTGGCTTGGGCTACTATTGTTACGTTGTTCCAGTTAAACTGATGGCGTTCATTGTCCAAGTGTACTAATTTTAAGGAAAGTTCATCGTGTTGTTTTGCTGCTAACTGATATTCATGTATTCTGATGGCGAGTTTCCTTCCTGTCTGTCCAATATCATGTTTGTGGCAGTCATTGCATGGTATTTCGTAAACTATGTTGGCTCTGCATGTTGTGGGAATGGGGTCCTTAATCCTGGTGAGTGTTTGTCGTGGAGTGGTTGTGAGCTTGTGTGCTTCGATGACTCCTAGTGGTCTGAGGAGTCTCGTTGTCAGTTCTGATATGTTCTCGATGTAGGGCAGTGGGGCCATTGTGTTTGGGCGTACTGTGACGTCTTGTTGTCCATTTAGTAGGCATCTGCAGGTGAAGTTGCAAGGATATCTGTTCATAGAGAAGATTTTGTATAGTGTTCTTCCTCTTTCCTGCATAGTTCTGGAGTGTTGCAGTGAGTGGTGGCCCATTTAAATTGTGTCCTAATACAGCTTTGTTTGTGAACGTTGGGGTGGTTGCTGTGTAAGTTGAGAATTTGGTCAGCGTGGGGTGCTTTTCTGTATACCAAGGTTTGAAACTCCCCGTTGGTCATACGTTCAACTCTGACGTCCAGAAATGGAAGCTGACTATTGTTTTCTTCTTCTCTAGTCAATTTAATCTCCGCAAATACATTGTTGATGAGGTGATGGGTCTCTTCTTGTTTGTTGCGTTTAATAATGACAAATATGTCGTCTATGTACCGGATCTGCGGTTTAGGTTGAATATGGGGGAGGGTAGTGTGCTCTTGTCTTTGCATGACTGCCTCTGATGAGTCCTAAGATGGGTGACCACACGGGTGTGCCATTGATCTGTTTTGTATACTTGACCATTAAAGACAAACTGTGTGGTGAGGCACAGGTTGAGTAGTTTGAGTATGTTGTCGTTGCTGATGGAGCTGCTAGTCTGCGTTCCTGCTTCCTCCAGCAATGTGGCCAGTGTTTCTTTAGCTAGTGGGATGTTGATTGATGTGACGTCAAAAGATACCATAATCTCGTCGTCGCTGATTTTTATGTTCTTGAGGGTATTGAGGAAATCTTGGGTTGAGTGAATGGAATGGGGTGATCTGTTGACTAGGTGTTTCAATCTCTGTTGTAGGTCCTTGGCCAGTTTGTATGAAGGTATGCCCGGTAGGGAAACAATGGGTCTGAGGGGAATGTTTGGTTTGCATAATTTAGGAAGTCCATAGAATCAGGGGGTGTTCGTGCCTTCTAGTTTTATTCTCATTTAGTCCGTCTTGGTTATCTGTTTTGCATCCATTAGTCTCTTCAGTGTCTGTGTGATCCTATCACCTGGCTGTGGTGTTGGGTCTATTGCCACCTGTTGGGAAATGTTTGTATTTGTGAGCAATGCCTGTGCTTTCTTAATGTAGTCTGGTTTGTTCATAATGAAGGTCATGCGCCCTTTGTCTGCTGGTAGAATTATAATGTTCTTGTTTTTCTTGAGTTTATCCAGTGCTTTTCTCTCTGATGTGTTCAGGGTGTCCCATTTGTTCCTTTGGTTTAGTGTGGGGATTATAGTTTGTCGGATGGCTTGTTCTGTTTTGTCCATGAGTCTGTCACCTTTTAATGTAGTTTCCAGGATGGCCTGTAATCTGTTCTGTTCACATCTTTGTGGTTATAGTTCAATGCACGTAATAGGACAGCTTTCTCAGTTTCTGAGAGTCGTCTGCTGGATAGGTTTCTCATCCATGTGTCCGGTTTGTTGTTGTCCTTGTCTTTGTGGTGGATCAGTTTGATAATTTCTCCTGTAGCTTGTGTCTCTTCTTAGTTTTGGTCTTGTGTTGATTGACGATGATGGCCTGTTCTAGGTTATGGTCCACTGCTGGTCCGTAGCATTTAGGTACTGTGATTTTTGGCGCGAAATTTCCAGTTCGTACTTGTAGAGTCGGTTGTGGGCATCAATAATCATTACCCATAGCATTCTGCATCCGTTCTGTTCAGCTATTTTGCGTGCCTGTGGGTAGTTGAGTGGAGGTTTGTACTTCACGCTGTGGGGCAGTATCTGGTTCCTGGGGCCATCACTTTAAATGGGACAACTTAACTATAGCAGCCCAAGCCAAACATAGACATGCACGAGAAATCCTGAAGATACGGTTCTCAACCCATAAGGCAATCAACAAACATACAGAATTGGACCCCATATACAAACCCATACAGAACGAAACCAGAAATGACACTACTCACCATAATGGACTGTACAGTATAAATGCCAAGCACAGCAGAACAACATCGCTTCATTGGAGGACTCACTGATGATGTTACCTAGCATGGTGATGAAACATCTGATTGAAAACAAGCCAGCTCGGTGAGCAAGTCAACAAACTCACCCACAACCCAAGCTACAAATCTTTGCTAAAACTTTATACATTAGCAATGTTATCCCTAATTAAAAATGCTACTCCCCCTCCTCTCTTGCCCCCTTTTATATCGTTCCTGTAACATCTATACCCTGGAACATTTAAACTGCCAGTACTGTCCATCCCTGAGCCACGTCTCTGTAATAGCTATGATATTCCAGTCCCATGTTCCCAACCATGCCCTGGGTTCATCTGCCTACCTGTCAGGCCTCTTGCATTGAAATAAGTTTGATTTATCAGTCCTACCTTGTTCTTTGTTTCGCTCCTGCCTGCCTTGACTTTTTGACTTGCTCCTCTTCCCAAATGCACCAGCCTCCAGCTGACCACTTACTACCTCTTGTGCTCCCTCCCCCTTATTAGTTTAAACCGTCCCAGGTGGCTCTAGCAAATCTCCCTGCCAGTATATTAGTTCCCTTCCAATTCAGGTGCAACCCTTCATCTTACACAGGTCACTTCTACCCCAGAAGAAATTCCAAATATCCAAAAATGTGTATCCTTCTCCCCGCATGAGCTCCTCAACCATGCATTCATCTGCTCTATCCTCCTATTCCTCTTACTAGCACGTGACCCTGGGAGTAATCCAGATATTACTACCCTCGACGACCTACTTTTTAAACCACTTGCATAATTTCATATATTCTCTGCTCAGAGCCTCGTCCTTTTCTCTTCCTATGCCGTTGGTTCCAAAGTGTACAACAACCTCTTTCTCTCTCTCCCCTTTGAGAATATTCTGCATCCTCTCAGATATCCTTCACCCTGGCACAGAGAGGTAACACACCATTCTGATATCTCGTTGCTGGCCGCACAAACATCTGCGTCTCTGACTACAGTCCAGTACTACAAATGATCACTTGAAACTTGGCCTACCCTTTGGCACTGTAGAGGCAGCCTTAATACCAGAAACTTGGCTGTTAGTGCTACGTTCCCCTGACAGTCCATCACCCTTTGCAATTTTCAAAACAGCATACTTATTTGAGATGGGGATAGCCACAGGAGACTCCTGCACCACCTGCCTTCCTCTCCTACCTTTCCTAGTGGTAACCCATCTACCTGACCGTATCTGTGCTTTTTCTATCTTCCTGAAACTATCATCCATCACACCCCCAGCTCCTGTAAATTCCTCATTGCTTCTAAATGCTACCCCAAACTATCCATGCAATCCGATAGGATTTGTAACTAAACACACTTCCTGCAGACACAATCATCAGTAAAATTGAAATTCTCTCTAATCTCCCACATCTGACAGGAAGAGCACATCACTCTACTAAAGGCCATCTTTACTTCTTAACAATGTACACTCAGAAAATAGCACCGTCTTACTGCTCTAGGGTAACTTGGTACCAATATTTTTACATTTAAAAAATATAGTTGAATCTGGAGACAGATCTCAATAGAACGTATAAACAAAAAAGAATAAAAACACCCTACTCATTACTGTAGATTTACAAAAATAATAGAGTATGGCTAGACTTTTAAAAAAAAAGTTAGCTGTTCCATGCTGAGAGGTCTTGGTATTGAGGTTTTACAAAGGTCAGCTTTGAATTTCACTGCTTGTGTATTTTTATTAGGTCAAACTCTGATGTCCAGAGATGCTGGAAACTACACAGCACAGGCAGTCAGCTGTGATAGTTCATTGCCTGATCAGTCAGCTGTGCAGGGTCACTGCTCCTTTTTCTGCACCTCTCACATGGTGCCTGCTCTCCGTCTTGTTTAAAAGTACCATTATTTTGATCTTTTCCCCCCCAAAAATTCCAAAACAATACAACATAAAGCAGCTTATAAAACAGTAATTACTGCTCCAAGAAATTGAGGAAATCAGTTCTAACACTGAAACTAGAGTGCAGATTTGGGAACCAGTAGATGTTTTGTACTTGGACTTCCAGAAGGCAATTAACAAGGTACCTTATAAAAGATTATGTCCTATGAGTTCATGGTATTGGAGATAGTATATTACATGAATAGAGAAATGACCTATGGGCAGGAAACAGCAAGTGGGGAGAAGGGGTTCTTCAGGTTGGCCTGATTTAAGGAAAGATATTATTTCATTGGAGGCAGCTCAGTGAAGTTTCACTAGGATGATCCCAGGCTTGGAGGGGACTATCTTATGAACAAAAGCTAAACAGGACTCTACTCACTGGAGTTTAGAAGAATGGGGAGTGATCTCATTGAAACATATAGGATACGTAAGGGGCTTGACAGGATAAATGCTGACAGGATGCTTTCCCTTGTGGAGAGTCTCAGACTGGAGGGCATAGTCTCAGAATAAAGGGGCTCAAATTTAAGACTGAGATGAGGAGGAATTCCTCTCAGAAGGTTGAATTGTCTTTGGAACTCCTTGCCACAGAGAGCTTGGGGGTAGAATTCTTGTGTACATTTAAGGCTAAGATAGATTCTTGATTAGGAAGGAAATCAAGGGTTACAAGGAAAATACAGGATAGTGGGTGTGAGGAGTGTTGGATGGGCTATGACCCTACCGAATAGCGCAGCGGGCTCGAGGGACTGAACAGCCCACTCCTGTACCTATTTCTTATGGTCTTAATGCATGAAATGATGCATTTTGTGAGAACTAATAAGGCAAGTGAGTACATGAAGAATAGGAGGACCCTGGGATTTTAGAGTGTATCTGCAAAGATCCTTGAAGGCAGATGGATAGGGTGATTAAGATGACATTTGGAATACTTCCCTTTATTTGTCATGGCATAGATTACAAAAGCTGGGAGGTTATGATGGAGATGTTGGTTAAACCACAGCTTGAGAATTGTGTGCACTTCCGGCTGCGACACTAAGGAAGGATATGACTGCACTGGAGAGTGTGAAAAGGAGCTTCACTAGGATGTTGCCTGGGCTAAAGCATTTCAGCTCTGAAGAAAGGGTACACAAGCTGGGGTTGTTTAGCTTGGAGCAGAGAAGGCCAAGGTGGGATCTGATTGAAGTCCACAAGATTAACGAGGGACATAGGCAAGGTCAACAGAAATAAAAGTTTCCGTTTGGAGTGGGATCAATTACCAGGGGGTATAGATTTAAGGTAGGAGGCAGAAGTTTAGAGGGAATTTGATTTTAATATGTTAGGTGTTTGGTCATTTCACCAGTGCATCTATACCCTCCTGGAACACTCTTCAATGGTTACTACATCCTTTAATTTCAAATCAACTGCAAACAATTAAATAACGTACCTCTAAATAGATCCAAATGGTTAAAATGTCCAATTAAATGTTCAGTCACAATTGTTACGGAAGAAATGCAACAACCAATGTTTGCACAGCCAGCTCTTCACTAATAACAATGTGATAATAACCAGATAATCAGTTTTAGTGATGTTGTTTAAGGGATAAATGTCAAGGGCACCAGGGAAAACTCCTCTGCTCTCTACCTAATTGAGAAGGCTGAATGGACTTCAGTTTAATGTCTGAAAGACAGCAGTGCAGTGTTCCCAAGTTTCTTGATTTTTTTTGCTCAGCTCCTAGAGTTGGATGAGAATCATAGAATCCCTACAGTGTGGAAGCAGGCCATTTAGCCCATCAAATCCACATTGACTCTCTAAAGAGGATCCCACCCAGACCCACCCTCCTACCCTGCATTTACCATGGCTAACCCACCTAGACTGCACATCCCTGGATCATATGGGTAATCTAGTATGGTCAATCCACTTAACCTACACATCTATGGACTGTAGGAGGAAACCGAAGCACCCAGAAGCCCACACAGACATGGGGAGAATGTGCAAACTCCACACAGACAATCATAGAATCAAATGTGGATCTCTGGCGCTCTGTAGCAATGCTAACCATCAGGCCTCCATGCCACCCAATCACAACCTTCTGACTCACTAACTGAGCCGTGGTGGACACACTTTGTGGTATTTATGCGTTTTGTATTCCAGAAATAAAACTAAAAACTATCTGCCAGTGTTAAATCTTCTCTCAACTTGAACCAAAGTTGACATTTACTTTTTGTGCTTCATGCAAAGACTAGAGTTCTTTTATAACAGTACATATTTAACTTCTATTTCAACCCAATTGATATTCATTAGTCACCACATATTGTGCAGCGTGAACAAAGCAAAGAGTCCCAATTTATATTTATAGGTCTTCTCAATATAGGTCTGTGTGCATCACCATCATGCACAGCAGACCTGGTATTAGGGCCACGCAGTCCTCCAGTTTCAATACTCTGAAGTATAACATAATGTAAATGTTACATAATTAAGTAATTCCACTGCAAACAAAGAGTTGTCACCCTTTTTTAAGGTGAACCTCAATTTTAACCTCCTGGATACTGTGACCAATTGGAAATGCCTAATATAATATACCACAGAATTTGCAAGGCAGTGAAAGTAAGACATTCACAATACAGCATTTCTCGATGTAGCACGTTTGATAAAATCATAGCACCATATTAGAATCAAACTAACATCCGAGCACAGAATATACTTGAAACTAGCACAGTAGTCAGAGAAAGCAGATCTTGAGTTCAAACAGATGTAAACTGATATTCCAATTTTACAGATCAAGAGGATTTAACATTTTGAACACACTACGTGCTGAAGACAAGAACCTGAGCAAACCTGATACTATCTAAATCAGCACAAAGCATCAGGATAAAGACCCAACAGAAGAAAGCCTTAATGGATCATGCTACTGAAGGAAAGAAAACTGAGCCACTTGGCCTTTTTTTAAGAAACAAAAATTGCGCTAATATACCCTCTAGTTTCAACAGCTGATCCAATTAGAGCATGAGTAGCAAGTTTAGGACAGAGGCAGCACAAATGTCAAAAATAATTGTTACTGGAGATGTATTTAGAAGTTCAGAGTGGTATAGTGCAGGTGGTTAGATCCAAGTGCTTAATTTCAGCAGCTCAGTTACTTCCATAAAATGTAGATTTCTGGGTGCCACAACCATTACCAGAGGCTATCAGAGAAAAAAAGACCATCTTCCCCAGTCACAGAATCCTGACCCTACAGTGCAAATGGAGGTCATAGGGTCATACAGCATGGAAACAGACCCTTCGGTCCAACCAGTTCATGCCGAACACAATCCCAAACTAAACCAGTCTCACCTGCCTGCTCCTGGCCCACATCCCTCCAAACCTTTCCTATTCATGTACTTATTTTGTACCCACAAGCACTTACTTTGTACTTAATTGTACCCACATGCAAACCATCGTCAGTGTAAAAATTTTGCCTCCTTTTTAAATCTCTCTCCTCTCACGTTAAAAAAAATGTGCCTCCTAATCTTGAAATACCCCAAACTGGAAAAAGACAACTACCATTAACCCTTTCGATACCTCTCATTATCTTACAAACTCCTATCAACCTCCTATGCTCCAGTGAAAATAATCCCAGCCTATCCTGCCTTTCTTTATAACTCTAACCTTCCGTACCTGGCAACATCCTGGTAAATCTCTTCTGAACCCTTTCCACCTCGATAATATCCTTCCTATAGCTGGGCGACCAGAATTGGACACAGTATTCCAGAAGAGGCCTCACAAATGTCCTGTACAATCTCAACGTGACTTCCAAACTCCTACACTCAAAAAGACTGAGCAATGAAGGCAAGCATGCCAAATGCCTTTTTAACCACCCTATCTATACATGATGCAAACTTCAAAGAATTGTGTACCTGTACCCCTAGGTCTCTCTGTCCTAAATACTACCCAAGGCCCTACCATTAATTGTATCAGCCGTACCCTTGTTTGTTGTACCAAAATGCAATGCCTCGCATTTATCCAGATTGAACTCCACCTGCCATTTTTCAGCTCATTGACCCATTTGATCAAAATCCCATTGTAATCTTAGAAAACCTCCTTCACTATCTACTATGCCACCAATTGTGGTGTCGTCTGCAAATTTACTAACCATGCCTTCTATATTCTCATTCAAATCATTTATATAAATGACAAACAAAAGAGGACCCAGAACCAATCCATGGGAACACCGCTGGTCACAGACCTCCAGAACGAAAAGCAACCCTCCACCATTACTGTCTTCTGCCATTAAGCCAATTACGTATCCAACTGGCAAGCTCACCCTGAATCCCATGTGATCTAACTTTACTAATTAGTCTACCATATAGAAACTTGTCAAAGGCTTTACTACTATCCTAATAAACAAAGTCTACTGCTCTGCCATGATTGAGTTTTTTGAAGAAGTTACCAAAAACATTGATCAAGTTTGTGAGACACAATTTTCCTCACACAAAACCACGCTGACTATCCCTAAGCAATGTTTGCCTCTCTAAACATCCATAAATCCTATCTTTTATAATCACTTCCAAAAATTCGCCCACAACCGAAGTCAGACTCACACGTCTAATAGCTCCCTGGTTTCTCTTTTTAGTTACCCTCTTGCTCTTAATGTATTTCTAGAATTTCTTTGGATTATTCTAAACCTTATCTGCAATGCTCTCTCATATCCCCTCTTTTCCTTCCTGATTTCTCTCTTAATAATGTCCCTACATTCTTTAAATTGATCAAGGAATTCAACTGAACCAAGTTGTCTAGATCTAAAATAAGATTCTCTTTTGTTCTCAACTAGAACCTCAATATCTTCACTCATCCATTGTTCCTTAATTTTATCAGCCTTACCCTTCACCCTTACAGGAACAAAATGCCTCAGAATTCTCTTCATCACACTCTTGAATGCCTCCTACTAGTCAGACGTCTTTTGACCTGCGAATAGTCTACTCTAATCAATTTTTCAAAGTTCTTGTCTCATACTATTAAAATGTGTTTTACTCCAATTAAAAATTGTAACTTTTATGGAAGGCTTATCCATTTCCATAATTATTTTGAAACTAATAGAATTATGATCGCTAGACCAAAGTATTCCTCTACGTTTACTTCAATCACCTGTCCTGTCTTATTTCCCAAAAGACGGTCTAGTTTTGCTCCTTCTCTACTAAGAGCATCCACATATTGATAAAGACAATTTTCTTGAACACATTTGACAAATTCTTCACCATCCAAACCTTTAATACTATGGTAGCCCCAGTCAATGTTTGGAAAATTAAAATCCCCCATTATTACAACCTTATTTTGCTTAGATATATCTTGGATCTTCACACATACTTGTTTCTCAACTTCCCTCTTTTTATTAGAGGACCTACAGTACAATCCCATCAGTGATCTTTTCTTATTTGTAATTTCTACCCACATACTTTCACTGGATGATTTTTCAGAAAAGGTCATTTGGCCCATAGAGTCTGCACCAATCCTCCGAAGAGCATTCACGCAAATCCAGACCCTTACTTTATCCCTGTAACCCCACATTTCTCATGGCTAATCCACCTAGCCTACACATTCCTGGTCACTATGGACAATTTAACATGGCCAAGTCACCTAACCTGCACATCTTTGAACTGTGGGAGGAATCCGGAGCACCAACAGAAACCCATGCAGACACGTGGAGAATGTGCAAACTCTACACAGTTACCCGAGGCCAGACCCCTGGTATTGTGAGGCAGCAGTGCTAACCACTGTGCCGCCCAAGAAATTATCACTGAGATTTTTTGAGCTGGCCTTTGATGCTTACCATTGTGGCATTTATCTGTAGCATCACTATGTGACAACAAACACCAAACTTCCTGAAGCAAAATATCACAAGCATGATTCAAGATCAATAGTGTTCCTACTTCTACCAATATTACCAAAAATGGGCCTCAGAGATATATAAAAAGAGTCAATCTATTCAGATATGACACATCCTCAAGACAAGTGGGACTTGAACCCAAACCTTCTGTCCCAGAGGTAGGGTCATTACAATTGCAAACAAGACCCACAAAGGCTCATTGATATGTTTGCAATACAATTTACCCAGCAAAAAAGCCAGTAAAATTCAGTGAAATCATAAACCTCACTGAAAGAAAAAACTTAAGTTTATTTTTTTTATTTAACGGCTTACACGGCACAGGATCAATTTTTAATACATTTTCCAGAGGTTCATACCTCACCATTAAATGTAAATTTTCTGCCGGTGATATGGCTTCCTGTGATGCTCTGCAAGTGCCATATCTTCACTATAACAGAAAGAAAACTACATCATATCGGATTTAGACTCTACCTTGACTCTCAAAATCTCCAACAGTGAAGACTTGAATCTTCAGCCAATATAGTCCATGATATAAAGCAATATTCCTCAAATTTACATTGATCAACTGAAGTATTCCTTTTGAAAAGCCTAATTGTAGAGAATGGTGCTGTGTCTAATATTACTGATTCATTAATAGCCATAAAATATACTAATTGTAAGAATGGACTGAGACTAGGAATTTATTATGCTTCCAAGTACCGAAAATTCAACACTACAATGAAAATAGAACCCAATATCTGACAAAAAGAGGTTTCTTCGTGTAGTTAAAATGTAAATATTCAACTGACGAGATACTGAATCAGACTTTATAATTACATGCAAGTTTATATATAGGATTCTGCTGTACAAATTTACAAAAGGAATTTAAAAACGGGCATACACACTACTTGAAGATTTAGATTTAATTTATTTTTTGGTCTGTGAACAGGCAATTGTATAGATTACAGTTGAATAAACAAAGCCATAAAAATATTTCTACACCAAAGAATACTGAACCTTCCAAACTTAAAACTTCTACTGCCTAGAGGAACAAGAGCACCATACACATGGGTGCATACCACTTCCAAGTCTCTCACAATCCTAACCTGTAAGTGCATTGCAGTTCCCCAATTGTCACCGAGTCAAAATCTTGGAACGTCCTCAACAACAGCTTAGTTGGACTGCAGCAGTTCTAGAAGACCATAACATTCTAGGACAATTAGGGATAGACAATAAAGGCTGTCCTTGTCAATAATGATACATCCCATGAACAAATACAAAAGATCCATTCCACACCAAAAGTGTTTCTGACACTGTAATTTCACAAATATAGGTACAGAGTACTAATCTTCCCCAAAAACTTATCCAGTTTTGTCCATCTTTTAGAGACTATCCCTGCAGCATACAGAGGCATGCATTTTCACTGTAAATCAATCAAAAGCCCTAATATCAATTAACACGGGAAGAACTGGTGATGTTTAGATGGCGGTTCTGAATTAATTTGCAGTTTTCAGAGGAGCATAATGTACTGGCACACTTTTACGTGAAGGTTCACTCAGATTTCTTTAATACCTAATAAACTATGAATTGGAAACTTGTATGCACGGTTAAAAATACATTGCAACACTATACTCCGGACAGACAACCAACAGCCATTTCTAAATTACAAATTCATCAACTCAAGGTTCCAAAGGCAGGTGAAAAGAATCTGTAGATGTAGCTTTACTCAGCTGGTTAACATTAGTTAGTACCATAAGCATTTCGCTTGTGCTCAGAAATTATTTCTAAGAACAACAAGGTACACTATCTTGGTTCAAATTAACTTACAACATGTATTTTTCTGATTATCAATGTTCACTGGCTTCATCCCCATTACTTATATTGTCTTGAACAGTGACTGATTCTAATCCCACAGCACAAGAATGCTTCCATAATTTCATCCAAATTGCAATTCTTTTAAGCTTGGCAGAACATCCTGGTGAATTATTTGGTCACGCAGGAAGTGGCAGGAGAGCTTATCCTCATTTGACATAATTAATATGCACAAATTTCCAATATAGAGTTACCAAATATTTGTTTTTTTTCTTAACCCAAAAGACACTTCAGTCAACTTTGTACTGTAATGACACTCTTAGCTTAGCTCATCATTGTCAGCAAAAGAAACCTACCTGGTGTGAAATCTCAGTGCATTTACTATGTCAACCTTTCACGGTTATTCTGGTGTACAGTTCTATTTTTGGTAAGTAACTTTTAAAACTCTACCCAAGTGATTGCATTTGTGTTGATGTTAGATTATGATTGCCAATAGCCATTCCACTGCGTAAAAATAGGGTGAGCATCAATCCCAATTCAAGCATCATTAAGTATCCACACCAGTGTGATCGCAAGTTGACTATTCCTTTTTTTCATGTAAACTCAGTGCTGAACCATTTGACTCAGTTCTATCCTGGTGCCACATTTACTGACTGAACCATTAAGGAAGAATTAAGGAAAGTAAGTCTTAAGTATTACCAAAAAATGGCTATTTGACTAAACTGCAACATTTACTTCAGTGAGTCAATTGTGGCATTTTTAAATGTCATATTATTTGGGATTAGCATGATGTAGACAAATAAATTGAGTCTCTTTCAAAGGAATAATTCAGGTTAAATACCTTGAGAACAGCCTTCTCACCTACTTAGCATTTGCAACAGTACCCTTTCAATTTTTATGTAAGTGTTTATTCTGTAAATCTCTTACGAGAAGTCCAACCACAACTAAGGCTACTTTTGAGGCTTGTTATCAATGCACAATTCTCTCAATATACCAGTACTGGGATTTGATTCTTGGCAGCAAGAGTGATGCTTGAGCACACAGGCCTGATGAAATGAGGATAGTGATGTACTGATTCAGAACGTTACTTAGATCCTTTTTTAAAGGATCTTTTAGCTGTAAAATTTCAGATCAATGCTCAATAAAGTTTTGATAGAATCTTGCTCTGCAGTATTTCTTCAAAACAAAGATCCAATTGAGAAATCTACTGAAGGCCATAATAAGACCTGAGCAGGAAAAAAAAACACAATACATCAATAATTTTCCACTTACTTTTGCTTTTTCAAAATCTAGGTCTTTCCCGATTGTAGTCAATAGCCTACATAAACATTCTAATGACTCCTCATCATGGTTTTTCAGTAATTTCACAACACAGTCGTGCATAATGGCTTCTGTCAGCATTTTAAGTTTGAAGAGTTCTCCAATAAATTTAATGTTTCCAATTGATCTTCTTCGAGCCTTGTCCTTGGATTCTTCTAGCTCATCTTGAAGTCTGGACCTCTCTTCTGTCTGAAGGAATTATGAAAAGATTACTGATGAGAAATACTTATCCAGAAATTTTCACATACCATAATACAAATTAGAAAAATTTGGGAGTCAGCAGATTAGATTATAGAATCCCTACAGTGTGGAAACAGGTCATTTGGCCCAACAAGTCCACACTGACTCTCCAAACAGTATCCCATCCAGATTCACCCCCACCCCTATCCGCGCAACCCTGCATTTACCATAGTTAATTCACCTAACCTATACATCCCTGGACACTATGCACAATTTAGCACGACAAATCCACCTAATCTGCACATCTTTGGACTGTGGGAGGAAACTGGAGCACCCAGAGGAAACCCACGCAGACATGAGGAAAATGTGCAAACTCCACACACACAGCTGCCCAAAGCTGGAAATGAACCTGGAACCCTGGCACTGTGAGGCAGCAGTGCTAACCACTGAGCCACCATGCTGCCCCTAATATTAAGTTGAGCTATCACTATGACAGAATTATATTCAGAATTTTTCCTATATAGTAATTTGAATTGTCATTCACCAATAGGAAATTTCTTGACTGATTTTACGGCTCTCAGCTTAATTGTCATTCATTTTTATCATAAGACATTTGTCAACAAGATTGAAACCAAATTTGTCGAAACATCAGACATTTGAACACCACAAGCTCATACGGCACTTCATAAAAAGTAGGTTACAGGAACTAGCCACCTCGGAGTTGCAAACTACCTTCACAGCAGATCAATGTTTATGTGCATGATAGCAAGCATGAAAATCTAACTGATAAAGCTAGCTGAAATTATGCATTCTGGTTGTACAGGATTAAATAATTAAGATATTTCTTTGTTGTTTGTTGGGATGTTGGTGTAACAGCCAGGTCAACCCATCCTTATTTGCTCGTTAGTTGAAAAGCTATTCAGAGAGCAGCATTTTGGAGGGCAATTAAAGGGTCAAATATATCATTGTGGATCCGAAGTCATGTGCAGTCTAAATTGGGTAAGGACAGCAGATTCCCCTCCCTAACTGAAATTAGTGAACCAGACAGGTTTCTATGACATTCAAGGATGGGTGTCATGGATATCATTACAGCAACTAATAAAGAAATATTGAAGTTATTTTCCATGTAAACCTGTACTTCTCACTATTTCCCAAAATTTGATGGCCTCAAGGACATACTAATG
>NC_063362.1:32680060-32755060 GCF_021869965.1 Rhincodon typus
TTGAAATCCATGTACAATATTTTGCAAACGTGCAGTACTCAAGACATCTTTTTAGACTGATGACAATGTTCTGTTATTAAAGAGTAATTACCACCACGTAGTAGCAGTGTGAGATCGTTAACATAACTGGATATTCAGATTTTTGAGATATTTTGCCCATCTGCATAATTTGAGGTCAAACGGGCATTCTTCATGTCCAGAAGTAGCAGCTTTTGTCCCGTTTGAGTTTTAATGGAAGGAGGTAGTCATGCTTTGAAAATATTAAATTGAATATTAACCCCAAAGGCTGCAAAATGGAAGATGAGGTGTTACTCTTCCAGCTTGCATTGAGTCTTGCTGGAGCACTGCAGCAGGTCCAAGAAAGAAATGTTGGCTAGGGAACACGGTGGTGTGTTAAAGTGACGGGCAACTGGAAGCTCGCGGTCATTCCTGCGGACAGATGTAGATGCTCTGCAAAATGGTCACCAGTCTGCTTTTCACCTCCTCACTGTAGAGACCATGTTGTGAGCAGTGAATACAGTGGGCTAGATTAGATGAAGTGCATAGATCGCTGCTTCACCTGGAAGGAATGTCTAGGGCTTTGGATTATGAGGACGGAGGAGGTAAAAGGACAAGTATTGCACCTTCTGCATTTGCATGGGTAGGTGTCATGGGGGTTTTGAGAGTGGAGAAGGAATGCACTAGGATGACCAGAGGGAACGGTGTACGGAGTGCTGACAGGAAGTTGAGGGGAATATGGCTCTGGAGTTGGCAGATATGGTCATTTATAATTCTTTGGATGCGGAGACTGGTGGGGGTGGGGTGGACAGTCAGTACTCAGGGGACTCTATTGTTGTTGCGGGAGGGAAGAGGGCATAAGTGTAGGAAATGGGTTGGACACAGCTAAGCGCCACATCACATTATTTGTCGCTCACAATGTGGTCTCTACAGTGGGGAGACTAAATGCAAACTGGGTGACTGCTTTGCAGATCACCTATGTTTTGTCTGTTAAAAATAACCTTGAGCTTTCAGCTTCTGTTGAGTGATTCCCAGTTTGAGTTCTGCCAGGGCCACTCGGCTCCTAACCTCATTACACAGCATTGGTTCAAATGTTGAGAAAAGAGCTGAAGTGAGAGTGACAGCCCTTGATATCATGGCTCCATTTGACTGTGTGTGGCATCAAGGTGCCTGAGCAAAACTGGAATCAGTGGGTATCAGGTGCAAACTCCGCTGGTTAAATCATACCTGCCACAGAGGAAAGTAGTTGTGATTGTTGGAAGTCAGTGATCTCAGCTCTAGGATATCTGCAAAACCTCCCCAGGGTTGTCCTAGGCCCAACCATTTTCAGTTGCTTTGTCAATGACCTTCACTCCATCATAAGGTCAGAAGTAAGGATGTTTGCCGATTAATTAGATAATATTCAGCACCGTTTGTGAGTCCTCAGAAGCTGAAGCAGCCCATGTTCAAATGCAGCAAGATCTGGACTTGGAGTGAACTGACAAATGGCATCTAAGATTCTTGCCACACAAATGCCAAGCAATGATGATCTCCAATTAAAGACAATCTGATTACTGCCTCTTGACATTCAATGGCTTTACCACCACTGAATCCCTCTCTATCAACATCCTGGGGGTTATCATTGGCCAAAAACTCAACTGGACTCGCCACATAAGCACAGTGGCTAAAGAACAGGTCAGAGACTAGGAATACTTTAGCAAGTAACTAACCACCTGATTCCCCAAAGCCTGTCCACTATTTACAAGGCACAAGTCAGAAGTGTGATGGAATACTTCCCACTTGCCTGGATGGGTGCAACTCCAACAATACTCAAGAAGCTTGATGCCATCCTGGAAAAAGCAGCACACTTAATTGTCACCACATCCACAAACATTCACTGCCTCTCCTACTGAGGCTCAGTAGCAGCACAGAAACAAACTCTTCGGTCCAACTCATTCATACCGACCAGATATCCTAAATTAATCTAGTCCCATTTGCCAGCATTTTGCCCCTATCTCTTTCAGCCCTTCCTATTCCTGTTGCCACTTCTTCACTGTTGCTGAGTCAAAATCCTAGAATTCTGTTCCTAAGGCCATTATTGGTCAACCTACAGCTTATGGACTGGGGTGATTCAAGAAGGCAGCTCGCCATCAACGTTCCAATGGCAACTAGGGCAATAAATGCTGGCCAGCCAACAACGCCCATTTCCCATGAGTGAGTTAAAAAATGAATTTGTTAATATCTACATCCAAGCAGATTGGCAACTGGAGGATTTCCTCTCGATTCAGTGCCCACAAACATTTTAGTTGTTTTCCACAAGGTACCTGTTTTTGTTGTAGTGAGCCTAGCCTCGTATCCTGTGAATTCTTCCAATAAGTGGATAAATTTGTGGTCTTGAATCTATAGAAATGCGTAGCGGCTCCCTTCTACATCTTAATATGCTAGGTCCTGCACTAAGTTCAGCTTTGAGAAGGAGCAATCTAACCCGCCTCTTTAGAAGTAGAAGCAAAGTACACCGGATGTTGGAGGTCTCAAATAAAAACAAAGTGCTGGAGAAGCTCAGCCAGTTGCGCAGAACTGTGGAGACAAAAGCAAAGTTAATGGTGAATTCAATACGGTGGCTTCTCAGAACTTAAGGGGGCTGGAAAATGATGGCTTTCTATCTGTTTACAAAGGAGGGAGAAGAAGCAAGTAGAGCAGGTGCCCAGAACGAAAGTCAAAAAGAGTGCTAATGGTAGTCAATAGAGTATATAAATGCAAACTAGATATAAATAGCAAGTGTGAACAGTAAAAATGTTAGCATTGCGGAGAGCAAACTTATGCAAACAACAATTTGGGGTGTTTAATCAAAGTCTGGAGTCACTTTTAGGCCAGACCTGGTAAGGATGGCAGTTTCATTCCCTAAAGGGCATTAGTGAATCAGATGGGTTTTTCCGACATTCGACAATAGACTCGTGGTCATCATTAGATTCTTAATTCCAGATTTTTTTTATTGAATTCACATTCCACCATGTGCCATGGTAGGATTCGAACCTGGGTTCCCAGACTGTTATCTGCGTCTCTGGACTCTGTTGTTCAGCACTTCTTTTAAGTGTATAAGTCATGCCCTGATTTTGTCTGGTTTTGGATTCCTTAAGTTTGTCCAATAACTTTTCCTTGCTAATGTTTATTCTCCCGTTCCTCACTCTTGATCGCCTTTTTCTGGTTTGTATTTTATGTCATTCACTGTGAAGGTAGGTGGAGAATATTTGCTCAGTCTCTGGGATTTAGTCATTCCCCATTAGGATTTGCCTTCTCCCTGTAAGGGCCATTGTTTATTTTAACACCACTCTGTTGCTTTTTTTGTACTTGTAAAAGATCTTAAAATCACTTTTGATATTCTTGTTTAGAGTGTTGTCTTTACTTTTCCCCTTTATCAACATTTCTATCACCTGATTTCAAAAAGACTTTAAATAGTAAGGCTTGCAAATTCTCTTTGTTACACTAGTTTCTTTAATGCAATGCCAACTTCCACTGTAAGACACAGATGGATCTTTCTTTGCAGTTTTGTTTTCTAATAGAATGTGTTCCGACCAATTTGTATTGTTTCTTTTAAAAACTTCTCGGTGTTTATTTGTCACCATTGACTTTAAAGCTAATTAGCCTTTCACAGATAAAGCAAAGAGGCAGGTCCTGAATCCACCCAAGTTGGAACAGGGTTCACATGCGCTGATGATGGCACCAATTTAATCCACATTGGCCTTCCACCCAAGTAAGCCAGCCATCTCCTGTGCTACAGCCATTCTTTGATTCCAAGGATTGTTTTCTTAAAAACACTCTGCTTTTGTTTCTGTTAATAGTCTGATTTCAGTTCTTAGAATGGCCTCGTTCAGCTTAATTTGCATGCAGATTAGACGTACTCATTGATAGCTTTTTCTATAATAGCAAATTGCTATTTGGGGCAAAGAGATTCAGCATCTTGTGTCGATCATCCCCTGCCATTTCAAAGAGAATTATTTTGAGGTCTTGCTGCAAGTGTGTTATGTTGGAATATTCTCTATTATGGGCTTGTTCGTTTTTGGTAGCTTGGCATGATTCCTTGATTGCAGTTGTCCAAGTTTTGATTGAAATCAAAGCTATTCCTGTAGTTTCAGAACAGATTGAAGCAGAAATAGTATTCTCAGTATTACCAAAAACTGCAAAGAAACAATTTAGAGTTTCTTTGCACTGTTACTTCGGATGCTTTGGGATGCAAGCCCTTAAAGTGACCAGTTCACATATTAAATTTATGGCACCTGAGCTTGTGACAGAACTAACTGGTTCCTGTGCATTCATTCACTGGTTCAGTTGGATAGTGTTAATTGTTTTTCCAGGATACCTAAATACAGATTTTTATTTTTCTAGTTTATTCTTTCAACTCTAGCATCTTATTCCTGGTAGCATTTTAGGGATGCTGTTATGTACCTTCTCCTTGCCTGTAATATTAATCTCAAAGGAAGATCCCCAAAACTGGACACTGTGGCTGAACCATTTTATGAAAATGATGGTGATCCAGTCAGATGTGGGTTTGCCATCTTGCACTGGGCCTGCCAAGCTATCTGGTCTGGGCTTATAGAAGTGAATTGACAGTTTTTTTTATTATATTTCATACGTACTGCTTTGGCTTGACAGAGACCTCAATCTAGCATGAAATGCTCTGCCAGTTTCAACCAAGAGTCAGTATCTAGTTAACACCAAAAGGATTAGTGGGTTAGTGACAGAAGTGAAGCAGCATTGTTGCTGGCATGTCTTTGGTATAACAATGAGGTCCTATTATTTCAAATCAGCATTGTATGCTTGCTGGGCTGTTGGCTTATTGTTGAGAAGAAAATGCATTAAGCATAACGAAAATATTGTTAAACAGAATTAGATTTATTTAAAAGATCAAATGCCATCCTCTTTCATCCCACCATCCCTCCCTGCATCAATTTTTTAAAAAAAGTAGCCCCTCGTATACTGATCCTATAGCTTGTGAATGCAGACTGTCCACCGTGACCAGCAGCTTTACCATAGCAGTTGGCGCTCCTCAACTATAGGATTTTAAAACTTTGTTGCAACCTGTCTGATGTGCCACTCATTTTAGCACACCTGACAATTTAATCCAACTGTGGTTGCAAGTATTGTGCATTGTGGTTTGCTAGTGAAGTAAGACTGATATAGAATTGCCCTTGTAGACTCAAACACAGAACTGCCTCAAGCACCTTGCTTTGAATCATGACAAGGTGAAGTGCTGCTCATGGATATTATGCCATAGGGTATTCTCACTTAATCACCTGGTTAGCTTGAAACAAACTAAATACAGAAGCAGATATGCTCTGTTTTAAACTGAGTCATTTGTCACACAATCTCCTACATCTTCACTTTGACCAACTAAGACATGTAAAGCATTGAATTGAATGACTTGTGGAACTGTTTCCTATTGCCACTTGGCACCCTGTATGATTGAGAGCATAGTGCCTGGATAAAGTCGTTTTTTTTCCCTATTTAAATCAAGATGAGGGTTCCTTTCTCCCTTAAACCCTGAACTTTGGTTAACTGCGGTTTGTTCTTGTCTTGAAATTCCCAGGATTCTAGACAGTCAAAGCAGTAAATAATTTGACAGGAATTTGCCTTTACAGAATCTCCATCTCAAAATTGTACTTCCCCTGACCCTGGTCAGATCGGAGAAGCCAATTATAAAGAAACACTGGGAAGCATAGATCTTTGTCCACATTGCATTACCATGAATGTGTCGATAAAGTATGCTTCCACATCTTCTCTGAAATCAGACAAACTAATTCAGTTGCTTAATATCTTAAATTTTTGGTTGCTGTTCAGTATCACTGTTCATTAATGTTTAGTTTATTTAAAACGTTCAGATTTTTAATTGCCTTTGGTCTATGAATACAGTTACTCTTAAAGACAATGTTCAGTTCTGCAGGCCTGGCCATTATTCTAATGATGGAGTTTGGAGAAATGCTATTCTGTTTTTGTCACAAGTTGTTCATGCTTGAAAGGCGCAACTTTTATTATTCTTACCTTGACCTTCGATAGAAAACTGCATCATTCATCACTATCTTGAACTTAATATACAGATTAAGAACTGAAGTAGGCAGTTGGGCCTCTTGCAACAGCTTCAGTGTTTAATAAGATCACAGTTGATCTATTTGTGTTTTGAATTCCACATTCCCACTTACCCCAGATAAACTTAGATTCTTGTTAGGTGAGGTAATTGGTCTACCTCCATCTTAAAAATATTCAGTGACCCCGCCTCCATCACCTTCTGAGGCAGAGGGTTTCAAAATTGCACAATCCTGTCCGAGAAAGAGCCTCCTCATCTATGTCCTAAAACTGTGGCCCCTAAATTTGAAACGATATTCTATGCCTACCCTACTAAATCGTCTCATGGTCTTCAAAGCCTTGATTCGGTCATTCATTGTCCTTTGCAAAAAGAACAAAGGCTCAGCCTATTTTTTTCCACGGGAATATAACTTTTCAGTTATTCTCCATCTATTCTTTTCACTGCACATAACTCTCGTGGGAAAACACGTTAAGCGAACTGGCATGCCAACAAGTTCAAGTGGCATAACTGGTACTCAGATCAACAAGGTCTGCTGGAGTGGCAGTGAATTTCCTGATAAAAACTTCTTGTTTATTGAATGAAGCATGCAGTCAGAATAACAGTCTGGATGTTAAGGAGTAGTTTGAATATTACTGATAGATATGTCTTAATCAGTTGTAATCTGGCACGGTACAACTCCATATGGGCTACATTTTGAAGATTCATCTTTGCTAAATAATAAATGTGCAACAGAATTTTGTTTTATATTGAATAGACCTTTTATGAATAGAATAGAAATGACCAATGACTTGTGTAAGAACATTTACCTGTGAGTGGCCAGGTCCTGCCTGAATAATTTGAGTATCTGGGGTTGCTTTTGTTATCCTCTTATACTTTTTTGAGAAAATTGTCAGCTCCACAGTGTTTCATTGATTAAAATTACAATGGCCCTGTTTGCTGCCAGTTAATCCTGAGTGAGATTTGTGTGCCAAAAAAGGCTTAGTCTTGTTTATGAGCTTCAGTAACTAACTATGCTCTTCTTGGCTTATTTCTAAGTTGCTTCCTCTATTCAAGTCTCCTTTAGGCTGCAAAGTTCCCTGACTGAGGGGTTAGGCACATGATCTATGAGATTTATACCAAAGTTGAACTGAAGTTCTGCCACTACTTAGTGCTTTACTCCAAGAATGAAAATCAGTCATGTTAAATTTGAAAGGCGTCATCTGTACTGCTTTAACTGTACATGTCTTAAAATTGTAAATGTCAAAAGTTTGCACTTAAGTGCTCACAACTGTATTTCCTTAACCTCATCAAATGATTTATAACGCAAAGAGCTTGGAAGATGCCCTTCAAGGGAAAGAAAACACCTTGTATTACAAGTAAAAATCTAACTGGAAAATTTTAGGCTGCATAATCAGTATACAGTGTTCCGTAATTCAGCTAGTTTAATTAATTTGTCCTTTAGTTTGATAGCATTGTTTGAGGTAGAAGGGGCTTAAATGCCACTGCTTAGGTTTGCAGTATTCTTGGATCTTGGATCAATTTAGATTTAACTTTTTAAATTGATATTAAAATATGAGTTGATTTTTTTCTCACCCAAATGCATCCCTTATTTCAGTGCCTTTAACAAAATTTATCAAGGTTACAGAATAGCTTTCCCTTTTTTGAAATTGTAGATAATTCAACTTCAAATTGCAGTGTCTATCTTTTTAGTATTTTAATGGGAAGCTGCACAGTCAGCTTTGTTCCCCAACAGAATATGTGACCCAGAGAATTTAATTGCAGTTAGATGCAATTTACTTTTCCATAAGATAATGTATGTTAATATGCTTTGAGAATACCAATTTGTCCTAACATTTAGTGTCTCTATCAGGTCTCACAGGTGCCCAAACAGGCAGGACCTGCTGCTTACACAACACATGAACTAAACAAGGGTCATCCAAACCTCCCCGCGACACCGCCAGGCCATGCTTCTTCGCCAGGCCTCTCACAGGTAACAAGTAATAAAAAAAACAGAGAGATTTATCCTTCTTGGGATGGGGAAATGAAAGAATAGGGAAAAATAAAAAGGTTTAGCCTAGTCACGTCCAACTCAGATGTTACTTGGCGGCAATAAAGTTCAGAAAGGAATTCTTGAATTTGGATTAAATAGTTGTGAACTAGGTTGTAGTTTGGAGATATTGGAATGTAACCTATTTCATGTCAGTTGTGGAGGATGTTAATACTATGACACATCCGTATAATTGGTGTGAAGTTATTTTAAGGTCCATAATTCAGATGACAAAGTAGACTTCTGTTCCAAGATACACAAGATCCCAAAGGAACCATTAAATACAGAGCTTTTCAGACTGTCCAGTACTTGTTGAACCAGATGTGGACATATATTTTTAAAAAAGTATATAGGCTACTCTAAAGTTGTATTCCATACTTCAGTTCTGAAACCAGTTTGATAATGAATTGTGGTTCAAAGGACAAGTTGTAGACTGTTTAGTTTGTGGATAACTGCAAAAATTTTTATTTTGCCATTTCTGGTGGTGAGAATTTTTAATAAAAAGATTTCTCTCTCAATCCCATTCTTGATCTTACGGTTTCCTTGGTTTGAAGCTGCTCTGATATACCTGGGCAAGTAACTTGCACTTTAGATCTTGAAACGTTGTTACGTGATATTAGAGCATGGGGTATCCATGAAGGACTCCCCTTTTTAACCTTTCCCCTTACCTGAGGCGTGTTGAACCTCAGGTTAAATTACCACCAGTCATAGCACCGTCTCTCTCTCTCGCTCGCTCTCGCGCGCGCGCTCTCTCTCTCCCCCTGAGGGAGAAGCCCTATGGCCATCTGGGACTATGGTGACTTTACCTTAGTCTTTTCTGCTACTCTTGGAAGTTTGTGGCTGCCTCACTGTGGCAAACCTGTCTTAACTCTTTTTGTAGCAATTTAACTGCTGTACCACCTTGTTGCTCTTGAAAAAGTAATTTTATTTGATAGTTATCTGTTGAGTCATTGTAACTTCATCCACTTTTATTCTTTCTTCCTGAGGAATTACTGGGCCCAAGTTTAGTGTTTTCTTCTGATGGCTGATTTTATCAGAACATGTGCAGGAAAATGGCAAGTATGATGGGTTATGATTATACCGATTTGCTGTGAAAGTATAATGAGAGCACGTTGCACAAGAGAGTCAAGGATACTTACATGAATTATCTATGTACATATTTGTGTGACAAAACAATTGGGAATACAATGAGGAATTTGTTGTAAACCATAGTATGAACTGTAAGGTCAGTCCATTACCAAGTTTAGCACAGTTGTAACATTGCAGGCACTCAGCATGACCACAAATGTCAGTTGCTGCATCTCAAGTCAGCTTTCTGCAAAGAGCTTTTGAATGCACGCCTCGTGTAGTACTTGAGCAGTCCAACATGGTACTTGACATTGTAATTTATATTTGTGAAGTATGTTATGCCTCAGTGGCATAGCACGCTGGAAATTAAGTCCTGCTGTTCCCAGAATTGTCACAAAAGTTAAAAATTTTATCCAAGTATACAAAATTCCCCAATCTACTAGTGTTCTAGACCCAGGTTAATAGCATGGATCAGTTGAACTGAACAAATAAATAGATTCTAGCTACACATACACAATTATGAACCTTCAACATATAACTCTACTAGTTAAAACTCCTAACACACTCTCTCTCTCGCCCCTCACATGCACGCCCATGCATACATAAGTGAAAATGGGTGTCATTGGCAGAGGGAAAGACAGGGAAGGCAATTCATTAGACTCTTTTCACGATTTGCTGAGACGATCCATTTTGCTTGTTATGACTTATCGCTCCGAGCTGTTCCTTGTCCGGATACTTTCATGTGCGAGCAGGAGACACAATGACTGGCTCACAATTATAGTGTCTGTCTTATTGGACAAAAGCTATAGCTTTCATGCAAGTACAACAAACTGCCTTTCTTCAGGCTTGAGGTTTCTTTCTCTACAAAAAAGACAGTTCCTTAATTTTTGGAGATCGGATCACCTTTCCCAAACATTGTCTCTCAAGCTGTTCAGCTACCTTGGAGCAATCACGTTGTTAACAGGCAGAAGGCTTTTGTCATTGACAGTGGGTTACCACTCCACAGGTGAATCAACTTCCTGTTGTCAGCTGAATCTCCCTTTCATACACACCCTCGGGCTCCAGCTCATCCGTAGTGACCTCTTCCACTGATTGAACAAACAGCAGTATAAACTACCCTTACAATGAGTGTCAGGTAACTTATTTTTTAAAAAGTGCAGTAATCCTTTCCACAATCCTTCGTTTTAAAACAGTCATCTTCCCCTTTTCAGTTCACAATGAAAAATATAGAAAAATAAGAAGATATGGTCTTTACACGTAGACTATTGCACCAAATGCAACTAGAGCATTTAGATAATGTCGTGGAACCAAAATGTTCATGGTTTTTGGTTTTTAGTGTATTCCTGTGCAGCAAGGATTCGCCCCATTACCTGTGATTAAGGGGCTGAGTCATTGAATAAGCAATTTTCATGAATTGAATAAGATTTACATACAGCGTTCTGCCTTTTCAAATTTTGTTTTTTCATACCATGTTAAGTTCTAATGTTCTTAAAAAGTGATTTCTGTGATCTGGAAATTGAATTGGGTTGTAGTGTGTGGAGCTGATATTTGATGATATTTTCCACTCATTTGGACTATGCAGTTTCCATACTAAGTTATGAAAGTGAGAGTTCTAGTTTGCTTCACATTATAGTAAACATTTCCAAGTATATTTTATCATTACTGTAGATAAGAGAATGTGAAACATATTTCACTAAAGCTAAAATTAATATTGCTAAGTAACAACAGTGGCAATCTACTCTAGTCCTTTGATTCTGTTGGTTAGCGTAACATTACGTGTGGGAAATCTGGAAATTTGCCTGATGCTTACAAGGGAATGGATAGTTCTAAGAAATGATTCACCAGCCAGTCAGCTCACTTGATTCCTTTGCAAGTTACTGCAGGAGCACTACCTCCGTTTTATTGATGGGTTCAACAGGCCATTTGGCCCAAAGGAGGATATAGAACTTGACTCCAGTATACTACTTTTGGAATGTTTATAGTACTTGCTTGAATATATTCCACCTTGGAAGAGAAGCTATATCTACCAACTAATTTATCTAATAATTGAAAGTGGTGAGTGGTTTATGAATATGGTAACGAATGGGGATGGATTTTTAAAAATCTTAACATAAATATTGGTATAGGGGGACATTTGTAAATGTGCAAGTGGTTTCCAGCAATAAAAATCTAAATTAAATGCATTTGCAAGTCATTCCATCACTGAGTCTATTTACTCATCTAAACAGACTGGACAGGGTATTGATATTTATTCCCCAAACCAACTGGCAGAGTCTCTGAAATCTTCTCACAGAGGCTGGAGTCTCTTGGCAGAGAACCACTTGGGTGGGGAGAGGATGATCTGTTGCTGTCATTCTTCAGTGATCTGTTTAGTCAGTGACTGTGAATAGGAATGCACTTTATGCTAAAACAAAATGACCATAGCTGGTCAGAGGTCCTGAGCAAATGTAACATTTGTGAGAAACAGCAAATGGTACTTTGGAAGTTGCTTCTAATGTGACTTTTCTGAAATGTTGGCTCTGACATTGCCAAAATAAAAATTTGTTTCTGATTCCTTTGTTGAATTGCTATAAGTGACTTGTAGGTTACATGAAGAGATATAGTTTGAGCAGCAATAATCCCTTAAATTTTCCAACCTGTGGGAAAGGCAGGTTTTATCAAGTAAAAGAGTTTTGTCTCTATTTTAGCCCCTATAGTTACTTATGATTTCTTGCTATTGAACATTTTGTTTATGATGTTGAAAATTATTAATTTAAATTGGGGGCAAAGGAAGACAACAGTTTTTAAAAAATTTTTTGAGTATTGCTGAAACTACATGTTTCAAAGCTTTTCATCTTGCTTATTCGTCAGGACATTGCACAAAAATATAACTTCAAGGGGAAAACTAACTTTTATGCTGGATGAGAGCGAGGCAGCATGGTGGCTCAATGGTTAGCACTGCTGCCTGACAGTGCCAGGGACCCAGATCTAATATCGCCCTCGAGTGACTGAGTGGAGTTTGCAAATTCTTCTTGTGACTGTGTGGGTTTCCTCCCACAGTCCAAAGATTAGCAGGTTAGGTGGATTGGTCATGGGAAATGCAGTGTTACAGGGATAGGGTAAGGGGGTGGGTCTGGATGGGCTGGTACCCTCTTCGGATGGTCAGTGTGGACTTAATGGGCCAAATGGCCTGCGTTAACACTGTAGGGATTCTGTGATTCTATGAGAGGAGAGTGTTGATTTTTTAGCAAGTGAGTTCTGAATGGGAGAAACTCGCCATGGAGAATGCAGCCATTAATACCAATTGACAGTTAACAGCCAGACTTTATTTAAATTTGAAACCAGGTGGTTTGACTGTGGTCAGAGCTTTGCTCTGAGAAATGAACCAGTGACTGACTGGAAACCTGTTTGGTTGTGTTGAAACAGGTGCAGTGCATTCTTTGTATGCAAAGAACAGGGCCCTGTCTATTTTTTTTGTGTGGAATACGTATTCTAAAAAAAGTTTGGATAAAGTGGTAAGGACCTTTGAAGCAAATATTGGTTAAAATTTCTATAATTGTCGGCACTAGGGCTCAGTTGTGTGCACATTAAATATGCTATGATTACAATGTGGCAGTTGAGTCAGCTGTCCAAATAGACTGACAGCTGTAACAGGTAGAGGTACTGTTTGAGACTCTCGACTGTCAAACTGTGCCAAGCTCAAGGAATTCAAAAAACAAATTAGTTGGAAAATACAGGAATGGATGATCACCTCCAACAAGCAACATCCAAAATGAACAGTGTCGCGATCCCAGACCAGATCTTCAGAGTTAGATATGATCTGGCTAGGGACCAGTAACATTTATTTTTAAAGTAGACCAAATGAGAGATCCAGGGAACTCAGTAAGAGAATAAACCCACAGGATTCTGCTGTTTTGAACAAACTCTAATAAACTTTAGTAAACAATGTTAGAACAGTAATAAATCTAACTTGCAATCTAACAGAATTCATGTGGTCCACATGGGTAATGGACTGTGATTGAACACCCCACAGTGCACACAGAATTGGCAAATGTAAGCAAGGCAGTCTCAGATTTCTCAGCAATTCCTTGATTATGCAGTGGGTCAACAAATGAAATTAAACTTCACAAAGCACCACAATTCTTCATATTTGCCATTCTGAGTTTGTAACTGCTGTTCGAGCTGTTATCTAATGGACTGCCCCAACAACTGCTCCCATTGTGGTCAGTCACCTTCCTTTTCTGGGTTTACACTTGCATGGACTCGATCTGCAATCCAACATACTCATGGTATAATCCAGTTCTTCAACATCGGCTAGCCTTATCAATCCAGTGCTTCCCTGATTTATCGACCCAAGCTCTAATCATCTTCAGTTGCTTCAAGCAAATACTGCTTGAACTTTTCTACCCCAGTCTGAGTGTTTTGAAGTATTGGTGCTCAGAGGCTTAGTGGTGATGCACTCAATGCTTGACCCAACACAAAGCTAACAATGTTTCTACTTTCTCATCTTCCCAAGGCTTCTGAGTCCTAGAACATTCCTGAGTTCTACCAGCATTGAACCAAACAGCTGATCTTGACCCTTCACTGAGCCCCTATACAGAATGTGTGCAGTTTAGCTACGTTCCCAATAGTGAAGCTAACTACAGCACCTCAGCACGGAGTAGCTTCTCTTTTCTCTGCCTGTCTCATTCTCACTCAATTCTTGTAACCTTTGAATTCCTCTTCCTGAGTGACACATCAAAAATCTTTCAATAAGCCCCTTACCAGTTGTCGGTCAGAATTAAACTTTGCCACCTAGCAACTCTTGGACCAGATGTGCTTTAGTAGAATTCACAGATTGCTGGAGTCCCTTGTACAAAAGTGCTTATGAAGAGAAGGATTCTTCAACAATGATTGAAATCCATCATTATGCATTCATGTCAAACCAAAACCTGCTTGAACCAGATTGTTTCAGTGCAGAATAGAACTATGAAAACTTACCAGTTGCAAATAGTCAGGATTCCAAAGCTGGCAATAGTTCTCAAACTCACAGAAAAGCTCAGTCACCAAACCATTAAATCTGAAGTTCCAAGAACCTGTGATTTGGTAACCAAACGAAGGACAGAGGAGGCTGAGAAAATTCAACTGTTAGATGACATGCATGCTGTGACCTTTTTCAAGGTAACCAAGAAATCAGAGGGTTCAACACCATTCAGATAGAAAAATTCTCCTTAAGGTCATGGACAGTCCCACTACCCACTGGAAAATGCAAGTTGTGTCAGTACTCAGACAGAACCTCTCAGAACGTCTTCCACACCAGGATCGAGCTAGGCTGTGATCTAACATTGGAAGTGGCAGCAGTTGACAACCAGACAGTGCAGACAGTCTATGTGATAGTATTGAAATATGGAGGTAGCATTCTGATCTCTCAAATATATATAGCTATTTGTGAAGCTTTGGGAGAATGTTTAAATTTCAAATGACCTGTGAGTTGTCGTGATGATTGCAATCTTCAAGAAAGGAGAAAAGTCAAACTTAAGCAAGTATAGGGGCATAACGTTGCTCTCAACTGTTGGCAAAATCCTAGCTTGGACACTATCTCAACACTTAAGAACAAAGAAAATTACAGCACAGGAACAGGCCCTTCGGCCCTCCAAGCCTGCACCGACCTACCTGTCATAACTAAAACCCCCTACCCTTCTGGGGACTGTATTCCTTCATTTCCATCCTATTCATGTATTTGTCAAGACGCCAACTTGTTGAGTTCCTTCCAATGCCCCACTTTCTTTTGTCGTATTGGATGAACAATCTACATGATCTTGACAGCTCAACAATTTTATGCAAAGCGCAGAGAACAAAAAATTACTTTGTAATTTTTTTTGATCTCGGTGAAGATTTCAGTTTTATGAATTGAACTTCCCTTAAAGTTGCAACAGTGATATGCATACCAACGATGTTCATAACATCTCCAATCTCCTACTTGACAATGTGAAAATAACAATAGCATGATGGCTCCACTAGAGACAACTCCTCTGCCGAACAGCAGGCTGTTGGACCAAGACTCTTCTTAACTTGCTGCAAACTACTACTGAAAGCCGTTACCTATCTTCCCCCAAAAGGTGTGGAGATAACTAATTGCACTGGTAGTGAAATCTTCAACCTTGAATGGCTGGATGTTACATCCAAGCTACAGCTCTTTCAGTAATAAAACTACAATGCTCTGAAGATGTAAGAGTTAATGCTGTTTCTGAAAAAACTGCAACAGTTGATGTATTCACCTGAAGCCTACAGGAAAATGGGACTTTCGTTGAACGTCTTTCAGGAAGACTAATGTTCTAACAATCAAACATGAAGTTCAGTGTCTTCAATTGAGATTCATGATATACTGTTTTAAAATGTAGTGTTTGAGGACTATCTATCCCAAAAATTTGACTTTTGATAATGTACATCACCAAATCCAAAGTACCTACTTAGTCTATGTAAATTACGTGCTTGTATTTTGAAGCATTGATGCCTACTCAAAGTCACTTGGACAGTGGGTCTCCCCATTCTTTTCTACGGTACTGAAGCTTAGACAATTTCAGTGCAGTAACAGAGCCCTAAAGTAACAATGCCATTGCTGTTTGAGAAAGATCTTGCGAATCAAGTGGGAAAATAAAGAACAAATGTGAGCACCCTCTAAGACACAATGCAAAATTGTTATAATTTCTGCAGAGACCAGTGTTTTTTTTAAAAAAAAAAATTCCAAAGAATTGGCAAAGAATCACAGGCCAAAATTTCATATAAGACTTTTCTTATAACAAACAAGTCTGTATAAATTGAGCACGTTAACAGACGGTTGAGGTGCCAACTTAAAGGAAAGGTTAGAATACAAATACTAATTAACTCACTCTAAATACACCATATGGTCATTTTTACTTCCTACTACACTTAAGGTATGTGACTTGTAAGACAAGATAATGTTTGAGGGCACTCCCACATTTGAGCAAGCTCGCTGCTTCCTGTTGCACCCAGGTGTTTTTTCAGAATTTGATCTGCTGTGACAGAGTTATTCAGAACAATTCCATCAGTAAGGCCCATCTTGCCAACTTGTTCCTTAAATCTCAAGTCCCAACAGTTCTTTTCCTTTCAAATAGAAAGCTAACTTTAAAAAGCATTCTGCTAGGCTGTTAATACAAAAGCATTTCACCCTGCTCTTCATAGCAGGAAATCCCATTTTGTCGTCCTCTGTCCAAAAAAGACCTGCCCCTCTTTAGTGTCAAATTTAAAAAAAACTGCTTGATTTTCAGTAGGCTTTATTGAAATCATCTGTTTTCTGGGTATTATCTAGTTTAAAATATACTATGGTCTTATAAAGTCTCACATTTCTAACAAAGTATAGAGACTATAATATTCTCATAAGAATTGAGATGGATGGAGCGTGTTGCCAGTTTGCTCAAACTGGATAAAATACTTGAGAATCCATTCGCGTAGGGACCAAAGAGAATGTTTCAAAGACATTCTCAGACAATCACAACCAAAATGATGATCCAGCATCAAAAATGGTATTGACTGAAGACCCTGACAAGGATAGCCATTAAAAGAGAACAGCAAGAGAACTGAAAAGAGGGGTCAGCTGCTGCAGCTAAAAAAAACCATCTTCACCTCCATTAGCTGACACTATCTTCGCTGTTGGAAAACCTAGAAGGCGAAGATGGGGACTCATAAGCTGTGTGGTAATCCATAATCAATACTGACATCTCACTTTCACCCAGCCATTTACAAGAGTCATCCTCTGCCACAAGAGATTATCAAGAGATATAGTTTTAAAGAGAAATGGGATGCGGCAAAGAGTTGTAGGAAGTTTCTTAAAAGAAAAAAAAAATTCAAAAACTGACATTATACACTGCTCAGCAAAATGAAATGCCTAAATGTGCCTTTAGATTTTCCAGATATCCAATTAAACAAGACTCTTATTTATTGTAAATTGGGTTGCAAATTTCTGAAAGAAAACAAGTTGTTCATAGAGTGCTGAGAAGAAATCATGATGTCAGTTAGACAGCCTTTCCTTTCCCCACTGCTAGTTTTGCGTGTTGATGGCGGTTACACAGAAGCATAGGAAATAGGAGCAGTAGTAGGCCATTTGGCCCCTTTGAGCCTGCTCCACCATTCAGTGCAATCATCATCCAACTCAGTACTGTGTTCCCACTTTCACCCCTTCTCCTTTGATCCCTTTAGCCTTGAACTGTATCCAGTCCTTGTAAACATTCAATGTTTTGGCCTTCACAGCTTTCTGTAGCAAAGAATTCCACAGGCTCACCCGATTCTCCCCATCTCAGTCCTAAATGGCTGACCCTGTATCCTTAAACTGTAACTCCTGGTTGTGGTATCCCTGATCATTGGGAAACAGCCTTCCTACTTTTACCTTGTGTACTCCTGTTAAAATTTTATAGGTCTCTAGTGAGATTCCCCTCATTCTTCTAAACTCCTTTGAACATAGTCTGAACCGATCCAGTTTCTCTTCATGTGTCAGTTCTGCCATCCATGGAACCAGTCTGGTTGACTCTTGTTTCACTCCTGTCATAGACAGAACATCGTTCCTCAGATATGGAGAGCAAAAGTGCACTCGATCCAGGTGTGGTCTGACCAAGGCCCTGTACAATTGCCGTAAGAAATCCCTGCCCATGTACTTGAATTCTGTTGCTATGAAGACCAACAAATCATTAGCTACTTTTATGGCTGGGTGCACCTGCATATTTACTTTCAATAACTAGTGTACAAAGACTCCCAGGGCCAATTGCATCTCTCCCTTTCCAATCTATTGCCGTTTAGATAATCTGGCTTCCACTTTTTGTGACCAAAATGGATAACCTTACATTTATCCACATTATGCTTCATCCACCACACATTTTCCCACACTCTCAATGTCTTTAAATTGCACTGAAGCATCTCTGCATCCTCCTCACAGTTCACTCTCCCACTCAACTTTTTGTTTGCAAACTTTGAGGTATTACATTTAGTCCCTCAGTTAAATCATTAATACTTATTGTAAGTAGCTGGGGTCGGAGCAATATATTTGCGGTACCCCATTGGTCAGTACTTGCCACTCAAAAAAGTTCTATTTATTCCTACTTTCAAACACTTTGAAAATCTCACATTATAAGGCTGCATTGCCCAATTTGATTTTTCTACCATTTGGGGAAATCCCTTCAGTTCTGCTTACAAAGATAGAAGGGAGACAGTAACTTGAAGGTGAGGTACAGGAGAATCAGTGGATTGGGTATGTGTAAAGACTGAAGGTATGGATGTTTCATCTCAGCCTAAGGTTTCCAGGTGATAACCTGAGAGTTACAAACATTTTAAACTCAGAGGTTCTAACTAAAAATGATTATCTTTGGACTGCTATCAGAAAATACTTCACGGAAATTGAGTGCTGGGAATGCACTCCCAATCAAGGTGAAGGCCCTGGAATTGTTTAAACACCAAGTTGCAGCAGTGGAGAGTGAAATTTCAGGCCTTGAATAGATAGGCTGATTGGTCAGATATTCGTTCTTTGTGACGAGATGTGCCTGTGAGAGATTTGTTCTGAACTGTTCCTTTTGGAGAGGTGTGTTGTAAACCTTGTACCAAGGTGTCTGCTCCATGGAAAGCAGAGTAAATAGCTTTACCTTTTTTAAGGTTAGGCAAAAGGAGCATATGTGGGTGGAGTCAGGCTCTCACAGACCTGGGTTTTAGTTTTGCTTTCAGTTGTTGAAGTTGGGATTTTGGAGATGGAACTGCTAGATAAGGCTCTCTCTTTTGATGTAAAATCTTGAGCTCTGTCTCTGCTGCTCATTTCATTATTCCGACTTTTCCTTCTGGACTGGAGATAGCACGTGAGTGAATCGGTTTTGTTGATTTTGCCTTGGCCTTTATGTTTATGGGATGCTGCTATATTGTAACAATTGATGTGTAATAGTCAAACAATATATTATTTTAAGAATTTGGTACAGTTAAAGTTATACCAATTTTTTAGTTTCTACCTTAACTGTGGTATAAGAATGAAGTGTGTTTTGCTTAAAGCCTTCTAGTTTGATCAGTTAAGTCACATCTGGAATGCAGCGCCTTACATTTGGCTTTAAATAAGATAAAAGTTACGGTCTAGGCTATTTCTCTGATATGCTTTGAGGTCCATAACACCAAACCTTTTAGTATTGTGTGATGGTTATAGCTCTTTAGTAATCAGTATAAGTGCACGTATTATTACTCCATATCCTTGCCAAACTAGCAAAACCTCTATGGCTAAATCTCCCTGTTCAGGTTGATCACCATTAGGAATGTATTGACCAACCACAAAACAGTGTGTCAAATTTATTGTATTCCAAATCCAGTAGTCTTTTGCAAGATAATTTCAAATTTTAACTCAACTGAAATTTACTAGGGGTGGTGCACAGCTAAGTAAGATGTAGTTTTAATTAGGTGCAATAAATCTGAAATAATGTCTATCAAAATAGAGTTGATTCACGCTGATTGAGTTTGTCAATTATATTAAAGCAATGTGTTTGTCTCTTAACTGCCCTCTGGGCAATTAGGAATGGGCAATAAATGCTGCCGAGCTAGCGACACCCTCATCCTGTGAATGAATAAAGGAAAAAGAATTTGATTTACTTCTGAATTATCAGCGTGAGCTGTACAAGCATGTTACAGTTGGCCTCTCAAATGGGTTGTCACCATTTCCTAAAGATGCTTATGAGTGTACCAGGTAATTAGAAAAATCACTTGTCTTTAGCACCAAGCTTAAGGATGCTGCCGAAGTTCTTACAGGCGTGCACCCAACTTTAGTTTCAAAACAATCTAATACAGTCTCTTTGACATGTTGAACCTTCTTTAGGGATAGCAAAAGCTATTAGGAATGCTGTTTGCAGAACGTTTGCTCCTTTTGTGTCAGGAGTTGGACTCAGTTTGTGCGCTACTGCATTGTGCTCTGTTGGAGGATCGTATACTTTGAAGATAAAGCTTATTATGATGTACAGAGTGATAGGGGAAAAGGGCACTTTCAGAAGTGAGAAATAAGAAGTAAGTTAGCTTTTAGCTGGAGGATATTACTTTTAACAGATTGGAAAGATTATGGGTAATCGTTATTTGTGTAGCTGTTCCAAAATCTATTGAATTGTAATAGTTTTATTTAGTGCTGGTACAATTAATTTACTAATTGAGCAGTAATCATTCTCGTACCTGGCTCATTGTAGAGCTTTGAAAAACCTGTGATATGAACATGAGAATGTGAAAAGAAATTTGAAAGATTTCTGTTTATCCTGTGATTTCCATTCCAAATCTTTTGTTTTCAACTTTTGGTTTAATTCTCTCCTTTTCGTTTCGCTCTGTCCTGGTTGGGAAATGTTGAAACACAGTTTCTACAGATTTTTACTGGTGTGCTGTTTAGCTCTCGAGCCACAAGTGATGCTTTTGTGCATGGAGTTGCCAATTTCTTCCTCTTTACTGTTACAGAAATTGTTCTCAAGAGACTTAAAATAAATCGAACAAAAAACAGATGATTAGTCATTACAGTTTTTGTTAAATATTTATATGTTAACTCTCCTCTCAATTAGTTTGTTGACAAATAATATTAAATTGTGTTCCACCCTCTCCTCCAACGAAGGAACTCGGACTTTACTTTTACTAGGATTGAGACATCTCTTCAGGCAGCCATTGCTGTTTCTTCATTAAACCAAACTTGTCGCCTGTCCTGCATTCCTGCACTTTGCTATAATTTCTCTCCCAGATATTTTTTTCCAAATCGAGCTGTTCAGCGTTGTTATTATACACCTCTGGAGCCGGTGGTGCTTGAACCTGACCTTGTGGCCCAGAAGTAGAGACGATACCACTGCACCACCAGAGCCCTATATAATTTGTATCATATTGTCTTCACAACCATGAGATCCAACCACCACGCTTTTATTTCCTATTCATGATCAATGCTGGTTATTTCACTTGGCTACCTCTCCAGTTTGCTAGCTACTGTTGCAATTTGGTTCATGACCTCATTTTACTGATTAAAATTACTTTTATGAGCCTCTTTTACCTCAAAACTTCCTTTGCCTGTCCCTTCCCCACTCTTCCACCACCCTCACCACTCTAATTGTATGTAAACGTTTTACCACCTACAAGAAATGTACTAAAGTTGAACATACTGTTGAATGCCTAGTTTTTGGGAGCTAATACATGATGCCATTAAGGGTAAATACGTAACTAATGTTTGTGATTAGTTACATGGTGAGTACCTTGCCTTGACTGCCATTTCATGGTTGAGAGTTACGAGAGGGAGTTAGGAGTCCAGTGTCATCTAGGAAAAGGGGAACCAAGGGTGAAGTCTCATTCATTGTCCTTGTACCATGCACTACAGAGACTCTAGAGTAATATTGGCAGCATTCAAGGAGTGTATTGCCTGTGTGCCTGCTGAGTGGGATATCAGTGGTATGATAACCAAAGTGCGAAAATAAAGACAAACAGCTTGTAGCATTAATTGGTGCCAAGAAAGGATATATTTGAAATGAGTTTTCGTATTCTACAGTTGTTGGATCTTATTCTGGTGTGTGTCTTTTCCATTTTTAGGTGTTATGAACCTTGTTACCTTAGTAGTTTCTCAACGGTATTTTTCATCTAATTGCCATCTACAATGACTGTGTTATGTTGGCAAGTTGAGTGGCCATTTATGTTATTTCACTTTGCATGCAAAGTGTTCATTAAGGTAACTAATTCACTATCTAATATGCTACCTGCTACAAAATAAGAACTTGGGTAGAGAAGAAAAATTTTTCTTTTTGCTGCCATGATAACCTCCCACAATTAAATGGCTGTGCTTATGTTTTGAGGTTTTTTTTTGGATCTTGGTGATTGGAATCTTTATAATTTGGGGAAGGGTGAGGCAGCTTAAGATATAAAAATGTTTTGATCCTAGTGGTTGTAGTGGAATCATAACTACAGCAGAATAGAGAGGCATTGGCTCAAAAGAGTCAGAGGTATAGGTGTAATCTGCTTGGTTTAAGATCCAAGTATATATGTAGCATTCAACCTGGGACAATATATGCATGGCACACAGAATTCCTGCTCCTTAAGTTACTGCCATTGGCACAACACTATCTATGGCAATGTTCTTTGATACCATAGATTGTGACATACAAGATGACCTGATTTTGTGGCATCAAAAATCATGGTTTTGACTGTGCCCCACACAGAGTCATAGAAACATACAGCACTGAAACAGACCCTACGGTCCCACCTCCCTGCTTCTGGCCTATCTCCTGCCAAACCTTTCCTATCCATGTACTTATCCAAATGTCTTGTAAGCGTTGTAATTATACCCACATGTACCATTTCCTTAGGAAGTTCATTCCACACACGAACCATCCTCTGTAAAAAAAAATTTGCCCCTCATGTCTTTTTCTCCTCTTACCTTAAATGTGCTCCCTAGTCTTGAAATCCCCCCCATTCTAGGGAAAAGACAACTACCATTAACTCTATCTGTACCCCTCAGTATTTGACAAACTTGAATAAGATTGTCTTTCAACCTCCTACGCTCCAGTGGAAAAAGTCCCAGACGATCCAGCCTTTCTTAATAACTCAAATCTCCCATTCCTGGCAACATCCTGGTAAATCTCTTCTGAACTCTCCAGCTTAATAATATCCTTTCTGTAACTGTTCCGAGTTCTGGAGTTCTGAGGAAGGGTCACCGGACCCGAAATGTTAACACTGTTTTTCCCTTCACAGATGCTGCCAAACTTGCTGGGCTTTTCCAGCAACTTTGTTTTGGTTCCTGATTTACAGCATCCGCAGTTCTTTCGGTTTTTATTTCCTTTCTGTAACTGGTCCGCCAGAACTGGACACACTACTCCAGAAGAGGTGTCACCAAAGTCCTGTACAACTTCAACATGACTTCCCAACCCCTAAACTTAAAGGACTGAGCAATAAAGGCAAGCGTGTCAAACACTTTTTAACCACCCTGTCTATATGTGATCCAAAATTCAAAGAAATATATACCTGCATCCCTCGGTCCCTCTGTTCTACAACACGACCCAAGGCCCTGACATTAATTGTATAAGCCCAACCCTTGTTTATTGTACCAAAATGCAGCACCTTGCATTTATCCAGATTGAACTCCATCTGCCATTTTTCAGTCCATTGACCCATAATTCGACAACTGCTTTTCGGATATGCCGTGCTTTACTTGGATTATTAGTCATTCTCAATTTTTCACCCCAGAAATGTGTTTTGCTTCCCTTATACTTTAAGTAAGTGCATACCACCAACTGTAGGGCTCTGTAATGAATAGATTGTATAAAGACCACGTCTTTTTATTTTTCTTTGTTTTCAATTGTGGTCCAAAATGGGAAAAGGACTGCTTTGAACCATGGACTGTGGAAGCAGTTGCTTCACTTTATGAAAAAAATGTTGGTGGAATTCTTTGTGAGTTGTGTTTACATTTGTTGCTCTGTTCAAGCAGTTGCAAACATTTCATCACCCTCCTAGGTAATGTCGTCAGTGCACCTCCGGTGAATCATTGGTGTTCTGTCCAGCTTGTTATTTATATGCCTCAGTTTGGGGTGTTTGGTGCCACTTCTCGTTCTGTTTCTCAGTGGTTTGTACACAGGGTCTAAGTGTGTTTGTTGATGGAGTTCCAGTTAGAATACAAGGCCTCCAGGAATTCCCTGGTGTGTCAAGCGGAACAGAACACTGACGCTTCACTGGAGTCACACTGACAATGTTACCCAGCAGGGTGACGACACTGTTTGCAACCAAACTCACCAGCTTGGCGAGCATGTCTACAACCTCATTCACAATCCAAGCTATAAATCTTCTTGAAAACTTTAAAATGATTGAAGGACTGAACGATTAATGCATCAACCACGCTATGACTTCAGCAAAGAGCTGAAAGATCGGGAAATAAGATCGGAGACCATACTTGGAAGAGCCGAAGATGTGTCAGTAAATCCTGTGGGCTGGTGCTATTCAACTATATTTGCCCAGTAATTTTTCCTCCACTCTTAACATCTGTTTTTGTCTCTCTCTCTCTCTCTGTGTGTGTATGTGTGTGTGTGTGTGTGTGGGGAGATTTAAGAAGCGGGTTAGAGTTTCAGCTAGTAGAGTTAAATGTGGAGAATTCATAGTTTTTTTTTGATAAGAATCAATTTCTTTATCATATGTATTTTCTTGTTAAACACTGAAACCTGCTCAGTGTTTTCTGTTAAGCTGAATTCATCAAACCGGATAATTGACTGTACTAAGCAGGATTTCTAAAGATTTAATCAGATTGTTTACTTTTGTGATAACCTGGGAATAGTGGGGTTCGAGTATTAGTGCACGTTCCCAAATAGGTAGTGAGACATGTGCAAGAGTTTATAATACGACTGCAGAGTGGCATGAATGAAGATGAATTGAAACATGTCCTCCGGTAAAACAACAGAAGTGTGAATCTGCTTTCAAGTTAAAATTTTAACATACTCTGTCGCGCCAACTAACTGTTTTACAGCAATAAAATTTGGTGTGAGTTGAAAAACTGGTATGAGAGTGCAAGAAGAAAGAATCTATCTTGAAGAAGATGCCCAAGACCAAATGGCCATGAGAACAGGGACTAGCCGCTGGCCTGATCTTAAGAAACGTGATGGAATGGGTCCTCAAAACACCAGAATGGTTAAATCATCATACAATCTATATAAATAGGCCAAATGAAACCGAGTCCACCAAAGATTTCAGAACAGTGGGAAGTTGGTGGAGCTGGTAATAGAACAAAACAGTCTAGATTTAGCAGCAGGAGGTCAAGATTATTCAGGCTACCAAATGACATGATGCTGAACTTAGCAATTTCTAACAATTCACTAGCAAATAGTAACAAAATAAATATCCATTAAACCATATTGGCAACATGGATGAAATACCCTTGAACTTTGATATGGCTAATGACCAAGCTATTCATTTGATGCCATGTCAAAGTGACTCAATGATGTTCTTGAACTCTTTGCATTGGGTGCTAAAAGCAATGAATTTACCATTTTTAAAACACTTGGTGGTTAAAGATATTTGTGTACAATTTATCCATCCAATAAAATGTGTGACATTAATATGTATTACTGGTGTTGCGCTTTCTTTCACATCTCAAAAACGTGATCACACGCACTCGCACTGGTGTTCACGTTTTATTCTGGGTGAGTAAGTCAATCCCCGTTCTTGAAGATACTTTTGGAGTCTTCAGAGTCGACTTCGATGCCAAGATTTATGTTTGCAAGATTGTTGACAGCTCTGCATACTACTGTTAATTAAATTTAAAATTGGAGTTAATGTACATCTAGTAAATTTACAACAGGCCTTGTGTTTGTGCTAACAGAAAAATAGCTGTCCAGCCTAATCCTACTTTCCAGCTCTTGATCTGTCATATTAAAAGTTATGACTCAAGTGTATATCCAGTACTTTTTAAAATGTGATCATTGTTAGTCTCTGCCACTCTTTGAGCCAGTTAGTTCTAGCCTCCTACCACCCTCTTTTTAAAAAAAAAAAAAAATTCTCTTAACTCGTTTCTAATTCTTTCATTTCAAACCCTGACTCTTCTCTGCTGATTGGAATAGGCCCTTCCAATTGTCTAGTACCCTAATTTTTATATACACAAATCTAGCCTTAGTTGGTTTTGTTCCATAGAAAACAAGCTTAACCAAGCTAATCTTCATAGCTAAAGTTCTCATTCCTGTCCAAATCTTCGTGAACCTCATTGTATCCTCTTTGGTTGTGACCACATCCTTCCTGTAACATGGTGACCAGAGCGCTCTGACACCTAACCAGTGTTTATTGTTCTTGCACAACCTCCATGCTTTTATATTCTATGCCTCAGCTGAATGATAGGAGTTTCTTGTATGCCTTATCCTCAGGGATCTGTGAACGTGGATACCAATGTCCCTCTTTTCTCGTACACTTATGAATAGCTGGCCATTTATTTTAGTATTCCCTTGCCTCAATTGTCATCCCCAAATATTTACAGTCCACAAACACTTCTCTAGACTGAATTCACTTTCTGAGCTTATTGTTATCATCCTGTATTCTTCAGCTTTCTTACTCACTTTTGACCTTCTACCAATTTTTGTATCAGCTGTAAATGTCTTAGCTATAATTAATGCCTTAATTGAAAAGGACGCAATTACATTAGAAACATTTTAGAAAAGGTTCAATTAGCTCAATCCTGGGACAAAGGGCTTACCTTGTGAAGAAAGGTTTACAAAAATGAGAAGTGATCTTAGTGAAGCATAAGGGGGACTTGATGTGGTGGATGTTTTCTCTTCTGGAGCAGATTGGAAGTAGGGGACATGGATTTGCAAATTTAGTTTTTTTTTCATGATGGAAATGAAGAGAATTTTATGTCTGTCTGAAATTCAGTCCTAAATGGCAGTGGAGGCTGGGTCATTAAATATATTGAAGGTCAAGTTAGATTTTCAATGAACATGGCAGTTGAGGGTTATGAGGGTAGACAGGAAGGTGAAAGTCAAACCACAACCAGATCAACCATGACCTTGTCAAATGATGCCTGGAGGGGCCGAATTTCTAATCCTTGTGTCCATTTCATTACTTGTTCACGTTTCACTCCTTGACATCCTGGGTCTGTAGATTTGGATGCACCACACTTTGACATTTTGGGAGCGTACTTGCACTGGGAACCTCTGTATATCGTGCTTGAATGCCCCTGACTGCTCTGGCACTGATTTGCCTTCAAATAGCTGTTTCTAGAAAAATTTTGCTACATTCCATGTAGTGTTGGTAAAATTGGCTTTACTTGGTGGTGATCTTTTACTTTTATCTAGCTCTTCTTTTCAATAACTACTCCAAATACATTGAAATTAGAATCCCTGCCCAACTTCATTCACAGGATACACATTTGCCCCCTTTGGATTTACTACATAACTGGTTTAAAACATTCATCTGAAAGCATTTTAAGAGTTCTGCACCCCCAATGTCTTCTGTAGTAATTTTATTCTAGTTAATATTAAGATAATTGAAATCCCCTTCTATTATTGCCCTATTGTTTTTGCAATTCTTAGTAATTTTCTGAAATTTTTGTTCTGTTTTTTACTCCGTGTTACTTGTTCGGGTTTTATGGTGGCCCTTGACAGTGAATGGTATTACCATCACTGAACCCTCCATTATCAACATCCTTGGGGTTACCATTGATTAGAATCTCAACTGGACCTTGTCATATAAACACAGTGGCTACAAGAGCAGGTCAGAGGCAAGGAATGCTGCGGCGAGTAGCTCATCACCTGACTCCCCAAAGCCTGCCCATCATCTACAAGGGACAAGTCAGGAGTGTGGTGGAATACTGTTCACTTGCCTGGATGAGTGTAGCTCCTACAACATTCAGGAAGCTTGACTGCACCCAGGGCAAAGCAGTCCACTTAATTGGCACCACATTCACAAGCATCCAGTCCCTCCAGACCAATGTGCTGTAGCAGCAGTATGTATTATCTACAAATTGCGTTTCAGCCACTCGCCAAGGCTCTTTAGAGAGCACCTTCCAAATCAATGACCACTTCCACCTAGAAGGACAAGGACAAAAGCCACTTAGCACCCTGGCTTGAAAATATATTACCTTTCCATCATTGTCTCTGGGTCAAAATCCTGTCAGTACCTCTCTAACAGCAACGTGGGTCTACCTACAGCACGTGGTGGACTGCAGCGATTCAAGAAGGCAGCTCACTATCACCTTCTCCAATGTCAACAAGGAATGGGCAATAAATGCTGGCCAATCAGCAACACCCACATCTCACGAATAAAAAGCAATATTTGTGCCAGTGACTAGATCACTTAAATAAAGTTATTGGAATACTATATTCAAGTATCAACAGGGGAACATTAAGGGGACAGTGATCATAATTTCATAAGAGAAGAGACAAAATGCTGGAATTACTCATGCAGAGCATTATCTATGAATAGAAATAAGTTTTAGGTCGGGCAACTTTTGTCAGCACGTGACGGCAATGACTGCCTCCAGAAGAAAGGGGTAGCCAACTTCTCATGACCTGCAACAGCGGGTAGATTTTCCACCATCAGCAGAATAAGGGTTGCTATTGGCCAGAAACATACAAGTGCAATGGCTGCAAGAATGGGTCAGATGCTGGGAATTCAGTGCCAACTAATTTGCCTCGTGACAGCCCAATGCTTGACTGCTATCTACACTGTTCAAGTCAGGAGTGTCTTGGAATAATCTTGCCTGGATGAATGCAACTTGAGCAATACTCGAAGTTGGATACCATCCAGTGCAAAGCAGCCTGTTTGGCATCTCATGCACTAAGTGCACAGTGATAGCAGTGTATACCACCTACATGATGCACTACATCAACTTGCCAAAACCTGTTTGACAGCACCTTCCAAGCTTGTGACCTCTATCACTTAGAAGGACAGGGGCAGCAGACAAGTGAGACCTCAGACAAATTCTCCAAGCTATACATCATCTGGACTTAGGACTGTGCTGTTCCTTCACTATCTTAGGGTCAAAATTCTGAAGTACCCTCTTTAGGTGTGCCTATACTATATATACTGCAACGATTCAAGCAAAAAACTCAAGATGGTAGTTAAGGGTGAGCAAGAAATGTTGGACTTGATAATGACATTGGTATCCCATGAATAAACTTTTTAAAAACATTGTTGATTCCTCAGAACAGTTTTGAAAATCCTAACCTATCATTTAATTGTTTTTAAAATATTTCCACTCTAAATGTCTCAAGATTTGCCTTTAATTTGGAAACTCAAACATCCGAGAAAGTGTCAATGAAGGAATGATCTGTTCACCTGTTTTTGGTTCGACACTATTTTTGAATGATTGTTGGATACAGTACTAGTGGCATCATAAAAGGTGTTGGAAAGAGAAAGCAGTACTTCATTTTGTTTGAAACAGTGCCGTGGACTGTCCATGTTCTGTTGACCAAGAGGAACAAAATAAGAAACCATCAGTTTTGGGCATGATTAACTAATAGAGAGCAGAAGGGACCCAGCAATAGACAGAGCATGAATTCAATAAGAAGGTGACAGCAGGTATCACAGAATTAGAACAGGTCACATTGAAATATGGGACCATTAAGGAGGATTGCTGTTCCTTGATTTTTAGTGTGCAAATCCACAATGTGAGACTGGACTCTCAATGGGGACTGGAAATTGCTGATGTTTGTGGACACTGTAACAGTGATTGTTACTGCTCCAGTGATCCGGAGGCCTGAATGAAATCCTAGGATGGAGTTGGGGACTTGAATTCCAGTCTATTAAATAAATCTAGAATAAAAAAAGCTTAATTCAGCAAAATGGTGACTGTGGAATTTCTAGAACGTTGTGAAAATCCCATTTGAATCCATGGTATTGTTAGAGAAGGAAATCTGCATCCATGTTTGATCTGACTGAAATGTGATTTTTGATACACAATAATTTGGTTGACTTTTAATTGTCCCTGAAATGACCTAGCGAGCATTCAGTGGTGTTCAAAGAAATGGCTGAAACTACTTCCTTGAGAATAAATGCTGTCTTTATCAGTGAATCCCACAGCTTGAGAGAATGGTTAGCTTTAAATGGGTTAGTTGGCCTTTTGCTCTCTCTGTAAAGGCTTTACAACTGATATTGGCATCCTTGGTTAAACAGCTTCCTCAGTTTACAGCTCTTCTTCCTGGATTCCTTTGAGTATGAGTGTCCTAGACAAAATTCAACTACGTTATGATGTGTTTGTTGTTGAATGCTCTACATAGTGTCAGCAGGCTAACACTTGAAGAATAGTTGCTTCAAGTACTAGATTGACCTAGTACCCCAACAGCCGTCATCAATTATAGGAGTGGAGCAGAGAAAAGTGGGGAAAAGTTTACTTCTAGCTTTTGCCATGTGGCTACTTGAACGCTTGATCCCTCAGTATTGTAGTGGAAACAGTTATCTTGCTTTGAGACACTGTTTGTGCTCTCTTCAAGCTTCTCTTATTGAATAAGCTGGAAGTCTGTTAAATAAATCAACAAATACCACCTATATAACATGAGATTGTATGTACATTTTCTTGTATGTAGTGATGGGCCACTGAAGTACTGTAGAAATTTTAAATGGAAGGCATAGGCTTCTCCATATTTGGGCAAAAAGCATTCATGTACTGTGGAAATTGTAAGTAAGCCTTTCCCCACTTCACTATACTCTGCTTCTATAACTGATGACAACATGGAAACATTTTCCACTTTCAGTATTACACATGCGTGGTTTCTGTAGGAGGAGAAACTACTCTGCAAGTGAATCAGTTTGTACTTGAGCAATTTGACTCAGTTCTGTACATTTGACCATACCCTTTAAATCTTCAGTTGTTTTTGATTGGACAGAAAGTAGTCATGCTGAGTAACAGGGATTTCAACGATGTCAATGAATTTCAGAAGCAGGCCCCAGTTTTAGATAAAAGGTGAATAGGAACACAGTGAAAGAGCTTTTTTGAAAATAGATGGTACAGTTTATACAGGCCCTTCAGTGTTGATGTATTTGAAAGTTGATGTGCATTTATTTCCATGAATTAGGCTTTGATAATTAATGAATTCTGAGCAACCATACTTTAATACTGGAAATGCTTTATTTACTCTCTGATGCTTCTTTATTTTTATGCATGAGAGGAGCGAAAGAGGTAGGTGGAGCTTGGTGGATTTGATCTGCAATAGTTGTTTGTCCTGGTTAGTCACAAGGAACAGAAACTGCCTGAATGACTCAGCTGTTTTCAGTATGTGCTGGTATGATTAATGGGTGTCAATCCTTGCATGCAAAGCCTGGTGACTCAGAATGTTGGTATGTTGATTTTCTGCCCACGTCATACTCTAGTCGTTGCTAAGGTTTCTTAAAATAACATACTGGATCTTCTGTACCCTTGCCTTATGTACCAGAGAAATGTTAATGTAGAAGTGGAAAGGCAAGATAGCTGATGTTGCAATTTTTAGTTTCTGCAGTATTTATAGCACAGTAGACAGTCTGACTAATATACATGTTGTTTCTGGTGCTTTCCACTGCTGTGCGATCCTTAGGATGTATGGTAGTGAATGAGAGATTTGCTTTACTTTCTTCTGTCCTGATGCCATTGACTCCATGGTGGGTGAAGTTGTGTGTGCCTACTGCATGTCCTCGCTCTTCACGATGAGCTTGGATGGAAAGTGTCAGCAGGCATCTGTCCACTTGTCCTCAACTGGTCTTTGTAAAAATATACTTTTAGGAGGAGTCACTGGCTGGTGAGCAGGGTCTCTTGTTGATGGTTTCTTCCTCCCTAGCCCGTCAGTGTGGCATTCAGTCTGTTTGAGATCACATAACTCAATGCAGACTGGGATTGAACCTGTGGCTTTTCTAATTTTGTTTGTGCACTCCATCCTTAACTGGCTAGGTCAATCTGCTTCCATTCCACACTGAACAACAGAATTACAGTCATCAAGTTGTACTAGCACTATGTGATTCTGCACTAGTTCTGACTTTTATAACTAGATGTCCTCATAGATTATCACTGATCAGTTCAAGAAGTTCCTTTTCATGTACACTTGTAAGTTAATCAGTATTTATTTCAAGCAGAGATTTCCAAGCAAAATATGCAAAAGCTGGAACACAAATAAATATAGAAGCTACAAGAAACACTTAGAACTACGGGTAGCATTCATGGAAAGATAAATACCTTAACGGTAAGGTCCTGGGGAGAGTTACTGAGCAGAGACCTTGGAGTGCAGGTTCATAATTCCTTGAAAGTGGAGTCCCAGATCGACAGGATAGTGAAGAAGGTGTTTGATGTGCTTGCCTTTATTGGTTGGTGTGCTGAGTATAGGAGTTGTGAGGTCTGTCCCTATACAGTACATTAGTAGGCCATTTTGGAATACTGTGTGCAATTCTGGTCTCCCTGCTATAGGAAGAATATTGTGAAACTTGAAAGGGTTCAGAAAATATTTACAAGCATGTTGCCAGGGTTGGAGGGTTTGAGCTGTGGGGAGAGGCTGAATAGGCTGGAGCTATTTGCTCTGGCGTGTCAGAAGCTGAGGGGTGACCTTATAGAGGTTTATAAAATCATGAGGGGCATGGATAAGGTGAATAGCCAAGGTCTTTTTCCCTGGGTGGGAGTGCTCAAAACTAGAAGACGTAGATCTAAGATGAGAGGGAAAAGATTTAAAAGGAATCTAAGGGGCAACTTGTCTTTTTAGATGGAAGTGGTTCCGGGTTTGGAAGGTGTTATCTAAGATCTTTGGTGAATTTTTGCAGAGCATCCTTTAACTAATACACACTGCTGCTGCTGAGCATCTGTGGTGGAGGGAGTAGGTATTTGTGGATGTGTTGCCAATCATCAGGCAGCTTTGTCCTGGATGGTGTCAAGCTTCTTGAGTGTCGGAGCTGCACCAATCCAGGCTAGTGGGGAGTATTCCATCACGGTCTTACCTTGTGCCGTGCAGATGATGGACAGGCGTTGGGGATTCATGTGGTAAGATGCTTGCTGCAGTATTTCTGATAATGTCGCTTCCGGTGCCTAAGTCAATGCCAGGTGGTCTGTCTGATTTCATTTCTTTGAGACTTCTTCACGATTGGTACAAGTGAGTGGATTGCTAGGCCATTTGAGGGCAGTGGGTCTGGAGTCATCTTTAAGCCAGGAGAGGATGGCAGGTTTCCTTCCCTGTAGGAAATTAGTGAACGAAATGGGTTTTTCTAACAATCAACAATGGTTTCATGGTCATCATTACATTCTTAATTCTGGGTATTGTTCATTGAATTCAAATTCCAACATTTGCCATGGTGGGCTTCAAACCCGGGTCCCCTGAACATTTGCTGAGTTTCTGGATTAATAGTCTAGTGATTAATACCAGTAGGCCATCACCACACTTGAAGTTTAGAAGTGGGGTTTAGGAATAAGAGGTTGGCAATTTAGGACTTCAATGAGGATGTACTTTAGTTTTCTCTACCTTGGGTGACTGGAGCAAGTATTGGCTGGCAGATTGGGTTGATAAGCAAGCAAGGCTTGATTCAAGTTGCATGTGGCAGAAGTTTGAACAATTTGGATTTCATAGGGATAGGATGCTGGCCAAAGGATTCTTAGACATAGTTAACTTCTATTTGTTGAGAGTTTCGTGGCAGAGTCACGTGCTGTGTTTAATCTCCAGCGCCGCATATTTCTATTGCGTTTTTTAGCTCAGCACAGAAAAATATTTGGTATGAAAATCAAGCTTGTTTTAGTTAGCATTCATTAGCTTGTTTAAGGTAGCATTCATGAGTTTTTGATATGTGATGAATAGCTGATGCCTATTATAAATTTTGAGTAGTTACTGTGTTAAATCTCAACGGTGAAGCCCGGGTTGCTTTTGAAATTTATGTTCGTTTGTGCCTATGTTTTTATTTGTATCTGCCCATATTTTAAGTGATATTTATAACCCTTCTCTTTATGTTAGTCTTCCATTTTCTGTCTGGGATAGTTGCAAGCTGTGCATTTTGTCTGAACTGGAATTATAATTTATTTCAAAATTAATATTCATGATCTCGATTATGAAAGTAGGGATGAACAGGATAAAATCACGAGCAACAACAGCAAAAGACAAATCAGAGTCAATGTTTTGAGTCCAGTAACCCTTCTGGGCTCGAAACATTAACTATGCTTTCTCTCCACAGATGCTGTGAGAAACTGAGTTTCTGTTTTTGGTTCAGATTTCCAGCAGGCGCAGTTCTTTGTTTTATTTTAGCAAAAGACAAATGTTCACTATTTGTATCAGTGTTTACTGGGGAGACAGATCAAGTGGAAATTGCATAATTAGGTGAGATTAATCTATTTTAAATACAGTTCATGTGTTTACATTTACTGTACCAATTTCATTTTTCAAATGTCCATTTTGGACCAGAGAACTGTATCGTCTGTCTTGCTGGTTTTTACAACAATTGGAAGTGTGACCATGTAAAACTTCCAATAAATACAAAGATTTTACAGAAATTACTATTTGCAGGCAGCAAAGAAAGCAAATGAATCATGTGCTTATACAGATAGGGCTGCAGCTTAGTGCTGAATGAGACACATCTGGGGTGTTGTGTTGATTTTGGTCACTTTAAGGAATATTCAGAACTATTGGAGGGCTTCTCAAGGAGCGCTGTGAAGCTGGTTCTAAATTTACAACCATGAGTTATGAGGGAAAATAGTCTACTGTGAGATTTTGCTCTCAAATGAGAAAACTGGTTCTTAAAATTTCTTAGGTATGCAGAATTTAGATCCAGGCAAGTTGCATTAAACTGAGGTGTTCAGTTTACTGTTGAAGATGTCAAAGGGAAAGAGACCCTCTTCGGAGGGTTGATGTAGACTCAGTGGCTGAATGGCCCATTTCCACACTGTAAGGCTTCTATGATTCTGTGATCATAAGCATTATCCATCAAATGTGAATATCCTTTTAGAAATAAAAACAAGCCCTGGAGAATGTCAGCAGATCTTGAAGTGTCTGGAGAGAGAAAGTTAACACTTTGAGTCTGATGTAACTCTTCTTTGTAACTGGAGTGAGGTGGAAATGTGATGGGTATTAGGTGTCTCCTAATCAATCTGTTCAGACATGCTATGATGCATCTCTGGGGCAGGTGGGACTTGAAACTGGGTCTTCTAGCCCAGAGGTGAGGCACTACCACTGTGCTACTGTCATGGATTTTATGCTGTTGCAAAGTTGAGAAGGGCATAGAACAGAAGAGAAGTTAATGGAACTGTTAGAGGGTAAAAGAGATTAGAGATCAAAGGTATCATGGAACAGAAGGCAATTAGAGTAGTAATGGTGATGTTTTTGTAAACACCTTATCAAAAACACCGGGAGGGAAATGGAATGCAGTGAAACTGACCAAGATGAAAGAGACAAACTGGTATTAGTTGGACAGATGATAACCTTTTTGCTTTTGTCCTGGTGTGTTACAATATAAAAACACTAGAATTGCTTCTTGCAGAAAATGTAAGGTGCTGCTAATGTCATTAATCTAGAGTGTGATAAATTAAACCTGTAACAAAGTTATAAATGGGACAGCCCATTGAAGTAATGTTGTATTGAATGTACAGTGAGATCCTTAATACATACTGTAAAATTTCCAAATAATAAGCGTTGATCTAATTGAAAACTTCATTATAGAGGTATATTATTATGTATTGGCATGAATTTTGCATTAAGAATAATAGTGATGCTAATTGTGCTCACTGTTATTACAGGTTAAATTTAATAGCTACTTGTGGAATACACTTTTTATAAGTTAAACACAAGTCTGGATGTTAAGGTCTTACTCAGCTCCTCCATTTGCTCATGTTCTAACGGTACCTGTCCTGGCGTCTTGGCACTGAATTCAATGGAATGATGTGAAATTGCAATTTTTGTTTATTAGTTACCCACACCATGGCAGAAAGAGTTGAGGCTGCTGCGTTCAGCTGGATAGTGATTTTTTTAAAAATAGCGTGATCAGTCATAATTATGGTAAAACAACCTCTGGACCTGAAAGGACTAGGCAGTTGACCCTGTACTGAATAATGAAGATCCTTTTTTGTCATTGACCACAAAAACCAGAGCATTGTTTAGTTCTTTCTGACTAGATCACTTTGACGTTTCTAAATTGATCACGAGCAGAGGCCAATTATATTTTATTCAGCGGGCAATAGTTAGTGCGTAGACTGCTTGCAGGTTGGAAGCAAATATCCACTATTTTAAGAAAGGATGGAGAGAGAAAAACTGAGAACTGCAGACCTGTTAGCTTGGTAATAGTACAGAAATTGCAAGACGCTATTATAAAGGATGTCATAAGTAAACACTTTGAAAACTAAGGTAGGATTGAGTAGAGTCAGCATGGATTTATGAAAGGGGAATCATGTTTGACATGAGGATGCTATTGGCAGAATAGATGGGGAAAACCAGTTGATATGGTGTATTTGGATTTCTAGAAGGTTTTTGATGAGGTCCCACATGGGAGATTGATAAGCAAACCCAGCACGTACGATTGTGGTAATCTGGCATCTAGTGAAAGATGTTGTTGATAAAATCCAATCACATTACACTGATGTAACTGTAATTCCCGGCGGACTTACAAGTGTTTTGCAACCAATGCGCGTTAGTATCAATAAGACATCATGAGGACGAAGTGGAATAACTGGATGCGTGATGGAGAAAAGAAAATCATACACGAGAGGAGGGAGTATGAGGGCTCCATCACTGCCAGTGACCTGTGAATGGATCGTTGATTCATGGAAGGAAATAAAAGTTGACACTATTTTCAAATCATTCAAGAAATGTGGAATTTCAAATCCATCGTGTAGTACAGAGGACGATTATCTGTGAGATGACACAGAAGAAGAAGAAGCAGATGATGTGCTACCTGTAACTAAAGACAATGAAGATGAAGAGTATCTATATGATGATATCATTCATCCTGATGATTATGAAGCTTTATTCAGTGCTGGAGATGCTGAACGTGTTTAATTTTTGTATGCATAAATAAAAAGCTTACTATCGGTAATTCATTTTTGTTTTTATTGTCTTTATCCAGTAATTACCGGTACCGTAATTCGTTGTGTTTTTCTTTTTTATTTATTCAGAGACCAATTTGCCTTCTGCTAATGATATGGAATTTTGGACTGTAGCATGAATTTCAGCGCCTCAGAAGTAGTATCCGCATAATAGTTGACTGCATAAAGTTAACCTTTAAAAAACAGTCTAAAAAATTTGACTTTTACACGAGTATATACGCTAAAGAAAATAGGAGCAGGAATAGGCCATTCGGCCCTTCAAGCCTGCTCCACCATTCATTATATGATCTTGGCTAATCATTCAAATCAATAGTCTGCTTCTGCTTTTCTCCTCATATCTTTTGGTTTCTTTAGCCCCAAGTGCTATATGCAAATTCTTCTTGAAATCAGACAATGCTTTGACCTTGAATTCACTCTCTGGGAAAAGAAATTTCTCATCTCAGCCCTAAATGGTTTACCCCATCTCCTTAGACTGTGACCCCTGGTTCTGGACTCCTCTACCATTGGGAAATCCCTCCTGCATTGACCCTGTCCAGTCTTATGAGAATAATGTAGGTTTCTATGAGGTCCACCCCTACTCCTCTGAACTCCTGCAAATTCAAACCTAACCAATTTGACCTCCTCTCCTATGTCAGTCCCGCCATCCCAGAAATCAATCAATCAGTCTGATAAACTTTTGCTGCACTCCCTCTCTAGCAAGAACATCCATCCATCCTCCATTAAGGATACCAAAACTGTACACAATATTCCAGGTGTGGCCTCACCAAAGCTCTTTACAACCAAAGCAAGAAATCCCTGTTCCTGTACTCAAATCCAGTGAGCCCCTATGCTGCGCTTGCAGTCATTCCAATGTTCCGCATATTGCGATCGGTATCAGCACCTGATCGTGGCATGAACTTCCAATTCCAGGTGTGTTACCCTAGTGAGGCATTCATCTGTCTATTAACCAACTCTCAAATCTGTGCCAGGTTATCCTTAAACAAAGGAGACTATGATGGGATGAGGGAGGATTTAGGTAAGGTAAAATGGGAGCAAAAACTTTATGGTGGGTCAATTGAGGAACAGTGGAGGACTTTCAAAACGATTTTTCACAGTGCTCAGCAGATGTATATTCCAGTGATAAGGAAGAACTGTAGGAAAAGAAATAGTCAACCATGGATGTCTAAGGAAATAAAGGAAAGTATCAGATTAAAAAAAATACATTCAAAAAGCAAAGATTAGTGGGAAACTAGTAGATTGGGAAATCTTTAAAGGCCAACAGAAAGCCACAAAAAAAGCTATATAGAAAAGTAAGGTAGATTATGAGAGTAAACTAGCTCAAAATATAAAAACAGGCAGCAAAAGTTTCTATAAATAGGTAAATCGTAAAAGAGTGGCGAAGGTAAACATTGGTCCTTTAGAGGATGAGAAGGCCAATTTAATAACTGGGAATGAGGAAATAGCCGAGGCATAAAACAGTTATTGTGTCTGTCTTCACAGTGGAAGATACAAATAACATGCCGAAAACTGATGGCAAGAAGGTTATAGCAGGTGAGGACCTAGAAACTATCATTATCACTAAGGAGGCAGGGCTGGGTAAGCTCAAGGTAGACAAGTCTCCTGGCTCTGATGAAATGCATCCCAGAGTACTAAAAGAGGCGATGGGGGAAATAGCAAATGCACTAGTAATTATATACCAAAATTCACTGGAGTCTGGGGTGATTCCTGCAGATTGGAAAATAGCCAATGTGATGCCACTGTTTAAAAAAGGAAGTAGGCAAAAAGCAGGTAACTATAGGCCAGTTAGCTTAACTTTGGTAGTGGGGAAAATGCTTGCATCTATCATTAAAGAAGAAATAGCAAGACATCCGGCTACAAATTGTCCCATTGGGAACACCCAGCATGGGTTCATGAAGGGTAGGTGCTATTGATCCTGAAGATGTGAGATGTATCCAAGTTGATATTGGGACTAAATAGCAAGCATCAGCCTAGACGATGGACAATCAGATACGATTCAAACAGACAAAGGAGCAACACAGGGTGGCACGGTGGCTCGTTAGCGCTGCTGCCTCACAGCGCCAGGGACCCGGGTTCAATTCCACCCTTGGGCGACTGTCTGTGTGGAGTTTGCACATTCTCCCTGTGTTAGCGTGGGTTTCCTCCCACAGTCCAAAGATGCGCAGGCTAGGTGGATTGGCCACGCTAAATTGCCCCATAGTGTTCAGGGATGTGTAGATTGGGTGGGTTATAGCGGGATGGTTCTGGGTGGGATGCTCTGAGGGTCAGTGTGTTCTTGTTGGGCTGAAGGGCTTGTTTCCACACTGTAGGGATTCTGTGAATCTATGATATTCTTTGAAAAAATAATGTACTGTCTTCAAAACTAGTAAATCAAAACGTAGAACAAGTATTCAGAGTCACCTGTACTTATAAAGGTAAAACTTGGAAGCAAGAAAATAAATTTGTGGTATGCTAATGAACCAGCGCAACTTGCAGGATGAGATGAGTACAAAATATTGTAGATCAAGTAAAATCTATAAATTTAGAATATGGATTGAATGTGAACACACCCAAAAGAGACAAACAGTCATTAATGGAATGCACAGAAACAATAATGAAGAGAAATAAGAGTGAAGATTGAAATGTATGACACTGAAACAAGTTATAAATTCAGTCAAACAGCAAGGAAACAGACCCTTTGGTTCAGCCAGTCCGTGATGAACATAATTCCATTTTAAGCTAGTCACACTTGCCTGTTTCTGGCCCATATCCCTCCACATGTTTTCTATTCATGTACTTAGCCAAATGTCTTTTAAATGTTGTAATTGTGCCTACATCCACCACTTCCAAAGGAAGTCCATTCAACACACAAACTACCCTCTGTGTAAAAAAATTTCCCCCTCATGTCTTTTTTGAATCTCTCTTCTCTCGCCTTAAAATGTGTCACCTAGTCTTGAAACCGCCCTCCTACCCCACCCTAGGGAAAAGACACATTCCAGTCTATACCCCTCAAGATTTTATAAACCTCTATAAAGTTACCTCAACCTCCTATGCTCCAGTGAAAAAATGTCCCAGCCTATCCAACCTTTAATTAAAACTCAACCTTCCATACCCACCAACATCCTGGTAAATCTCTTCTGAACTTTTTCCAGCTTAATAATATCCTTCCTATAACTGGGCAACCAGGCTGGACGCATGTTACAATCCTCGCTGTTTTTTCATTATTTTTATGTATTCTTCTTTCAATTTTGCTTTGCAGCTGTGAACTGAGAACTGTGAGCTGAAAATGATCTTTGGACTATGAGCAGCAGCTTGAGCTTTTTAAAAAAAAACAAAAATGAGAATAAACAAGCTGTTGTTTGTTTGTGAGGCCAGGCCTGGAAGTTAATTGCCAGATGGCACTTGATTAAAATGTTCTACAGACTTACCTGTAGGAAAAAAAAGACAGATAGCAGCTGTTTGGCCATAAATGAGGTCAGTACCTGGGAATTGGTTCTAGCAAGTCTGGGGGAGACCTTATGCTCAAGTAGATGGCAGATGTTGAATGGTAACTGGGACCTTGTGGGGAGATGTCAACCTTGCAGGGAGAGGCCAGAGTTGTGGACTTTTTTTCCCTGTGAGAAAGAGATTGGCTATAGATGCTACAGTATGAATATTTGAGAGCTCCCTGCCTAACTTCCCATAGTCAGCTATTTTAAGCTCAGAGAATAGAACCTAAGTTACAGGTATCACCAACTTCCTCTGAGTGAACTGAAAAGATAGCCCTGATCGACATCTTCAGAAAATCAACCAAGAAATAATTATCTATGCCTGTGGAACAACACATTGTGAAAATCACTTAAGTTATATGGCCAGTTTAATTTATTTTCTGTTTTATTTATCCCTTAACTGTGCTTGTTTGTCCATCTGTCTCTTGTGCGTAAATTGGGGTTAAAATCATAAATATAAGAACATAAGAACTAGGAGCAGAAGTAGGCCATCTGGCCCCTTGAGCCTGCTCCGCCATTTAATAAGATCATGGCTGATCTTTGAGACTCAGCTCCACTTAACCGCCCACTCACCATAACCCTTAATTCTTTTACTGTTCAAAAATTTATCTAGCCTTGCCTTAAAAACATTCAGTGAGGTAGCTTCAACCGCTTCACTGGGCAGGGAATTCCACAGATTCACAACCCTTTTGGTGAAGAAGTTCCTCCTGACCTCAGTCCTACATCTGCTTCCTTTTATTTTGAGGCGATGTCCTCTAGTCCTAGTTTCACCTAGCGGAAACAACCTCCCTGCCTCCACTTTATCTATTCCCTTCATAATCTTATATGTTTCTATAAGATCTCCCCTCATTCTTCTGAATTCCAATGAGTATAAGCCCAGTCTACTCAGTTTCTCCTCATAATCCAACCCTCTCAACTCTGGAATCAACTGAGTGAATCTCCTCTGCACCCCCTCCAGTGCCAGTATATCTCTTCTCAAGTAAGGAGACCAAAACTGCACACAGTACTCCAGGTGTGGCCTCACCAGGACCCTATACAGCTGCAGCATAGCCTCCCTGTTTTTAAACTCCATCCCTCGAGCAATGGCAGACAAAATTCCATTTGCCTTTTTGCCACCAGCTGCACCTGCAATCCCACCTTCAGCGATTCATGCACAAGGATACCCAAGTCCCTTTGCACAACAGAGTGCTGCAGTTTTTTACCATTTAAAACATAGTCCATTTTGCTGTTATTCCTACCAAAATGGATGCCCTCACACTTATCAACATTGTATTCCATCTGCCAGACCTTTGCCCACTCACTTAGACTATCTATATCCCTCTGCAGACTTTCAGTGTCTTCTGCACACTTTGCTCTACCACTCACCTTAGTGTCATCTGCAAATTTTGACACACCACACTTAGTCCCCAACTCCAAATCATCTATGTAAATTGTAAACAGTTGAGGTCCCAACACTGATCCCTGAAGCGCACCAGTAGCCACTGACCGCCAACCAGAAAAACACCCATTTATCCCTCCACTTTGCTTTCTATTGGTGAACCAATCCTCTATCCATGCCAATACATTACCTGTAATACCGTGCAGCTTTATCTTATGTAGCAGCCTTTGGTGTGGCACCTTGTCAAATGCCTTCTGGAAATCCAGATACACCATATCCACAGGTTCCCCATTGTCCACCATGCAAGTAATGTCCTCAAAGAATTCCACCAAATTTAGTTAAACATGACCTACCCTTCATGAACCCATGCTGGGTGTTCCCAATGGGACAATTTATATACAGATGTCTTGCAATTTCTTCCTTAATGATAGATTCAAGAATTTTCCCCACTACCGAAGTTAAGCTAATTGGCCTATAGTTACCTGCTTCTTGTCTACTTCCTTTTTTAAACAGTGGCATCACATTGGCTGTTTTCCAATCTGTGGGAACCACCCCAGAGTCCAGTGAATTTTGGTAAATAACTACTAGTGCATTTGCTATTTCCCCCATCACCTCTTTTAGTACCCTGGGATGCATTTCATCAGGGCCAGGAGACTTGTCTACCTTTAGCCCCATTAGCTTACCCAGTGATAATGATAGTTTCTAGGTCCTCACCTGCTATAACCTTCTTGCTATTAGTTTTCGGCATGTTATTTGTGTCTTCCACTGTGAAGACCGACACGAAATAACTGTTTAATATCTTGGCTATTTCCTCATTCCCAGTTATTAAATTGGCCTTCTCATCCTCTAAAGGACCAATGTTTACCTTCGCCACTCTTTTACGATTTACCTATTTATAGAAACTTTTGCTGCCTGTTTTTATATTTTGAGCTAGTTTACTCTCATAATCTATCTTACTTTTCTTTATAACTCTTTTTGTGGCTTTCTGTTGGCCTTTAAAGATTTCCCAATCTACTAGTTTCCCACTACTCTTTGCTTTTTTGTATGTGTCTTTTTTTCAATTTGATACTTTCCTTTATTTCCTTAGACAATCCTTATCAATTGTATTACTTTGTTTAATTTTAATCTGCTAAAGTTACTGTATTGTTAATAAATTTCTAAGCCTTTTGTTCAAACTACAGACCGGTATCTAGATTTGATTTTTTGCAGAGTCTGGAATTAGTTGTTCAGAAAGTTTGGTTAGGAACCATTGGGGTCAATTTTAAAAGTCTTTGAAGTTTTTAATTTGACTGTGTTACGAATACAGAGGAAGAAGGCTGATTTGGTTCAGCTGCCTGTCTCCCAATCATAACAAAATAGATAAATTTGACTACTTAGGACAACGCTAAGAGAAGATGGCAATGGCAAAGTTATAAGTACAGAGACAGCCAGGGTAATTTTGTGAAGGTGCTGGACGTAATGTAAGAAAATTCAAGTCTCTTACAAGGAAATACTCAAAAGATCCCACACACCGTTCACTTTCCCAAATGTTGCAGGAACCTGGGCAATAAATATTTGAATATTGTCATACCTAACTGGGTTAGTCCACTGGACATAAAGCCCTGATTCTCACAGTCATTGCACAAGTTACAAGTTTCATCAAAATGTGCAAAAATTCCCCTATCTACCTGCCTGTTTCATCAAAGTAAATAGAAAATGCAGGCCATGTTTCTGTACTCATCAATAATTACTGTTTAATACATACAAATACATTCTGGCTACAGCTAAATGGCCGTGATCTGTTAAGATATAGCTCTATTACTTAGAATTCTAACTTTTTAAAAAATTCCCCTACAAACCCATTCTTCTGGATATACAGTCAGCTACTCCCGTTGGCTGAATCTCACTTTGTACAGACCACCGGATGTCATCCTGCCTGCAGCCAGCCTCCCCCCACTGTTGAATAATGCAGCAGTGTAAATACTACTTATGAGTTTCAGTAACTTCTTTTTAAAAGTGCATCAATCTCTTCCACAATCCTGGATTTTAAAACTGTCCTTTTCTCATTCTAGTTCACAATCAAAAATACAGAAAAATAGAGGCATGTGTTCTTCACAATCTGAAAATAAAGATTTAGAATGAAGAAAATGGAGACTCTTTAAATTTGGATGTGAAGATGTATGTTTATTAAAGTTAAAATGTGTATCAGTATGAGATTAAAGTTTATTTTTCTCTCAGCATTATCAGTCTTTGAAATTCCTTTCCCGTAAAACAGTGAAGGCTGACTCTCTGAATATATACAAAGATACGTTAGACTGTTGATCAACAAGGAAATCAGAATTGTAGGGTGCAGGCAGAAAAGTGAAGTTCAAGTCCTATTTAGATATGCCATAATCTTACTGAACAGTGAAGCGGGCTCATGATGCTGGATGGCTGACTGTTCTTAATTCTTGTATTCCTGTAATTCTGTATACAGACCATAATAGAAACGAGGACATGCTTGAAATTATGAGAGCGAAAAGAACCTGAAATCTGACAATCTTAAAAAAAAAGAAAATGTTAATATTTTGAACGTTTAATTAAAATGAAAAAGCTACCGGGATCTCTTCTCGACGGAAAAGTGCAGGGCAGCAGAAAGAAGAGTTGTCTGAGGCATAGTTGGATAACTGATATTACAAAGTAGTTGCAGACAATCCGTAGGATGACACAGGACAAACTAGTGTGACATCCTATTACTGCAGAGTCCACTGGCAAGAATAGCTGCAAGCAGGATGCGAGGAGATTCTATGTTCTTATCGCTCAAGATTAAGTAAATACATATGTTAGCTGTACCATTAGGAGGTTCCATGAGTTTCTATTTAAAGATGAGTGTAATGCTGTTCCTCTTTGGTAATTATCTTAATTATGCACCTTTTCATATTTAATGTATGATGCATACAAGAAGGAAAGCTAGTATTTAGAGTAACATGAGATAAAGTGCACCATTTATGTTTTGACCTTGATTTTGATGAGTTTCTGTAGAAGTGCTGAGAGGTTATTTTGCAATTCTGATTATTTCTTAACAGAAGTTGTCAAGCGTGCAAAGCTAGTCTTATTTGATTTGCAATTCCCCAATATTGAATTTAGTTCCAGATTTAAAAACTAGCTAAACACATGGCTACAGGGCTGGTGTAAGAGGTTGGGCTTCCATTATGTGGATAATTGGAACATATTCTGGGGAAGGTGGGACCTGTGCAGTAAGGACGGGTTGCACCTGAACCGGAAAGGCACAAATATCTTGGGAGGGAGGTTTGCTCGAGTTATATGGGATGGTTTAAACTAGATTGGCAAGGGGTGGGGAACCGGATTTATAAGTCAGAGGATAAGGTATTCAGCCTTCCAACAGACACAGCAGAGAGTGAGATAACCAGGTGTAGAGCTGGATGAACACAGCAGGCCAAGCAGCATCAGAGGAGCAGGAAGGCTGACGATTCGGCCTAGACCCTCCTTCAGAAATGTGTTCATCCAGCTCTACACCTTGTTATCTCAGATTCTCCAGCATCTGCAGTTCCTACTATCTCTGAAACAGAGATTGGGGTTGTTATAAAGAAATGCGGTTGATGGAGCGTAATTGTGGACACAGAGATAGTTTGAGGTGTGTATACTTCAATGCTAAAAGTATCAGAAATAAGGCGGATGAACTTAGAGCATGGGTGGGTACTTGGAACTACGATGTTGTGGCCATTACAGAAACTTGGGTAACTCGGAGAGGAATGGTTGTTGGAAGTTCCGGGATTTAGATGCTTTAAAAGAAATAGGGAGAGTGGAAAAAGAGGCGGGGGAGTGGCATTGCTAGTCAGGGCTAGTATAGCAGCTACTGAAAGGCAGTTTGAGAATGATATGTCCACAGAGTCAGTTTGGGTTGAGGTCCAGAACAAGAAAGGAGCAGTCACTTTGGGGGTTTTTTACAGACCCCCTAACAGTTGCAGAGAGGTAGAGGAGTGGATTGGGAGGCAGATACTGGAAAGGTGCAGAAGTCACAGGGTTGTAGTCCTGGATGACTTCAACTTTCCAAATACTGATTGGAAACATTTTAGTTGTAATAGTTTAGATGGAGCGGATTTTGTCCAGTGCGTTCAGGAAGGATTCCTGACACAGTATGTAGATAGACCAACACGAGGAGAGGCCACTTTGGATTTGGTGCTTGGCAACGAACCAGGCCAAGCGTTAGACCTGTTGGTAGGAGAGCATTTTGGTGGTAGCGATCATAATTCTGTAACTGTTACAATAGTCGTGGAAAAGGATAGGTACATACAACAGGGTAAGGTTTATAATGGGGGGAAGGGTAATTACAATTCTGTTGGTGAGAACTGGATAACATAAATTGGGAACAGATGCTGTCAGGGAAGAGCACTATTGAAATGTGGAGATTGTTTAAGGAATGCATACGGCGTGTGCTCGATATGTTTGTCCCTAGCAGGCAGGAAAGATGCGGTCGAGTGAGGGAGTCTTGGTTCTCAAGAGAGGTCAAACGACTAGTTAAGAGGAAGAAGAATGCTTATGTAAGGTTTAGGAAACAAGGAACGGAAAAGGCTCGAGAGGGATACAAGTTATCCAGGAAAGAGCTTAGAAGAGCTATAAGGGGGCATGAGAAAACCTTGGCAGATAGGATCAAGGAAAACTCCAAGGCTTTTTACACGTACGTGAGGAATAAGAGAATGACCAGAGAAAGGGTAGGACCGATCAAGGATTGTAAAGGGAATTTGTGCATGGAGCCTAAAGTGATAGGAGAGATCCTTAATGAATACTTTTATTCGGTATTCACAACTGAGAGGGACGTCGTTGTAGAGGAGGACAGTGTGAAACAGGCTGTTAGGCTAGAGAAGGTCGATGTTAGTAAGGAAGATGTGCTAGGAATTTTGAGGAAGTTGAAGATAGATAAGTCCCCCAGGCCTGATGGGATTTATCCAAGGATTCTATGGGAAGTGAGGGAAGAGATCGCAGGGCCTTTGGCGATGATCTTTTCGTCCTCACTGTCCACGGATATAGTGCCGGAAGATTGGAGAGAGACAAATGTCATTCCCTTGTTCAAAAAAGGGAACAGGGATAACCCCGGAAATTACAGGCCAGTTAGTCTTACGTCAGTGGTGGGCAAATTATTGGAAAGGGCTCTAAGTGATAGGATTTATGATCACTTGGAAAGGCACAGTTTGATTCGTGATAGTCAGCATGGATTTGTGAGGGATAGATCATGCCTCACAAACCTTATTGAATTCTTTGAAGAGGTGACGAAACACGTGGATGAAGGTAGAGCAGTGGGTGTGGTATACGTGGATTTAAGTAAGGCGTTTGATAAGGTTCCCCATGGTAGGCTCATGCTGAAGGTAAGGAGGCATGGGAAAGGGGGAAATGTGGCAGATTGGATTCAGAATTGGCTGACCCTTAGACAAGGGGTGGTAGTGGATGGAAAATATTCAACATGGTGCTCAGTTACGACTGGTGTACCACAAGGATCTGTTCTGGGTGTCCTCTTCTATTTGTGATTTTTGTGAATGATTTGGATGAAGGTGTGGAAGGGTGGATTAGTAAGTTGCGGACGATACGAAGGTGGTTTGAGTTGTGGATAGTGCGGAGGGCTGTTCTAGGTTACAAAGGAACATTGATAGGATGCAGAGCTGGGCTGAGAAGTGGCAGATGGAGTTAAACCTTGAAAAGTGTGAGGTGATTCATTTTGGAAGGACAAACATGAAAGCAGAATACAGGGTTAACGGAAAGATTCTTGGCAGTGTGGAGGAGCAGAGGGATCTTGGGGTTCATGTCCACAGTTCCCTGAAAGCTGCCACCCAGGTGGATAGAGTTGTTAAGAGTTGTATGGTGAGTTAGCTTTCATTAATAGAGGGATCGAGTTCGAGCCGTGAAGTTATGCTCCAGCTATACAAAAGCCTGGGTCGGCCACATCTGGAGTATTGTGTCCAGTTCTGGTCGCCTCATTACAGGAAAAATGTGGAAGTGTTGGGAAAGGTGCAGAGGAGATTTACCAGGATGTTGCCTGGATTGGAGGGAAGGTCTTAGGAGGAAAGGTTGAGAGATCTAGGGCTTTTCTCTTTAGAACGACGAACGATGAGAGGTGACTTGATAGAGGTGTACAAAATGATCAGAGGTTGAGATAGAGTGGTCAGCCAGAGACTTTTTCCTAGGGTGGAGGTCGCTATTACGAGGGGGCATAGTTTTAAAGTGAGTGGAGGTAGATATCGGGGAGACGTCAGAGGTAGGTTCTTTACTCAGAGAGTGGTTGGGGCGTGGAATGCATTAGCCAGAGATGGTAGTGGGGTCGGCCTCATTAGGGGCATTTAAGTGGCTATTAGTTAGGCATATGGATGATAGTATAAGGTAGGGGTGGAGGTTAGATAGACCTTAGGTTTAGGGTAAAAGTTCAGCACAACATGGTGGGCTGAAGGGCCTGTACTGTTCTATGTTCTATGTTCTAGCCTTGAATGAGTAACATCTTTCTGCTAATTGTTTTAGGATTGTTAGCAAACACCTCTGAACTTTAAAATGATAGATTTTTAGTGTAAAATTTCTTTTTTTATCCTTGTTCAGGTGGTGTTGGCTGGTGCAGTAAGCGTGCTTGTACTCTTTCCTTCACTTCTGATGCTCTAGGTTTGAATTCAGAGGAGGTCTGTTTTCTTCCTAGTTTCTCCTGCTGATGGTTGATTTGTTCAGAGGTATTGATAACTGGCATATTGCGCTGTGCCTTACAGTGATTTTACTAAATGGTGCTTGGATTTTTAACCAATATTTTGGTGATGGTATGCTACATTAAATTGGTATTTTGAAAATCATTTTTGGTCAGTACCATTTTAGCTGTAATGACAAGGCATGGAGCTGATGAACACAGCAGGCCAGGCAGCATCAGAGGAGCAGGAAAGCTGACGTTTCGGGTCTGGACCTTTCTTCAGAAAATTAGATTCCATGACTATAGTATTTAATTGGGGGAGGGGAAATTACAGTGCAAGAACTGCGGAACATAACTTGGGAATAGATGTTATTGATTTAAGTATTTTCACACCTAAAAATGTGTAAAATGTGTCCAGACCCGAAACGTCAGCTTTCCTGCTCCTCCAATGCTGTCTGGCCTGCTGTGTTCATCCAGCTCCACACCTTGTTATCTCAGACTCCAGCATCAGCAGTTCCTACTATCTCTGACCATTTTAGCTATGTTCAGTTGCCATTCCTATTGGATTTATTTAGCATTCTAGCATAATTAATGTGCTGCCAAAAGAAACCACAAAACCTGCAAAAACAAGAAACTGTTTAAATTTATACAATGGTCGGTGGTTTTGTTCAGTATTTAATCTTTTTAGAATAGTTACAATGTGTATTTCTATTATCTTATGTCTGATCTGTTATATTAATTGCTGTAGAAGTGCCACCATATGTTGAAGCTGGTAGTGTTAAATTTCAAGATGTGAGACAATTGGATAAACAGATGGAATTTTTGTTTTCACTTCAAATGAGAATTGAAAACGAAACTTAAAAGAACACCTTGCTGTCACATGTTTTATACTTTTCAAGATCCAAATCCTGGAATTACTACTAAAACTTAGACTAGTTTACTTTGAATAGTGACTAATATTCAACTTAACCTGGGACTATTGAAGAGACACCTCTTCTGTAGAAAAGCTGATTGTTTGATCCACAAAGCGAGCCAGTTGCTGAATACTTTCCTGCACGAGGATACAATCAAGTTGTTGTCATGGATCACTGTAGAGATTTAGGCAAATGTTTAGGATATAAATGGTGTTGGTAACACCACATATAGGTTTTGAGATACTGTTGGACCTTCCCTTGAATCCCCACAATTCGATATTATTGATACTCCTCTGACGTTGTTAGGTAGAGAATTCTAGGATCTTGACAGTGATGAAGAAAGGTGGTGACATATGTCTAAATCAAGACACTATGTAACTGGCTATAATTTATTTCCACGGTCCTATGAAGAGAGATTGGACAAAATAGGCTGTATTCTGTTGAGCTTTGAAGGATAAGAAGTGACTTCAAAGAAACATACAAAATACTTAAAGGGATAGACAGGATAGATGCAGGTAAGATATTTCCCCTGGGTGGAGAGTCTAGAACCAGGGGGGCACCAAAAACAAGGGCTATGCCACTTAGGCATGCGATGAGAATTCTGAGGGTTGTGACCCTTTGGAATTCTCTGCTGTGGAAGCTCAGTCTTTGAATATGTTTAAGGCGAAAATTATTGCTTTCTGATTACCAATGATGTACAAAATTATGGGGACGGGGTGAGCAAAAGGCGTTGGAACTTTTGATCAGCTGTGGTGATATTGAATGATGGTGCAGGCTGAACAAGCTGGAATGGTCTGCTTCTGGTCCTATAACTTCGCTGCTATATTCTTCCCAAACTGAAAAGAGCCTGGTTTCAATCAGAAACTAAGTGTCCTTAAATGAGGAGACATCCGACCTGTTGGCAAAAGTAGCAATGGCAACTTGGGGAAATACCTTTTTAGGCAGCAGTTGGTGTGGATCTGGAAGCCACTGTCTTTGAATATGCAATGGAACCAGATTCAAACATGATTTCACAGGGGAATTGGTTTATTGTCTGAAAAGCAAATAAAAATTGCAAGGCTATGAGGGGAAGAAAAGCAATGGTGTGATACTAGGCAAATTGCTTTTGCAAAGAGGGTCAGCACAGACACAATTAGCTGAATGACCCTCCACCCATCTGTAATTATCCTTCTACTTTTAAGAACAGAAACCTTCTATTTGGTAGAAAGACTTTGAGTCATCAAGAGGTGAGCGACTTGTCCTTCTGTTTACATGGTATGCTCTTCTATGTAGCCACTGTTAATGTTGCTTGTCCAGTCAACTTTCACATCAGTAGGGTCTTCTGAGGTGTTGATGCTTGGGAGATTTGGCAACAGTGATGCCTTGCCACTTGTTAATCCATGCCTGCTTGTTATCCAGGTCCTACTATAGGATAGCATTGCTGCTTCCTCATGGGAGGGCTTTTGAATGGAACTGCACACTTGAAGGAACATTGAATAGCCCCCATTTCTGATGTTATGGTGGGCAAGTCATTGTAACACCTGAAAGTAGTTGGCCAAATAATTTGGCTCAGTATTGCTAAAATGAGTAGCCAGTAAGATTAACTTTGTCTGAAATTGGGCCTGGATTTGCCAAGTGCTTTTCTCCAGCAGCAATCTCTGAGGTAGGCAGAATTGTGTGTATACTTGACATGAACCCACTAGCTTACCAGAGTGTCTTCAAATAGAAATTTGTTCAGTGTGTGGGAGCAATCCGAACTGCTAGTAAAAAAGAATTGCTATAATTTACATGGTATTGCCCACTGGATATCCCAAAGCATTTTGCAACCACTAAGTACTTGTGAAGTGTAGTCATAGTCACTATTGTAATGCAGGAAGCATAGTAACCAATTTGAGCACAGCAAGGTCCGCAAAAAGCAATGCAACAAAGGTCTGTTTTGGTGATGCTGATTGAGGGGAAAACTGCTGGCCAAGACGTCCATGCTACCGTGCCTCCTCTTTTAAGTGTTACCTTCGGATATTTTACATCAACTTGAGAAAGCCTGAAACAAAACATGCCACCTCTGACAATCCAGCATTCTCTTGGAACTGCAATGAATAGTCCACTATGATTTCTGCATTCAAGTCTTGGGATGGGATTTGAACTTACAATTTACTGACTGAGGTGGCTTGCTGAAGTGCAGTGAAGTGACATTAACTTCTGGGTGTAGTGCTGATAATGGCTGTGTGAATAAGGGATAGACCTTTTATTATGCTTTCCGTAAGTAGTAGTTTTGGCCTCATCAGCCATGGTGTTTGAACCTTGCTCAGTAAATAGGAGAAACTACTTGATTGAGCCATACTGCTCATTAAAGAGAAGGCAATGGCATTGCATAAAATGGGCTTTCTTTAATAAAGCCATAGTGCTGAAACTGGAGGAGTTCTTTCAGGGAACATGGACATGCTTTTGCATTTTATATCCCAAAGAACTTGGTGTACTGATTGATTCAGATAACGGCCTTACCTTTGATTCAGGGAAATTGGCAGATCAAGACCCATTAAGCGTACAACTCAGACTTTTCTGAAGAAGGGTCCCGACCCAAAACATCAACTTTTCTGCTCCTCTGATGCTGCCTGGCCTGCTGTGCTCCTCCAGCTCCACACTGTGTTATCTCTGACTCCAGTGTCGGCAGTTCTTACTGTCTCAGACTATCACATTGTGTAGTGCTAAAAGCATGGTATTTTATCAGAGATGTGCATCAACTTGGATAGATGTAAGAAAGAAATTGTGGGACAACTCAAAAAAATGTGAAGCCTGCTGTTGGATTTTGCTGAGTGAAATACAGTAACGTGTTTGCTTACCCAAAAGCATTGTGCTTGATTACAATTACTAGTGTGTGGAACATTTTTGAGTGTTTCTGAGGCCCAGAGTTTACTATATAATTGTAAGCTAATTTGGTCAATTCTAGAATTTATTTGCATCCTGTTTCAAAGGCTATTACTGTTTTTGGTCCTTTTAAGTTTCACGTTTGTGCTTATATTTATTATAATTTATAATGTCAAAAAGAATCCTTGTGAATTGAATGCTTGTTTTAATGCTAAGAAATCTAATGTAGTGTTTGAACTTCTAGTAATCCCCTTCCCTGCATCAATAGTTAAAAGCATGCATTTGAATTTGCACTGCAGTAGAACTGCAAGCAGCTTCAGACTAAAAGGGAGTATCCATATTAACTATATTGTGCCGTATAACATGGTTTTTCTGTGGTAATTTCAATTGTTCAGCTTAAACAGTGCAAACATTTCAAAAGGTTTGATCTCTATTCATTGTTTGCAAAAAATGACTGCATGTACTGTAAGCTTGCAGAAGAAGAGCATTGATTGATTACCGGGATCTGGTTTCAGTACTGCATTATGTTTTGTTCAATGGAGACGCCCACATTGTGCCCGGCATGATTTTTACACTGCAGAATCTAGCTATGAGCTTGATGCTTGTCTGCATTGGAATGGAGGGGGTGAGATGACAAAAAAAAGGAAAGATGTATTTTAACCTGGTTCAGAAGGAACAATAGTTTCAACTCTTCTCCCCTGCCCCCCAATTCATATACAGAAATGTGACTAATGTCGGAGCCTGGATTTAGCCAGTGCGTTCAGAACACTAACTGTATTGTGTGTCTGAAGTTGGCTGTCCAATTCTGTCTGGTTTTGCTAACCCTGCCCATATGAAGGTGTTGGAAGGTTTGTTCATCATTTAAGTGCTGAAACTGCTTTCAAAACTGACATTGTTTGTGGCCATGTAAATCTAAATGCAGTTTGTGCAGTTTTAGACTGAGTATCTTCTAACAGTTGCATGGGAATACTAAATTTTAGTATTTGAAAAAGAAACTTTTGGACTTTATTTCCATTTCCATTTCCATTTCCACTTCTTTGGCCATGGTGATCCTGAGGCTAGCCATAGTGTTCATGTAAACGATGGTCTGCATGCTGAGTGAGATTCCATTTGATCTATGCCTGTGAGACCACAAGATCTCAGTAGACTAAGAAACAAAATTCTGCAATTGAGTTGTATTGCTGTATTATTTTAGTGTAACTTATAAATATTCACCTTCAAATGAAGTAGTAACCTTCATTACTTTTAATCAAATGGAAGTGAATACAACAGACATCTTTGTAGTAATGTGTTTTTGAAACGAAACTGGCGAAGATGTTATGAACGATTTATAAGATGGATAGTTTTGTTAACTCACTTGCTTTATCAGTGATATTTTTGTGGCTTTCTTTGAGGTTTATGTGCATACCTTGCTCTTGAGAGTAGTTGTGGCAATGCAAAATGCTCTTTTGACTTGCTGTTGGCCATACCAATCTTGATCTGTCATTACCCGACATTTCAACATTTGCAAAATATTGATGCAGTATATCTCAAGTACAGCCATTTTTGTGCTTGGTTGAAAGTTGATAAAGAAGCCGTTTTCCTGGAGGACAACAGAGAAAAAACTTGGATTTACAAAGCGCATTTTTTAACCTTAGATGACACCAAGATGGTTGGTAGCCAATGAGGCACTGTTTAAAGTGCAGCCATTATTGAATTGTAAACAAATTTAGTCAAATAGCAAAAAAAATCCATTGCATAGCATGAAATGAATTGGCCAGTGTCTGAATTTGGAGATTATGGCCTTGCTAATTTCTCGAAGGGTTTAATTGTCTTTTTGCAATATTTCTGACTGATCTGAATATGATGCTACCTGAGGTTACTATTTAGGAAACCTTTTTTATGTTGGTGACAATTTATTTTGAGGCTTTTCGTCATTACTTGTTCAGTATCTCTCCAATCTATGCAAGCTTTGGTATTTGTAGTGTGCACTTCCCAACGTCAGGAGATCCTATGGCACTTCAGTAATTTCTGCACTTTTGAAGTGTGGCCACTGTTGTGCAATGGGACATTGGCCAACCAATTTTAACACCACAAGTGCCACAAAAACATTGGTGATAATGACCTGATCTACTTGTTGTTCTTCCTCTCGCTAATGCAGGGTCCCCCTTTCTGCAACAGTTTGTAACAATTACGGGCTCTTTGAAGAAGCAATCCACTAAAATATGATAAATATATGGTAGAATTAAGTAACTGTTGCCATACATTCAAGTGTTCTTCATGAAAAGTTACTTGGCTTAGTCTTTTGAATCTGGCGTCCTTCACAAAGGGGCAAAATTATTTGGATGTGAACATCGACATATGGTTAGTAAGTTTGCAGATGACACCAAAATTGAGGGTGTAGTGGACAGTGAAGAAGGTTATCTCGGAGTACAACGGGATCTTGATCAGATGGGCCAATGGGCAGAGAAGTGGCAGATGGAATTCAATTTAGATAAAAGTGAGGTGCTGCTTTTGGAAAGACAAATCAGGGCAGGACTTATACATTTAATGGTAAGGTCCTGGGGAGTGTTTTTGAACAAAGAGACCTTAGAATGCAGGCTCATAGCTCCTTGAAATTGGAGTCGCAGATATGCAGGATAATGAAGAAGGCATTTGGTAAGTTGCCTTTATTGGTCAGTGCATTGAGTATAGGAATTGGGAGGTCATGTTGCGGCAGTACAGGACATTGGTTTGGCAACATTTGGAGTATTGCATGTAATTCTGGTCTCCCTCCTACAGAATGGATGTTGTGAAACTTGAAAGTGTTAAGAAAAGATTTATGAGAGTGTTGCCAGGGTTGGAGGGTTTGAGTTACAGGGAGATGCTGGATAGGCTGGGGCTATTTTCCCTGGCCCGTTGGAGGCTGAGGGGTGACCTTACAGAGATTTATAAAGTCATGAGGGGCATGGATAGGGTAAATAGTCAAGGTCTTTTCCCCAAGGTGGGGGAGTCCAAAACTAGCGGGCATAGGTTTAAGGTGAGAGGGGAAAGATATAAAAGAAACCTAAAGAGCAACTCTTTGACACAGAGGGTGGTGCGTGTATGCAATAAGCTGCCAGAGGAAGTGGTGGAGGCTGGTACAATTACAACATTGAAAAGACATCTGGATGAGAATATGTGCCAAATGCTGGCAAATGGTACTAGATTTATATCGGATATCTGGTTGGCTTGGATGAGTTGGTCCGAAGGGTCTGCTTCCATGCTGTATATCTCTATGATTCTACGACTCTACCCTGTCTAAGCAGACTTGAGTGATTTCTAAGCTGATTTCCTAGTCATTCTTTATTACTGAGAGATCTCAGTTCCTACCATTTGCTTTTTTCCCTTTTGTGTTCCTCATGCTGCTGCCAGGCCTCAGAATCTTGCAGTGCCATTCTGAGAGGAAATATTACATTTCAAAGCTGTCTTAACTTCATCCACTTGGGACACTGCCAAGGTAATCCTTTGCTGTTCCATCCTACAAAAAAGGACCTGCCCTATCTATGTCTTCAATGTTTTTCTCCCTAGGAGACAGTTATCCACTGCTTTAAGGCAACTAGGATTCTGCGCTAGTAATAGGAAGAAAATGACTCTCCATCACAAGCTGAGTTCTGAAGCTTGAATCCTACACGTATAAATTGGGTAATCTTTCACTTGGAGAAGTGAAAATTTCAATGGGCTAGTAATGCAGAATTCCAGGTTACTGTTCTGGGGTCATGGGTTTGAATCCCACTATAGTAGATGATGAAATTAAAATTCAATTTAAAAAAAAACTTTTGAATGAAAAGCTAGCGTAACGGCAAACATAACCATTGTCAATTGTCATGAAAACATTTGTGGTTCGCTAATGTCCATTAGGGAAGGAAACTGCCTACATGTGATTCCAGACCTGCAAACTGCTGTCCAGACAATTAGGGGTGGGTAATAAGTGCTGGCTTGTAAACGAAATCCTCGTTCGATGAATGAATTTAAAAATGAACTTGCCTACACATGGAGTCCCTGACTTACGAATGCTTGAACTTAAGAGAATGATTTCTTGGTGATACAAGGGTGTAATTTTAAACTCCCTAGATATGAACATGTCCTGTGCTTAACAAACTGCTGCTTTACGTTGTCCTGCATTGTGTTCTGACTTTGGTACAAATTGACTTGCGAGTGGACTGCAGAGTGGAGCCTGCTTGCAACCTGGGACAGCCTGTATTGAAATTTGTTTGTCATGTTTTGCCATTCAGTTTGTTCACCTTTTTGTAGTTTTAGGTTTCCATCTTCGTTTCATGCAATGCTGCCTAACATGGTGTCAAATATGCCAAACTAATTACTGCTACTGAGCAATTAGAGATCATTTTATAGTCATGCACTAAAGACTGATTCAGGAAACATGATTTTACAGAGGTGAAGAATCTGCTGAACTGCAGACTTTCTGTGGGGATAAGTGTACAGATCATTGCCTGGGGTTTTGGTTTTCTTTTGGTTTTGGTTTGCTTGGGATTTGGCGGTTTCAGTAGGAATTACCTACTTGTCAAACTGTTGGAAAGGGCATTTTGGCATACAAGTGGAAGATCTGGTTGAAAGACCTAACTTTGAGAACTTTGAGGCTATTTCTGGAATGACAGTTGAGGACAAAGCTGCCTATTAAAGGTCATAATGCTTAGTTTAAACACGATGGACACGCAACGTGGTGAATGTTGTCTTTTAGTGATTTCAAATTTGGGTTCCAGAGTGGTGTCTCAGTAGCAACTTTTTTAAAAAGTTCTTTCGTGGGATGTGAATGTTGTTGATAAAGCTAGCATTAATTAAATTTTACTTACCCTTGAGAAGTTGGTGCTGAGTAATTGTCTTGAACAGCTGTAGTCCATCTGGTGTAGATATATTCAGTGTCAGTCCACAGGAAAAGAGTTCAATACTTTGACCCAGTGACAGTGAGGAATGGTGATATAAGTCATATTGTGTAGCTTGAGGGGAACTTGCAGGTGTGGTGGTCCCATCCATCTGCTTGTCTTTCCAGGCAGTAGAATCTACAGATTTAGAAGAACTGTTGAAGGAAGCTTTGCACGTTGCTGTCGTCCATTTTGGTAGATAGTGCACACGACTGACACTGTGCTGATGGCGAAGGGAGACTACACCATTTAGCTCACTAATGCCTTTTAGGGAAGGAAATCTGCCACCCTCACCTGGTCTGGTCAATGTGTGACTACAAACCCATAGTAATGTGATTGACTTTCAACTGCCCTTAGAAATGACCCAGCAAACCACTCAACTGTATCAGTTGCAACAAAGTCTCAACAAATAAGTGAAACCAGACAGACCACCTAGCATCAATCTAGGCACCAGAAAAGGCAGTGGCAGAAACAGGCCTGTCTTCCTTCGTAACATCTGGGGCCAAGTGCCAAAATTAGGAAGCTATCTCTCAGACTGATCTGGTAATATTCACAGAATCATACCTTGCCATGTTCCGTACACCACCATCACCATCCCTGGATGTGTCCTGTCCCACCGCTAGGATAGAGCCAGTAGAAGTGGCAGCACAGTGATAACCAGTGAAGAGGGCGATACCCTGGGAGTCCTTGACTTTGACTCTGGACATCATGAAGTCTCATGGCTTCGAGCAAGGAAAGCTCTTGCTGATTGCTACGTACCTTGGCTGATGAATCAATACTCTGTGATGTTGAACAGCACTTTGAGGAAGCATCAAGGGTGGCAAGGGCACATAATGAACTCTGGGTGAGGGTTTTCAATGTCCACCAACAAGAGTGGCTCAACAGCAGCATTACTGACCAAGCAGGTTGACATTGGACACAGCTATCCCCACTCTTTTCCCGCGGAGGAGCCCAACATATCAATGCAAAAGATAAGGTTGAAATATTCACAGCAGTGGTTGGCCAAAAGTACTGAGTGGATGATTGTCTTGGCTTCCTCCAGCATCACAGATGCCAGTCTTCAGCTTTTTTGATTCTCTGCGTGTGATATCAAGAAACAATTGGAGGCACAGGATACTGCAAAGGCTGTGGGCTTGGACAATGTTCTGGCAGTAGTACTGAAGACTTGTGGTCCAGGATTTGCTATTTCCCTAGCAAAGTTCTACCACCACAGTATGGCATCTACCTGACAACATGGAAAGTTGCCCAGTATGTCCTTTACAGAAAAAGCAGGACAAGTCCAACTCAGCCAATTACTGCTCCATCAGTCTACTCTTGATCATCAGTAAAGTGATGGAATGTGTCATCAACCATGCTACTGAGCAGCACCTGCTCAGCAATAACCTGTTCAGTAATGCCCAGTTGGGTTCTGCCAGGGCCACTCAGCTCCTGACCTCATTACAGCCATGATTCAAACATGGACATTAAAGGGCTGAATTCTGGTGAGAGGTTCTGGCGAGAGGTGATGGTGAGAGCCCTTGACACCAACGCCACATTCAACTGAGTGTGGCATCAAGGAGCCCTAGCAAAGCTGGGATCAGTGGGGCATACTCTCTGAAGTTGTAATCATACCTGACACATGGTAAAATGTTTGTGGTAGTCGTAGGTGAGTCATCTCAGCTTCAAGATGTACATCAGCAGGAGCTCCTCAGGATAATGTTCTAGACTCAACCATCTTCAGCTGATTCATCAATGACCTTTCCTCTGTCGTAAGGGCAGAAGTGAGGATGGTCTCTGATTGCTTAATGTTCAGCACCATTCACGACTCCTCAGATACTGAAGCAGACCATGTTCAAAAGCACCAGTGTCCAGGGTTGGGCTGACAAGGGGCAAGTAACATTTGTACCACATAAATGCCGTGCAATAACCATCTCCAATCGGAGACAATCTGACCACCGGCGGATGACATTAATACCGTTACCATCACTAAATCCTCTGCTGTTGACATCCTTGGGCTTACCATTGACCATGAACTCAACTGATCTTGCCATAAAAACAGTGGTTACGAGAGCAGGTCAGAGGCTAGGAATGACGTGGTGAATAACTCACCACCTGACAGCCCAAAGCCTGTCCACCTTCTACAAGGCATAAGTCAGCAGTGTGGAGAAATATTCACCATTTGCCTGGATAGGTGCAGTTCCAACCGCACTCAAACTTGACACCATGCACGATGAAGCAGTCTGTTTGATTGATGCCGCATATATGAGCATTCACTTCTTCCTCCACCACCAATGCTCAGTTCCAGCAGTGTGTAAGTTTTATAAGATACACTACAGAAATTCACCAAACCCCCTGAGATGGCACCTTCCAAACACACAACTACCTCCATCTGGAAGGACAAGGGCAACAGATACATAGGAACATTGTTAGGAAGCAGAGGTTGAACTCCTCTGATAATTAAAATAGAAACACAAGCCCCCAATCTGTTACGGTGGAAGTAGCGGTCCCCTTCTAATAATTAAACCCAGAACACAGAGAGGCTTGCCTCACCTTGTCTAATCTGTTAACCTCCCCTTCTCTGTAACAGTTTAAATGAAAGAAAATCCCTGATACTTTATAAGTAACAAGTAACAACTTACTTATTTAACACTAACGGTGAACAAGTTAACAGGATTACTAACAAACCGAACCATTCCTCCTTTAGCTACTATTCCCTAACTGAACTAAATTCAACTAGTATGCTATTCCAATAAATGTAAGTCCCACTTATATAAACCCATGTAATAAAATAAATTAAAACTTAGATTTTCAAAGTCTATATGCATTTCTCTGCTGTACTTCCGCTGATCTGGCTGTCAGGGATGTTTTTTCTGTTAAGTCTTTTGTGAGGACTCTTAGCTAGAAGTGCCATCGTACTTTTTATGGATAGATGGTGTTTTCTTAGAGAGCTTAGTGATTCCTTGAGAGAGCTAGATGCTTATTTCTCAGATGGCAGTTTGCTCTAACACCGATTTTCAAAAACCCTCTGCTTATATACTTTGGAATGCATATCAATTTTCTTATAATAGCATTGGTCTGAGGTTGTCAAAACCATCAGATTTAAATTCAATTGGCTTTCGATCACTAAATGCTTGGTTTAAATTAATTGGCTGATTCCAGCTAGTTGCTAAAACATCAAAACAAGCCTAAGGTTTCCAATCATACAACCAATTGATACATGTTTCAATGTCAGAACTGTCTGTACCCTTCAGCTGCTTAGACACATTTTCTATATAAATCTCTAACCTTAGAAAAGCACTTTACCTCTTAAAGGAACCATGCATTCTTTTCCCCCTTATCATTTTTTTAAAAAACAAACACATTCTAGCATCCTGCCTTCAAATTCATGATTACACTACACAACTTCGTAACAACCACCACCTGCAAGTGCCCCTCCAAGCCACTCACCATCCTGACTTGGAAATATTTTTCAGTTCCTTCACTGTCGTTGGGTCAAAATCCTGGAATTATCTTCCAAAGGGCATTGTGGATCAATCTACAGCATGTGAACTTCACAGGTTCAAGAAGGCAGCTCACCACCACCTTCTCAAGGCCAGCTAGGGTTTGGCAATAACTGCTGGCCAGCAAGTGACGCACACATCCCATGAGTGGAAGGTAAAAGTCTCAGTCACCTGTTTGCACTGTTAACAACTGTGAGACCACTCAAAGTGGAGATTTTGGAAGGTTCAATTGTAGGAATAAGAGGAAAAGTTTCTGCTGGTTGGTGTCATACCTGACACAAAAGAAAATGGTTGTGGTTGCTGGGAGTTAGTCATTTTAGCTCCAGATTTTCCTGCAGAAGTTCATCAGGATGGTGTCCTACACCTAACCATCTTCAGCCACTTCATCAACAACCTTCTGTCCATCACAAGGTCGGAAGTGGGATGTCTGTTGATGATTGCACAATGTTCAGCACCATTAGTGACTCCTCAGGCACTGAATTAGTCCATGTCCAAATGCAGCTGGTCCTGGACAATATCCAGGTTTAGGTTGATTGGCAAGTGGTATTCTCACCACATGCACCAGGCAACAACCATCTTTAACGAGAGAATCTAAGCATTGACCCTTGATATTCAATGGCATTGCCATCACTGAATCTTCCACTAATAACAACGTAGAGGTTACCATTTGACCAGAAACTGAACAGGACTTGCCACATGAATGCTGTGGTTGCAAGAGCAGCTCAGAGGCTAGCAATCTTGTAATGAGTAACTCACCACCTTATTCCCCAAGCTTTCCCACAAGGTGCAAGTCAGGAGTGTGATGGAATATTCCCCTCTTATCTGCATGAATACAGCACTAACAACATTCAAGAAGTTTGACATGATCCAAGACCACACAGGCCACTTGATTGACACATCCACAAACGTTCACTCGTTCCACCACCAAATACCTAGTAGCGGCAGTGTGTACCATCTACAAGGTGCATTGAAGACATTCACAAAGGCTGTTAACAGCACCTTCCAAATTCTCATACTACTACCTAGATAGGCAAGGGTAGCTTATTTGTGGCAATAATGCCCCCTGCAAGTTCCCCTGTCAATAACTCACCATCCTAACTTGGAAACATTTCTCCGTTCCATCAGTGTCGCTAGGTCAAAATCCTGGAACTCCTTCCCTCATGGCATTATGGATCTACCTACACCTGATGGATTTCAGCAGTTCAAGAAGGCAGCTTTTCATAACCAAATCCAGGGCAACAAGGGAAAGGCAATAAATCCTGACCCAGCCAGTGACACTCTCATCCTGTGAATGAGTAAATAAAAGGAGTGGATAGAGTCTTAGAGTATAACATGGAAACAAACATTTTGGAGTAGATTTGTAGCTCGGGTTGTGGATGTTGTGGTTGGTTGGCTCGCCTAGCTGGTTCGTTATTGCGCAGACATTTCATTACCCTGCTGGGTAACATCGTCAGTGCAGCCTCCAGTGAAGTGCTGTTGTGTTTTCCCACCTGGTATTTAAACTCTGGTGTCCGTTGAGCTGGATTTACCTCACTTCTGGTTTTCCTTCGCAATTAAGTGTATATGGGGTCGAGCTCGATATGTTTATTGATGGCTTTCTTAGTTGAGTACCAGGCTTCTCGGAATTCCTGTGCTTGTCTCTGCTTGGCCTGTCCCAGGATTCTGGTGTTGTCCCAGTCAAATTGGTGGTTATCCTTATTCATGTGGATGGAGATGAATGAGTATTGGTTGTGTCTTTTTGTTGCCAGTTGATGTTCATGCACCCTTGTGGTTAATTTCCTTCCTGTTTGTCCAATGTAGTGTTTGTCGCAGTCTTTGCAGGGAATCTTATATATGACATTGGTCCTGTCCATCGTGGGTAGTGGGTCTACAGATGACGATGAGACCATGGTATCATTTGACGTTACTGCCCTATTCATATCGATAGACATACCACTAGCAAGAGAGACACTGACAACACTACTAAAACAAGAACAAGACCCTAGTGACACCATCTCCACAGACAACATGCTGAAGCTACTGGACCTATGCCTCACCACCCACTTCAACTTTAGCGGCCAAACATGTGAACAAATCAATGGGACACCCATGGGATCACCTATCTCCGGACTAATAGCTGAAGTGGTGATGCAGAGACTTGAAAGTATGGCCCTTCCGCTAATCCAACCAAAACTATGGATATGCTACGTGGGCAACACCTTCGTCATTATTAAACGGACCAAACTAGCGGAGACACACGAACTAATAAACAACACCCTCACCGGGATCAGATTCACCAGAGAAGAGGAGAAGAACAAACGGCTCCCATTCCTGGATGTCATGGTGGAACATAGGATAAATGGGGAATTCCTAACAAAGGTACACAGGAAAGCCACACACTGACCCATTCTGAATTTCAACAGCAACCACGCTGACACACACAAACGAAGTTGCGTGAGAACATTATTTAAACAGGCAACAACACACTGCAGCAACACAGAGCTACGCCAAAAAGAAGAGTACCTCTTCCAAGTATTCAAAGGCAATGGATACCCAAAAATCTGGGTCAGAAGATGCGTATCACACGCATGGCAACAGGAAGATACTACACGCCCCGACACACTCACGACGCTACCTTGCATCAGGAACACATCTGAACTGACCACAATACTCCTACGACCACTGGGCATCAGAGTAGCACACAAACCCACATGAATTCTACACCAACTGCTCACCCAAACCAAAGACCCACTACCCACGATGGACAGGACCAGTGTCATATACAAGGTTCCCTGCAAAGACTGCGACAAACACTACATTGAACAAACAGGAAGGAAATTAACCACAAGGGTACACGAACATCAACTGGCAACAAAAAGACACAACCAATACTCACCCATCTCCATCCACATGGATAAGAAGAACCACCAAATTCGACTGGGACAACACCACAATCCTGGAACAGGCAAAGCAGAGACAAGCACAGGAATTCCTAGAAGCCTGGTACTCAACTAAGAAAGCCATCAATAAACATATACACTCCATTGTGAAGGAAAACTAGAAGTGAGGTAATCCAGCTCGACGGACACCAGAGTTTAAATACCAGGTGGGAAAACACAACAGCACTTCATCGGAGGCTGCACTGATGATGTTACCCAGCAGGGTAATGAACCGTCTACAGAACAACGAACGAGTTCGGCGAGCCAACCAACCACAATGGAAACAAACACTTCAGTCCAACTTGTCCATGCCGACCAGATATCCTATATAAATCTAGTCCCATTTGCCAGCATTTGGCACATATCCCTCTAAACCTTCCTGTTCATATACCCATCCCGATGCCTTTTAAATGTTGTAATTCAACCAGCCTCTGGCAGCTCATTCCATACATGCACTACTTGCATGAAAAAGTTGCCCCTTAGATCCCTTTCAAATCTTTCCCCTCTCACCTTAAATCTATGCCCTCTAGTTTGATCTTGTCTACCCTGAAGCAAAGACGATTACTATTTACCCTATCCATGCCCCTCCTGATTTTATAAACCTCTACAAGGTCACCCCTCAGCATCCACTCCAGGGAAAGTAGCCCCAAGTCTATTCAACCTCTCCCTGTAGCTCAAACCCTCCAACCCTGGCAACATTATAAATCTTTCTTGAACCCTTTCATGTTTCACAACATCCTTCCTACAGCAGGGAAACCAGGATTGCACGCTATATTCTATTAGTGATCTAATCAATGTCCTGTACAGCTGCAACATGACTGCCAACTCCTATACTTAATGCACTGACCAATAAAGACAAGCATACCAAACACGTGCTTCACCATCCTGTCTGCCTGTGACTCCACTTTCAAGGAACTATGAACTGCACTCCAAGGTCTCTTTGTTCAACAACACTCCCTAGGAGCTTATGCCCTGATTTGCTTTTCCAAAATTCAGCACTTCACATTTATCTAAATTAAACTCCATCTGCTGCTGCTTGGCCCTTTGGCCCATTTGATCAAGATCCCGTTGTACTCTGAGGTAACTTCTTTGCTGTCCACTACATCTCCAATTTTGGTGTCACCTGCAAACTCACTAACCGTACCTCTATGTTCACATCCAAATTATTTGTATAAAGGACAAAAAGCAGTGGACCCAGCATCAATCCTTGTGGCACACCACTGGTCACAGGTCTCTAGTCTGAAAAGTACCCTCCATCTCCACCCTCTGTCTTCTACCTTCGAGCCAGTTCTGTATCCAAATAGCTAGTTATCTCTGTATTCCATGTCATCCAACATTACTAGCCAGTCTACCATCAGAAACATTGTTGAATGCCTTACTAAAGTCCATTTAAATCGCATCCACTGCCCTGCCCTCATCAATCAATCCACTTTGTTACTACTTTAAAAAAACTCAATCAAGTTAGTGAGACACAGTTTCCCACATACAAAGCCATGTTGACTATCCCGAATCAGTCCTTGCCTTTCCAAATACATGTAAATCCTGTCCCTCAGGATTCCCTCCAATAACTTGCCCAGCACCAATGTCAGGCTCACCAGTCTATAATTCTCTGGCTTTCTTAAATAGTGGCACCACATTAGCCAACCTCCAGTCTTCCGGCACCTCACCTGTGGCTATTGATGATACAGATATCTCAGCAAGGGGCCCAGCAATCACTTCCCTAGCTTCCCACAGAGTTCTAGGGTACACTTGATTAGGTCCTGGTGATTTTTCCATCTTTATGCCTTTTAAGATTCCAGCATCACTACCTCTGTAATGTGGACGTTTTTCAAGATGTCACTATTTATTTCCCCATGTTCTTCTCAGTAAACACTGATGCAAATACTTGTTTAGTATCTTCCCCCATCTCCTACAGTTCCACACATAGGTGGTCTTGCTGATCTTTAAGGGGTCTTATTCTCTCCCTGGTTACCCTTTTGTCCTTAATGTGTTTGTAGAATCCCCTTGGATTCTCCTTAACCCTAATTGGCAAATCTTTCAGTCTGTAAGATTTGCAGCAAATAGATTAATATTTAGTGAAATAATTTGTATTACAGTGGAACCAAGAAAAAGCACTCTACTTCTCAGGTTGTTATGATCTCCACAGAATGAATGACTTGTAATAATAAATTTGGACTTCGACTTAGTAGCTTAACAGCGAGATTTCACATTTTCAAACGGGTGCTGTACTAAACAGACCAAGATCTCAGAGATAGTAGGAACTGCGGATGCTGGAGAATCTAAGATAACAAGGTGTAGAGCTGGATGAACACAGCAGGCCAAGCAGCATCAGAGGAGCAGGAAGGCTGACGTTTCGGGCCTAGACACTTCTTCAGAAATGGGGGAGGGGAAGGGGGTTCTGAAATAAATAGGGAGACGGGGGAGGCGGATAGAAGATGGGTAGTGGAGAAGAGACAGACAGGTAGAAGAGGCGGGGATGGAGCCAGTAAAGGTGAGTGTAGGTGGGGAGTTAGGGAGGAGATAGGTCAGTCCAGGGAGGACGGACAGGTCAAGGGGGCGGGATGAGGTTAGTAGGTAGGAGATGGGGGTGCGGCTTGAGGTGGGAGGAGGGGATAGGTGGGAAGAAGAACAGATTAGGGAGGCAGGGATGAGCTGGGCTGGTTTTGGGATGCGGTAGGAGCAGGGGAGATTTTGAAGCTGGTGAAGTCCATATTGATACCATTGGGCTGCAGGGTTCCCAAGCGGAATATGAGTTGCTGTTCCTGCAACCTTCGGGTGGCATCGTTGTAGCACTGCAGGAGGCCCAGGATGGACATGTCGTCTGAGGAATGGGAGGGGGAGTTGAAATGGTTCGCGACTGGGAGGTGCAGTTGTTTAGTGTGAACCAAGCGTAGGTGTTCTGCAAAGCAGTCCCCGAGCCTCCGCTTGGTTTCCCTGATGTAGAGGAGGCCACAATGGGAACAGCAGATGCAGTATACCACATTAGCAGATGTGCAGGTGAACATCTGCTTGATGTGGAAAGTCTTCTTGGGGCCTGGGATGGGGGTGAGGGGGGAGGTGTAGGGGCAGGTGTAGCACTTCCTGCGGTTGCAGGGAAAAGTGCCGGGTGTGGTGGGCCTGGAGGGGAGTGTGGAGCGGACAAGGGAGTCCCGGAGACACCCCACCACCAAAGACATTTTTCCCTCCCCACCCGTATCTGCTGTCTGGAGGGACCACTCTCCGTGACTGCCTTGTCCGTTCCACACTTCCCTCCAGCCCCACCACCCCTGGCACTTTTCCCTGCAACCGAAGCAAGTGCTACACCTGCCCCTACACCTCCCCCCTCACCCCCATCCCAGGCCCTAAGAAGACCTTCCACATCAAACAGATGTTCACCTGCACATCTGCTAATGTGGTATACTGCATCCGCTATTCCCGTTGTGGCCTCCTCTACATCGGGGAAACCAAGCGGAGGCTTGGGGACCGCTTTGTGGAACACCTGCGCTCAGTTTGCAACAAACAACTACACCTCCCAGTCGCGAACCATTTCAACTCCCCCTCCCACTCCTCGGACGACATGTCCATCCTGGGCCTCCTGCATTGCCACAATGACACCACCCGAAAGCTGCAGGCGCAGCATCTCATATTTCGCTTGGGAACCCTGCAGCCCAAGGGTATCAATGTGGACTTCACAAGCTTCAAAATCTCCCCTCCCCCGACTGCATGCTAAAACCAGCCCAGCTAGTCCCCGCCTCCCTAACCATTCCTCCCGCCTCCCTAACCATTCCTCCCACCTCAAGCCCCACCCCCATCTCCTACCCACTAACCTCATCCCATCTCCTTGACCTGTCTGTCTCCTCTGCACCTATCTTCTCATTTATCCATCTTCTATCCGCCTCCCCCTCTCTCCCTATTTATTTCAGAATCCCATTCCCCTCCCCCATTTCTGAAGAAGGGTCTTGACCCGAAACGTCAGCTTTCCTGCTCCTCTGATGCTGCTTGGCCTGCTGTGTTCATCCAGCTCTACACCGTGTTATCTCAGCTTCTTGTTTCAATTGTTTTCATTGTTGTATTAAAATTGGCTGTTTATTTATTGTTCTACTTGTATTAGAAATACAATATGCTTGTATAATTGGATGAAAGTTGCAGTTTATGAATGAATTTATCTCTGTTTGATAAATAATCAAGGATTTGCAGGTAAGTCTACAGGCTGGTACGTGGAATACAGTTTGTGACTACGAGCAACATCAAACTGTTCAATCTATAGGTACTGAGAAAGAATTGACACTTCCACCCTGAAGCAGTCATACAGAACTCAAAATGTTAACTGTGTTTCTCTCTCCACAGATGCTACCAAATCTGCTGAGTTTCTCTAGTATTCTCTGTGTTTGTTTCTGTCTCCCATAACAAAGAGAAGCCCACCCTGGAGATGGTGTGTGTGTGTATATAGTTTTGGACCAGCAGCGCTGTACTGTGTACTTTACAACATTAATGGAAGTTATGAAAATCGGCGAGAAAATAAATACCATTATGTGTTGGACTGGCATGGACAGAGTCGGAAGTCAAACCACACCAGGTTATAGTCCAACAGGCTTATTTGAAATCGTGAGCTTTTGGAGCGCTGCTCCTTCGTCGGGTGAAGACTTCACCTGACTAAGGAGAAGTGCTCTGAAAGATCATGATTTCAAATAAACTTGGTGGACTATAACCTGGTGTCGTGTGACTTCTGACTTAGAAAATAAATAGTGCAGTAATATGTTACGTCTATATTTTTACATTTTAAAATATTATTAATGTCTGGTAATAATTACATTGTAGGTCCGCCAGGCTGTGATGTTTGGATAATTTTAATTCTGTCGGCTGTGCTATAGATGAAATTTTTCTGAGAGTAGTGTGTTACTACATCGTGGGCATTCAGCAGACCACTTTGAGAAGAAGCCATTAGCAAGACTGCTATAGTTGCATTAGTGTATTTGTGTTGAGCTTTGGGTAATTATCTTTGTTCTAAGTCACAATGCTGTCCATTCAAACTGTGAGCATTATCTAATTGTACTGATTAAGATCCATTTGATCTGTTCAGTGCTTCTTGAGCATTTTAATATTCCATTAAAATAAGGATTTATTTGCATTTTTACATCTATCTCTGTTTCCTTTATGCAGGCTGCCTTCCAATCTGGTCAGAATGCAGCTCCTCCCCCACTTGTATACTCCCAAAATCCACAGACAATGACTACACAACCACAGACCAGACAGGTAAGATGCTTCTGGGCAGTGCCACTACAGCATCTTGACTTAATTTCACATTTAAAATTGTGATGTTAAAAGGCATGCTTTTGGTGTAATGCATTTATTTTGAATGCTTTCCACAACAGAATAATTGTCAGGCTGTCAGTGAACACAGTGTTGTTAACTGATGAGTGTAGTTAACAGAAGTAGCTACACCATCTTTGCATAGAAACTGGTTTGTGTCAGCAAAAATGAATAGTAACATTTCTACATTCATAAATTCAATTTTCAAGTAAAATACAACAATCAGTTAAACTCGTTTAGATGTTCTGAGTAATTTATTCCTAATTCACTCCAGATGTGAGTTCATGAAGAACAGTTTAAATTTACTAAAGTCAACAATTCAAACATCATTGAGAAACATTGATGAACCAAGATGTTATTGTTGGTTGTAATTGAGCTAGTTGCCCATCTTAACAGTGATGATTGATTCATCGTCAGTACTCCTGATAATTGCACATAACCAATAATAACCCTCTCTTGCTGTGCCTTTCATTACCTGGCCATATTGAAGTATCCTGCAAACTAAACCACCATATTGATAAGAAAACACCCTTCCACAGGCCTGATCTGACTCGCTAGACTTTCAACTGTACCAAACTGTTCAACTTGAACGTAGTTTGCTATGTTATCATATCAAAAGCACTGCAGTGATAGCTTAATTCTCCTCACTAAATTCCATCACAGTCTGATTACCCACTGCTCTGACACCACATTTTCTCAAAGTCGGGCGGCTCAGTGGCTAACACTGCTGCCTCACAGCGCCAGGGACCCGGGTTCAATCCCAAGTTTGGGCGACTGTCTGTGTGGATTTTGTTCATTCTCCTCTTGTGTGCGTGGGTTTCCTCCAAGTACTCTGGTTTCCTCCCACAATCTGAAGATGTGCAGGCGAGGTGGATTGGCCATGCTAAATTGTTTAGGGATGTATGGATTAGGGGATGGGTCTGGGTGGGATGCTCTGAGGGTTAGTGTGGGCTTGTTGGCCGAAGGACCTGTTTCCGTACTGTAGGGATTCTATAATTCTCTCAATGCTACAAGCCATCGTAGCCTACCTAATTGCTGAAACCTTTGGGCAGGTGTCCTCACAGCCCCCTACAATTGATTTCTTGCACTTGGTACTTTTCCTCTACTTTGACATCGCTTCCCTCTTTCTTGATTTAACCTCATCTCTTCAAACATGTACACCATAACAAACATAAGGAAATGAATAAATTCATGTAGGTGACTGAATCACTGAAAGCCTTTAAAGAGGTAGATACCTTTTATGAAATAAAGGAGTTAACAGAATGCTGAGCAGGAAAGAAAGGGAGTGACCTGCGACTAGATCAGCCATGATCTTGTTGAATGGTGGTGCAGGTTTGAGGAACCAAATGGCCTACTCCTGCTCCGATTTATGTTTTTATAAGCACTGTTTTCTGATCCGAAAATTATTCAAATTCTCTTTTGTTTTCATTCTCACTTGCGCGTGTGCAGTCATATACATATGCACACAGGCATGCACATGGGCACAGGCAAACAGAGACACGCACATCAAAAGGAAGCATACAATAGGTCTAGGCAGTTACAAACTGATGCAGCCCTTGAGTATAGAGGAATTAGGAAGGCTGAAAGGGGCCATGAAATGTCTTTAGCAAACAGGGTCAAAACTTTATATGCATGTATTAATCGAAAGAGGGTAGCGCAGGAAAGAATAGGCCCACTCCAGGACCAAGGAGGGAAGTTATGTGTGGAGCCACAGGAAGTGGGAGAGATCCTTAATGAGTACTTTGTATCGGTATTCACCATGAGTGTGTGAATACTCTAGAGAATGTCAGTATATCGACGGAGGAAGTTTTGGGTATCCTGAATTACATTAAGGTAGACAAGTCCCCACGGCCAGATGGAACCTATCCCAAGTTATTGCAAGAATCAAGGGTAAAATGGTTGGGGCATTAGCAGATATCTTCACATCCTCTTTGAGCACAGGCGAGATTCCAGAGGACTGCAGATTAGCTAATGATGTTCCCTTGTTTAAGAAAGGAAGCAAGGATAATCCAGGAAATAATAGGCCTGTGAGCCTGACATTGGTGGGGAAGCTGTTGGAGAAGATACTGAGGGACAAGATATATGCACATTTGGAAGAAAACAAACTAGTTTGTGACAGGCAGCATGGTTTTGTATGGGGATGGTCACGTCTCACCGACCTGACTGAATTTTTTTGAAGAGGTGACAAAGATAATTGATGAGGAAAGGGATGTGGATATAGTTTGTATGGACTACAGTAAGGCACATGGCAGATTGGGGTGGGCTGGCTAGACGGATACAAAACTGGCTTGGTCATAGAAGACAGAGGGTAGTGGTAGGAGGGTGTTTTTCAGAATGGAGACCGGTAACTAGTGTGGTGTTCCGCAGAGATCAGTCTGATGTCTTCTGTTGTTTGTCATACATATAAATGATTTGGAGGAAAATGTGGGTGGACTGATTAGTAAGTTTGCAGACGACGTGAAGATTGGTGGAGTTGCGGATGACGTGAAGTTGATTGTGAAAGGATACAACAGGATGTAGGTTTGCAACTTAGGCACAAAAATGGTAGATGGAGTTTAATCCAGACAAATGTGAGGTAATGCATTTTGGAGGATCAAATTTAGGTGTGAATTCCACTGTAAATGGCAGAGCCCTTAGGAACATTAACATAAAGGCGGATCTGGGCATGCAGGTCCACAGTTCTCTAAAAGTGGCAACACAGGTGGCTAAAGTGATTAAGAAGGCATATATGGCATGCTTGTGTTCATCAGCCGGGGTTTGGAGTATAAGAGTTGGCCAACCAAATTACGGCTATAAAAAAATCCCTTGTTAGGCTGCATTGGAGTTTTGGTCGCCACATTACCAGAAGGATGTGGAAGCTTTGGAGAGAGTGCAGAGAAGGTTCACCAGGATGTTGCCTGGTCTTGAGGGCATTGGCTATGAGGAAAGGTTAAAAAGACTAGGATTGTTTTCACTGGAAAGACGGCGACTGAGAGGAAGCTTGATAGAGGTCTGCAAAATTATGAAAGGCATAGATAGAGTGGATAGTCAGAGGCTTTTTCCCAGGGTTGAAGTTTCAGTTAAAAAGGAGCACAGTATCAAGGTGACAGGGTGAAAGTTTAAGGGAGATGTGCGAGGGAAGTTTTTCATGCATACAGTGGTAGGACCCTGGAACACACTGCTAGAAGAGATGGTGGAAGCAGGTACATTGGCGACATTTAAGAGGCATCTGGATGATTATGTGAATAGGGAGGAATAGAGGGATACGGGCTGAATAAGGGCAGAAGGTTTGTTTTTTTAAGTTTAGTTAGGGCATGACGATTGGCACAGACTTGGGGGGGCTAAAGGGCCTGTTCTTGTACTGTATTTCTCTTTTGTTTTTTTTTGTTCTTAAGTGATGTCTGGAGAGGCCAGCGGAGCAGAACGTGTAGCTTGTCACATGTGGAGAGTCGTGGATGCTACTAGTGTCCCAGATGACTACATGTGCAGTAAATGTTTTCAACTGTAGAAGTTGAATTTCCGGGTCTCGGAGCTTGAGTGGCGGTTGGAGACAATGTGGCGCATCCATGAGACTGAGAGTTATGTGGATAGCACGTTTAGAGATGTGGTCACACCACAGCTTAAAGGACTAGAGGAAAGAAGCGAATGGGTGACCACCAGATAGTTCAGAAAGAACAGGCAGGTAGTGCAGGAGTGTCCTGGGGTCCCATTCACTAACTGGAATTCCATTTTGGAAGCTGATGAGGGTGCTGATACCTCGGAGGAATGCCGTCAGAACCAAGCTTCTGGCACCTTGAGCAGTTTGACTGAACGGAGGTGGTGGAAGAAGAAAGGAAGCGCAGGAGTCATGGGGGATTCTTTGGACAGGGGAGCAGACAGACATTTCGGCTGCCAAAGATGTGACTCCAGGATTGTGTGTTGCCTCCCTGGTGCCACGGTCAGGGATGTCATTAAATAGCTGCAGGACTTCCTGAAAGGGGAGCGTGATGAGTTAGAGATCATGGTACATGTTGGTACCAATGATATGGACAAAGTGAGGCATGAGGTCTTGCATCAAGAATTTACGGCGCTCGGTAGGAAATTAAAAAGCAGGCCTTCAATGGTGGTAATCTCCGGATTACTCCTGCTGCCATGTGCTGGTGAGTTTAGAAACAGGAAAATAGGACAAATGAATGTGTGGCACAAGAGTTAGTACAAGGAGGAGGGTTTTAGATTCCTGGATCCTTGGGACCATTTTTGGGGAAGGTGGAACATGTACAAACAGGATGGTTTGCACCCGAACCACATTGGGACCAACATCCTTTCAGGTAGGTTTGCTAGTGCTGTTGGAAGGAGTTTAAACTAGTTGGGTGGCGGAGGGGATACAGGATGCCAGATGAAATGGAGACATCGTGCAACAGCAAGGGAAGCAAGTCAAAGTGAGTTCAGATATGTCGGGTGTCGAGAGAGTAAGGCAAGGCTAGATGGTCTTTGATGCTAGGAGTGTAGTAGGTAAGACTGATGAGTTATTGGTGTGGACTGACACATGGTAATATGATATTGATGCCACCACAGAAACATGGCTAAAGGAAGGGCTGGACTGGCCACTGAACATTTCGGGGTATGGAATCTCTAGGCAAGTTAGAGGAGGGTGTATAACAGGTGGTCGTGTAGCATTCTTAATTAAGGAGTCAATTACTGCAATAAGGAGAGATGATATCTTGGAAGGATCCTCAAATGAGACTTGGTGGGTAGAACTTAGGAATGTTAAGAGAACAGCTGCCTTACTGGGAGTGTCTTATAGGCCCCAAAAGAGTCAGTGGGAAATAGAGGAGTAAATATGTAGACAGTTCACTGAGGTGTATAATTATACGAGGGGATTTCAGCTTTCCCAACATAAATTGGGATGGTTATAGTTTTAAGGGTTTAGAGGGGCTGGATTTCTTGAAATGTATCCAGGGAAGTTTTTTTTTTAATCAAAGCATGAAGGCTCAACAGGAGACGGTGCAGTGCTGGATATGGTTCTGGGGAAATGAAGCTGGACATGTGTTTGATGTGCCTGTGGGGGAACATTTAGGTGAAAGTGACCACAGCACAGTATGGTTCACATTTGTTCTGGACAAGGAGAAAGATGGCCGACAAAACATGGCTTTGGATTGGGGAAAGGCGGATTTTGTTAAAATAAAGCAGGATCTGGCCACAGTAGACTGGGAACAGCTCATTGCAGGTAGGTCTACAGCACAGCAGTGGGGTGCATTGAAAAGGAACTGGGGAGAGTAAAGTTCCAACATATGCCCTTTAGAAAGAAATGTAAGAGCAATAAGTTCAGAGAACCCTGAATGTCTAGGACAATTCAGGACTGGATAAAGAAGAGGAGTACGGCCATTAGCAAGTCCAAAGGGAGCAATTCAGCTGTGGTATTAAGGGAATGCAAGAAGTGCAGGAGGGAACTTAAGGAAGGACTAAGAAGAGCAGAAAGGGGACTGGGAAAAAAAAATGTGCATACAAGGTTAGGAGAATTCTAAGATATTTTATAAATACATTAAAGTGACAAGGTTAACCAAGGAAAGAGTAGGGCCCGTTTGGGACCAAGGGGGCAACCTGTGTGTGAAGCCGCAAGATATTGGAAGGGTGCTGAATGAATTCTTCTCTTTGGTCTTCACTCTGGAAAGGAGAACGTAGGTATGGAATTTGGGAAAGGGTACTATGAGGAACTTGCACTGTTGAACATTGGAAATGGGGAGGTATTGGAGGCTCTGTTGGGCTTAAAAACAGACAAATCCAGTGGCCTAAATGAATTGTATGCCAGGCTGCTGTGGGAGGTGAGGCAGGAAATTTTTAATTCCTCTCTGGCTATAGAGGATGTGCCAGAGGACTGGAGGATGGCTAATTGAAGACAGAAATGAGGATGAATTTCTTCTCTGAGGGTTGTGAATCTGTGAAATCCTTTACCTCAGAGGGATGTAGAGGCTGGATCATTCAAGGATATTCAAGGCTAAGATCAGACAGATTTTGATCAGTAAGGGAGTTAAGGCTTGGGGGAACTGACAGGAAAGTGGAGTTGAGGATTTTCAGATCAGCCATGATCTCATATGGCAGAACAGACTTGATGGGCTGAATGGCCTACTTCTGCTTCTATGTCTTATTAAATGCTGACTCATTTCCCTAACCTTTACCAGCTCCATAACTTGCCCAGAACTATACTTCTCCAACTCTGGACTCTTCCTACATCCCTTAATTCCTTTGGCAGTTGTTCCTCCTAGCTATTTTGATCATAAATGCTTGATTTTCCTCCTTTAATTTGACTTGCAATCTCTTTAACAAAGCTCTAGGTCTCTAATCTTAATAACCTGTCATGTTGTTTATGTTAATTTTAGACTTACATTTTGTGGTGCACTAGGGGACTGGAAAAAAAAATGTGCAAACAGAATTAGGAGAATTCTAAGATACTTTATAAATAAATTAAAGTGATAAGGTTAACCAGGGCAAGAGTAGGGCCCATTTGGGACCAAGGGGGCAACCTGTGTGTGAAGCCACAAGATATTGGAAGGGTGCTGAATGGATAATGCTTTCCTACATTGTAGATGCTATGTAAAATCTTAGCAGCTAGAGCTGTTCATTGATCTTCTGGTGTGCTGAGTGCTCCAACTCCTCATGTTAATTGAACTTTGT
>NC_063362.1:32755560-32783560 GCF_021869965.1 Rhincodon typus
GCCAAAATGTTGCAGATAAAGTTTCACATGGGTTAGTGAGAGCCAACTAATGAAGGTAAGCATGCCCAACACTGCCTTCAGCACCCTGTCTACCTGTGACGCCGCTGTCAAGTTCAGATAAGGTTCATTATATTTAATCCAGAGGTGAGTTTGTCTCATGAAGAGAGATTGAGCAGACTAGACCTACACTGTCTGGAGTTTAGAAGAATGGGAGGCCATCTAATTTAGGTATATCATGTGCTAAAGGGGATTGACAAAGTAGACGTAAGATGTTTTTTCATGTGGGATGATACAGAACCAGAGGTAATGGCTTTAGGATAAGGAGTAGTGGATTTAAAACGGGTGAAAAATTGCTTCTCTCGATGAGTTGTGAATCTGCAGAATTCACTATCCCAGAGTGTGGTGGATGCTGGGACATTGAGTAAATTTAAGAAGGAGATAGATTTTTTTTATTAGTGGGTTGAAGGGTTATGGAGAGCAAGCAGGAAAGTTGAGTTGAGTCCGTGATGGTATTGTTAAAAATCTTAGCTTGTAGCCCAAAGCAATTAGTACTTGGCTATGATCAATTTGGTTTTAGGAAAGGTTGTGGAATTGGAGATGCCATAGCATGATGATGAAAAAGGATGTGTTTTTTGCTTGTTGCCTTGCACTAATCAGTTCATTTGCAAGAATACCAATATAAAGAGGAATAACATTTTCTCCAATATGAGAAAGTGTGCTGATTGGTTGACAAAACAGCTTTGATAGAATGTAGTTTTTCAGCAGGACTCAAATTCTATCTGATCGAGTGACTAATGATGGTGGCTCTTTGGTTAGCATTGCTGCCTCACAGCTCCAGGGACCTAGGTTTGATCCCAGCCTCAGGCAATTGTCTGTGTGGAGTTTGCACATTCTCCCTGAGTCTGCATGGGTTTCCTCTGGGAGCTTTGGTTTTCTCCCACTGTCCAAAGATGTGCAGGTTAGGTGGATTGGTCATGCTAAATTGCCCATAGTGTCCAGGGATGTGTAAAACTAGGTGGATTAGCCGTGGAAAATGCAGGATTACAGAGATAGGGTGGTGGGACGTGGGTGGTGAGTCTGCGTGGGATGCTTTTCAGAAAGTTGGTGTGGACTGGCCTGTTTCCACACTGTAGACATTCTATGATTCTAATTGAATGAAATACAGCATCAGCAACATGTGTGCACCTCCTTTGTGAATTATGAGAGAGCTTTTGATATTTAAAAAATACATGTTTATGGGATGTGAATGTTGCTGGCTAGGGCAGCATTGTCCGTTCCTACTTGCCCTGGAGATTATAGTAATGAGTTGCCTTTGTAAACTGCTGTAGTCCTTGAGGTGTAGGGGCACCCACAATAGGAAGCATTTCCCGGATTTTGACCCACTGACAGTGAAGGAGCAGAGATGTAGTTCCAAGTCAGGATGGTGTGTGGTTTAGAGGGGAACTTTGCATGGTGTGTTCCCATGATCTCTGCTGAGCTTGTCCTTTATAGATAATAGAGTCTGTGGACTTGGAAGATGTTGCAGTGGAGCTTGGTGCATTGCTGCAATTCAACTTGTAGATGGTACACGCTACTGCTGGTGTGTCAGTTGTGAAGGAAGTGAAGTAGAAGGTAGTGTTTGGGATCTTGCTCAAACAACTACTTTGTCCTGAATTGTATCAAGCTGTTTGTTGATGCTGTGCTCATTCAAGCAAGAAGAGAATATTCTGCCATGTTCCTGACATGCCTTGTAGGTGGCAGACAGGCATTAGGGAGACAGTTTGTTCCACATGTTCCGCAAAATTTTTTTTATATTGATTTTTCAGGCAAAAGTTGTCCACAGGGGCTGAGTGAAGCTGAAGTAATTTTCAAGAGCTCTATCCACAACTACACAAATCATTCCATATATATTTTTTATTCTTAAACTATTCAAAATGGCACCAGATTTTGGTTACTGTTGAATCTTTTTAACTGTGTTTTACTTTATTATTCACTGTAAAACACAAGTGGCAATAAGTAACTAAGTCATCATCATGAATCTTGACCTTGAACCATTTATATTGGTCAGTCACCAGGAACATATTCTGTCAAGGCTTAAGATTTCTCCTTCATGTCTAGACAAGGTGTGCAGATGATTAAATGAAATAATTAAAGATGTAATTTGATATATGCCAGTGTTTCTCAAACCTTTTCCTGGTGTGACTCCATTTTAATGCCTCAGATTTTGTGACCTTAGTGCAAATTTTAGGTGTGAACATTGGTGAATGGGAGGATCAGTTGTTGAGTCGGGGAGAGTGTAGAGCAAAGTTCAGCATCCACCATTCCATTGTTCTTCACCGTCTGATCTTTTTTGTTTATTCACGGGATGTGGGCATCACTGGCTAGACCAGCATTTAGTGCCCATCACTAAATGTCCAGAGGGCAGTTGAGAGTCAACCATATGACTGTGGATCTGCAGTTACATGTAGGCCAGACCAGGTAAGGACAGCAGTTTCCTTCCTAAAAGGACACGAATGAACCAGATGGGTTTTTCTGATAGTCAAAGTGGTTTCATGGTTATCATTAGACTCTTAATTCCAGATTTTTGTTGAAAGCACATTCTACCATCTGCAGTTTCAAACACAGGTCACCGTAACATTACCTTGGTGTCAGGATTAATAGTCTAGTGATAATACCATTAGATCAGTGCCTCTCCTCCTTTGCTGCCTTTTCCCATCATGTACCCATCTCTTTCTGCCCTGTTCCAAGTCTGACTCTTGGAAGGAGTTATTGAAAAGGCAGTATTTCTCTTTTAAGAAAGAACATTCAACTATTCATCAACGAGGGGTGGCAACTCCCAATTTTGCAAGCCATGGCTATGTCATTGTCAGGAGTGCAGCCAGAGTTAGGTTTGCTCAAGGCGCTCACTAACGTCTTAAGGGTTATGGTTCTTGGGATTTGAATCCTAGCTTGGAACGTGAAGTAGTACTGCTTTAAAACCTTCCAGTTTCAAGCACTTTGCTGGTGAGCAGTCTAGAGAGCTCAACTTTGTGGACCTCGTTGACCTAACAGCCACTGCTGCTTATGTTTTTGGATACTGCAACATATTATGGAGTGAACTCACCCACAGTGATTGAATAGAAGGTGGCCTGATGGATTACATGAGTATCTCTCAATGTGAAGAAGGGAAGAGTTGTAAATTGACATGAATTATTTGGTAATACACTTCTGGCATAGACCATTAATTTGACTTTTTAAAAAAAGGATCTTCCAGTGCAAAAGAGTTATCCATGACTGAGTGGTGCAGCCTTTCATGTTTCAAGATTCAGCATTATGTGCTAAAGGATGCACTAGAGCTTAGGGCGACTGTCCGAGGTGCAATGGTGAAAGACCACTATTTAAAGTCTTTCAACCTTAGCACAACAAGGGGCTAGAAACTGGGTAAAGCCTCCCCAAGCAGTGAACCATCCCTGTAACCTTGCATGGGGTTTTTGCCATGGCTAACCCACCTAACCTGCAAATCCCTGGTCACTATGGGCAATTTTTAGCATGACCAATCAACCTACCCTGCGCATCTTTGGACTGCTGGAAGAAACCCATGCAGTCATGGGGAGAATGTGCAAAATGCAAACGCAGTTGCCTAAGGCTGGAATCGAACCCATACCTTAAATATATTTAAGAAAGAAATAGATTTCTAGAGGTTAAAGGTGTTGAGGGTTGGGGAAAATATGTCGTTATAAAGGATCAGCCACAGTCACATTGAATGGTGGAATGAGCTTGATGGGCCTAGTGGCCTAGTCCCAGATTTTTTGTTTCCTATGTTTGGACAAAGTAGATGGAGAGAAACTGTTCCAGTTCGTAAAAGAATCCAGAACAAGATTGAACAGATTTCATGTGATTTTCAAAAGAAGTAAATGTGAGGAAAAACCTGAATCACACAACAAATGGATTAGATCTGAAATGAATTGTTTGGAAGTGCTTTGGAGGCAAGTTCAATTGAGGTATCTAGGAGGGCATTAGATGGTCTTTTTAAATAAAAATGGTGTGGGGAAAAGGGTGGAGGGAATGGCATGCAGTCGCGTCCATTCAAGGAATAGTGCATCCAAGATGGGCAGAATTGTCTCCTTCACCTTGCAGCCCGTTATAAGGTACCATGAAGTAAAACATCTGTTTGTAGTGTGAAAAATTGAGGCTACTGTTGAGAGTATATCATGTTGTGACCGAGCAGGGGCATGCTGAGTATATACAAAAGCATGATTTTTGGGGCTGAAAGGTTGAGACCATTTGGATTTACTTTTATATCACGTCTACAATAACTCCTGTAAAAGGATCTGGGATTTCTTAAAAATAACATTCAAATGAAAATCATACTCGTTTGAACGCTCAGCTGCACTAAATTATTGTAAGTTTGACACATCTGCCGTATTGGTTGTTCGGTTTGATCATAGTTGCAGGTGAATGTAGTGAGCTTACTGCATGTACCTATATAAAATTCTCACTTAAAGGATTCTGAAAATTCAAATTTTTTTTCATTTGGAAAATGATCGAAATGTCAAGTCAAAATTGTGTAGCAATTTCATCACTGGATTGCCTTTGTGTATATTTATGGATCATGTATTTTGCTGTAGCTGTGAGGATGATGTTGTGTCTTTAAGTGTGTTTTTTCCTGGTTTCTTTTAGAGAGAGATTGGGGGAACAGGTGCCAGCAGTCTGAGAAGATGAATGACTTGTGAAGCCTTGGGTTTTTTTTTGGAACAATAGAAACAGCCTTAATGGGTGTGATCAAGCTCTCACAGATCCAGGATTTTTAGTTAGCTTTCAGCAGTTGTTGCTGGGGTCTTAACAGGATTGGAAGGTTGTGAATCTCTCCCAGCAGTAACACTCTCTGTCTGTCTGAGTTTTCCCTCAGAATTGTCTTTTGCCATGTGTGTGTTTGTGGGATGTTACTATATTGGAACAGTTACTGTTTAGTCATAAAATAATCTATTATTCTGTTAAGTTTTCCAACAGAGTTAAGTTATTCCAAGTTCCTCTTTCTTTTGTATTTTAATTATACTGTTTGAATAATTTGGGTTTTGCTTGATGCTGAGTAGTTTGGCCAATTGAATTGCATCTGGAACACCACCTCACATCTACCTTTGAAATAAGAAAAAGCTAGGGTCTAGGCTAGCTTATTAATATATTTTGAGGGGTCTTCTCTGGTCCATAACACCATTTTAGCCTGAATAGTGCAGTATAAGACTTTTTTTCTGCTCATCATAAAAGGAGTGCATGTTTGGAAATGTACACCATTTCTAGTTTCTATTGCAGATGCTGTGATGGATTGTTTACCCCAATACAAATTTCATTCTTTTATTTCATAGGCTTGTTTTTGAAAAGGCTTTTGGGAATATCCAGAATTGTAATGCATGTGTAATTGTACCCCCTTTATATTCTCGATGTCTTGTCAGTTGGAATAAGATTAGAACAATCAATTTGGGTGAAATTTATTCAGAGGAACATGAGCTTGAGTGCTTCAAGATGCAGTGTTTAGTATGCTTCTTGCCCCTAGTGAAACTGTCCTCCTATTTTGTGCTGGTCAAATTAAGGATCTTACATTCATACTATCAATGTTTTCTCATGTTATAATATTGCAGTTTATTACCACATTTGTGCTTTGCAAATTTCCAACAACTGAATGGCCTATTTGTGCCTGTTAATTCAGTGCAGTATTCAGGTGGGCAGGTGCCTGCCCTTTAGTTTGTGGTCACAACTGCTGTTAGAAATAGGTCTGTAGTTTTAATTGTGAAAACAAGCAACTGGGTAAAATCAAATTTTTCTCAGCGATAGTATGTAAACTGTCAACTGTTATCCAAAGGGCAAACTCAAAACAAACTTGTGGCATTTTACAGCTGCAATTGGAGATGTGCCCAGAATTTTTTTAAAGCTGTTTTAATGTTTTTCAAAAGAATTGTTATGGGGCACAGACAGTAGATTCTGCAGCAATGAGCATGAATCTAGGAAAGTATGTTGCTTTCCTGCTGCCAGGGTTAAGGATGTCTCAGTGCTTGAACTATATTGTCAAAGGGGAGAGTGAGAAACCGCAAGTTATTGTACACATTGATAGGAATGACATAATTAAAGAAAGAGTTAAGGCTTTACGGAGTGAGTGTAAGAAGTTAAGTAGAAGGTTAAAAAACAGAACATCAAAAGTAGTAATCTCTGGTTTACTTCTCGTGCCAAATTCTAATGAGGGAAGGAATAAAAGGATAGGGGAGATCATCAATGGCTGAAGAGGTGATGCAAGAATTCAGTTTCTTGGATCATTGGGATCTCTTCTGGGACAGAAAGATCTGTTCAGAAAGAATGGGTTTCACCTGAACTTGAAAAGGACAAATATCCTGGCAGGGATATTTGCTAGTTCTAATTCAGGAGCCTGTAAACTTTTAGAGAGGAGGTGGTGGGGGCTTCCTAAATAAGTGAAAATAGAAAGAAAGATGAGGATGGTTCTGAATCAGAAAAGAGCATGTTAACTAGAAAAGAGAGACGAGCAAGTCAAAGAACGAAGTAACTCTGAAGAATTAATCTACATTTATTTCAATGCAAGAGGCTTTACAGGTAAGGCTGATGAAGTAGGGCATGTATGGGAACACAGACTGGGACATTGTGGCTATTAGAGAAACTTAGCTGAGGGAAGGACAGGACTGGTAGCTCGGTGCTCTGGGTTTTAGTTATTGTAGGAAGGATAGAAAGAGAGTTGAGAGAGGAGAGAATGGTATTTTTGATTACGGAAAACATTACTACTGTAATTAGAGAAGATATTTCTGAGGGATCAATTAGTGAAAATATATGGGATGAAATTGGAAATAAGAAAGGGGTGATCACTTTGGGATTGTACTATATGCGCCCCAAAAGTCAGAAGAAAATCGAGAAGCAAATATGTAGAGAGATCTCAAACATATGTAAGAATAATAAGGTTGTAATAGTAGAAGATTTTAATTTTCCAAACCTTGACTGGGATTGGCATACTGTTAAAGGTTTGGATGGTGAAGATTTTGTTAAACGTGTACAAGAAAATTTTCTTTGTCAATATGCAAGTATTCCTACTAGAGAAAGAGCAAAACTTGACCTTCTCTTGGGAAATCAGGCAGGCAAATGACTGAAGTGTTAGTATGGGAACACTTTGGGACTAGTGATCATAAAACTATTAGTTTTAAAATTGTTATGGAAAACAATAAGCCTTCCATAAAAGTTCTTAATTGTTTTACGGCAAATTTTAAGGGTATGAAACAAGATCTTTCAAAAGTTGATTGAAGTAGACTGTTGGTAAGTAAAGGGACAACTGACAAGTGAGAGGCCTTCAAACGTGTGATAACGAGTTCAGAGGCATGATGTTGCAGTTAAAATGAAAGGTAAATCTGGTAAGATTAGGGAACAATGGATGAGTGAAGATATTGAGGTTCTAGTCAAGAATAAAAAACAACATATATTAGGTATAGACAACTGAATCTCTTGAAGCATACAAAGAGTGTAGGGGCATTCTTAAGGAAATCAGGAAGGCAAAAAGGGGATATGAGATAGCCTTGTAGATAAGGTTAAAGATTATCCAAAAAGATTCTACCATTACATTGAGCACGAGAGAGAGTAGTGCCTCTTAAAGATCAGAGAGGTCAATTTCGTGTTGAACCTCAGGAGATGGGGCAAGATACTATATGAATATTTTGCATCAGTTTTACTGTTGAGAAAGAATTGGAGACTAGAGAACTTGGGGAAATAAATATTGATGTTTTGAAAACAGTTCACATTACAGAAGGGAATGTGCTGGAGATCTTAGAAAATATAAAGGTAGATAAATCTCCAAGACCTGATCTAGCGTTTCCCAGGACATTGTGGGAAGTTAGGGAGGAAACTGTGGGACCTCTAGCAGAAATATTAGCATCATTTATAAACACAGGTGATGGCCAGAGGACTGGAGGGTGGCTAATGTGCCATCGTTTAAGAAAGGCTCTAAGGAGAAGCCTGCAAGCTCTGTAGCTATGAGTCTGACGTTGGTGGTGGGTAGGTTGTTGGATGTGATTCTGAAAGATAGGATTTACATGCATTTGGAGAGGTAAGGATTGATTAGGGATAGTTTTGATTGAGTTTTTAGGTGAAGTAAAAAAAAGGCTGAGGGCAGAGTGGTAGATGTGTTTACTTGGATTTTGGTAAAACCTTTGACAAAGTTCTGCATGGTAGACTAATTAGTAAAGTTAGATCATGTGGAATTCAGAGTGTGCTTGCCAATTGGATGCAAAATTGGCTTTACGATAGGAGGCAGAAAGTGGTGTTGGAGCATTGTTTTTCGGACTGGAGTCCTGTGACCAGGAGTGTTGCGCAGGTGTTTGGTGCCAGGTCCGCTTTTGTTTTTCATTTATATAAATGATTTGGACGAGAAAAAGGAGCCAAGGTTAACACGTTTGCAGATGATTCCAAAATTGGTGGTATAGTGGACAGTGAAGAACGTTAGAGATAGCAAGAACTGCAGATGCTGGAGTCAGAGGTAACACCGTGTGGAGCTGGAGGAACGGAGCAGGAAAGTTGACATTTCTGGCCGGGACCCTTCAGTGAAAGAATGTTATCTTAGATTACAAAGAGATCTTGAGTGGCAGATGGAGTTTAATTTGGATAAATGAGAGATATTGCATTTTGGTAATGCAAACAAGGACAGGCCTTGTACAACTAATAACAGGGCCCTGGGTAGTGTTGTACAACAGAGACCTAGGGGTTCACATACATAATTCTTTGAAATTTGCATCACAGGTACATTGTGGTTAATAAGGTGTTTTGCATACTTGTTATCATTGCTCAGGCCATTGAGTAAAGGAATTTGGACATAATGTTGAAGTTGTACAGGAGATTGATGAGGCCTCTTCTGGAGTACTGTGCCCAGTTCTGGTTGCTGTAGTCGGAAGGATATTATTAAACTGGAGGGGGTTCAGAAATGATTTACCAGGATGTTGCTGGGAACAGAGGGTTTGAGATTTAAAAATAGCCTGGAAAGGCCTGGACTTTTCTCACTGGAGCGTAGGAAGTTGCGGGGCAACCTTTATTGAGGTTTATAAAATCATGAGGGGCACAGAATTTGAATTACAAGGGTCTGTTTCCTAGGGTGGGGGAGCTCAAAATTAGAGGGCATATTTTTTAAGGTGAAAGGAGAAAGATTTAAAATGGCATGAAGGGCAACATTTTCTTTTACACAGTGGTTCATGTGTGAAATGAACTTCCAGAGGAAGTGGTGAATGCAGGTACACTTACAACGTTAAAAAGATATTTGTATAAGTCCATGATGGGAAAGCTTTGGAGAAATATAGACGAAGTGCAGGCAAGTCGGACTAGTTTAATTTGGAAACATGGTCAGCGTGGATTGGTTGGACCGGAGAGTCTCTGTTCATGCTGTATGATTCTTTTAAGTAAACGGAGAAAAAAACGATGAAATAGTTTTACAGTTTTATTGCTTCAGCATTGATTTGTAGCAGAAATATAGCTTGATTTAAAGCGCTCAAAACTGTCCATTATAATTTGGGATTGATTTTTGAGTGATATCATAGCAAATTTAAGCTAGAAATCTCTAATCCCACAATTACTGTGCTGTTGCAGCTTGAAGCCTGTTATACAATGTAGTGTCTAGTTTCTTCAATGCTTAGAAAAGTGTAATATTGGGTTGTAGATGTCAAAAGTTTAGTGTGCTGCTGTATAGTAATGGCTAGATGACTTTCTGTGGACAAATTAGAGCTTCAAAATATGTTGTTTAGATGTTCAAGGTACTGTATATGGGTCCCCAGTAGACTCTGAGGACTTTCATCATTTGCGCACTGATCATGTTAAATTTTATTCTGGAATTCAGCAAATCTGGTTTCAGAGTCTCACTGATTTTATTTTAAATGCATACATGGGATATGAGCGTTCCTGACAAAACCAGCAATTAATCCACATCCCATAATTTATTTCTAATTGAACCACTTACTTTAAGCTCTGTAGTCCATATGGTGTGGGTGTGCCCACAGTGCTGTTAGGAAGGGAGTTCCAGGAACTTAGCCCAGTGACATTGAAGGAATGGTGATTATAGTTCAAAGTTAAGAAGCTGTGTGTCTTGGAGAACTTGCTGATGATGGCCTTCCCATGTTTCTGCTGCTGTTTTGTTCCTTTAGAAAATGGAGGTCAAGAGTTTCAAGGTGTTGCTAAAGAAACCTTGATGAGTTACTGCAATATGTTTTAGAAGTGATACACACTAGAGTCATGGTCTGCTGGTAACGGAAAGAGTGAATGTTTCAGATGTGGATGGAATGTCCGTGAACCAAGCTCTTTTTGTCCTGACGTAAATAATAAATTTATACTGCGGAAGAAACTAAGTAAAAAGCTCAAATGGAAGCACTGAAAGGTACACTGATGTGTTGTTTGTACGAATTCTGGGAATCTGTTACCAGATGATTGGAGAAACACCTGGGGAAATGTCATTCAATCATTTTGCTCAAGCATGAAAATAGTATCTAAACTCTGATTTACAGGGAAAGGGCAGCAGTTTCCAGGATAAAGGTTTGAGGGTGTAATCACAAGAATCAGCATGAGCTTGTGGTGGAGGAGATGGGATGGGTGGCTATCAGTGGACTGAAGATGGAATGTATGGGAAGTTTAAAGTAGGAGCACACAGTGCATCTTGTCTCTGAAATTTGAAGCTCCAGGCACCTTTAAGGAAAATGAGGACTCTGGCACCATAAGACCATGACATTGGAGCAGAATTAGGCCATTTGGCCCATCAAGTCTGCTCCACCATTCAGTCGTGGCTTACATGTTCCTTAACCTGTTCTCCTGCGTTTTCCTCATAACCCTTGATTCTCTTACCTATTCTCAGTCAAGAGATGGCTGATTCAATCCCATTTGAGAGACACAAGCAGTTGCGTTTAGAGTGACATTGTAGTGCTGAGGGAAAGCTGCTGGAGGGAGTGCCAGCCTCAGTTTTTGTTCTTGAACCCTGAAATTTGTTTTGACCTGGAACCTGCAACGTAGGCGATTGTTCTCCTAACTGAACTACAGCTGATGCTTTGAAATGGGAGTGGTTAGAATCACTCATGTAGCAGATGGTCATTGACTGATACTTGTGTAGCATGCATATTGCTATCCATAAAGCAAGGCTAAATGATTGCAGGGCTTGTTGCAACTAAGCACCAACTATTTCATTATCTGACAAATAAAGATAGTTGTTAGAACTTAGAACTTAGCACAGCCGTCATCAGTAAACATCCCACTTATGATCTGATAATAGAGGGAAGGTCTTAATTGAGTGGTTTAAAATGGTTGGACCCGGAACACTGCTCTGAAGAACTCCATTTTGATAATGTACAAGTTCAGAATTCTTTAGAAAGTAGTGCAGTACGGTTTGCTGCGACATTGTTGAACAATAGTTTGCACCATTGATGGTCTTGATTGTTCTTACCAGCTTGTTGTTACAACAAAAGATCAGATGAGTGGAAATAGTTTGCTTCTTTGCCCCTATGACACTCTGACTCTAGCTTTGGCCACAATTGACCTCCAAAATCAAGACGAGAAGCCAAAAATAATTTTATAAAGTGAGAGCATGAAAAGTATTTCAGAAAATTGTCTGTTTGAGGTGAAGACATTTACTCTGAATTAAAATATCCCCAAGTAAGCAGTGTTAGATTTTCCATTTTGTGGGATTTACTGTTACAAATGGTCCTTCTGGAGGAAAGAGAAATAGAAAAAATTGGAGTGTTTCTATCTGTTCAACTGTATTTCTTGCTGTGTGGCAGTCAGGATATCTAGACCGTCTCATCCATGCAGCTGATGTGTTGAGTTTATGGAGTAGTGGTGGGGAACGCTGCTTCTAGGAGGAAAGGTTTTTAGTTTGAATTCTGGTGTTAGGAGTGTGACGTGTACTCAACATCACATCACTGCCGTGTGACTCCTGATTCTGTACAGTACTTCTGCATAATAGTTCTATGATTCAAATTTAATATTTCCATATTTGTAAATACACAAGTGTTCCAATTTGAAGTTGTGTCTAACTTTCTTAATACTGTAGAAGTTAAGTGTCAGTAGTGTCGGATGAATTTTTTTATACGAGAGTCAGAAATGAAATGAACGGGAAGAATCTTAAAACACAACATGTGCAGTCATAGCTTGCCTCCGGGAATAGCTTCTGTGATGTAATTTCAGAAAAGTATGCTGCAGTTCTATTAAACAACACAGAAATTCTTGTTAAATTTGTTTTGTTCATTTGATTCTCACATTTTTGTTTTCTTTTTTATAAAGTGTCATTTAGTCAAAACGTCTGTCTGATGGTGATAGTGTAGATATTTTCCCTTTGTCATCATTGTTTTCACCTAAAAACACCAGCTTGATCACCAGCTAGATGTAGCTTGTGTCAGTAAGACGAATGTGCCAAGGCCATTTTAAAAAGAAGTGGTACATATTAAGGTAGATTACTGTAAGAATTGACATTTTCCCCTAAAAAGGGACCAGTTTCCATTGTAAATTAGTCAGTTTAATTTTGAAACCTCCTGATTTGAGCAATGGTTAATTGTTAAACATAACTGATACAGTGTCTGGATCTCTGTGGATTACTGAAACACTTTGTTCTTCTACTTATCATGCTATTCTTCGCAATCACCAAATGACTCTGGATTTGGTCTCCTCCTTTTAGATTGCACTGTGGCTATCATTCGCTAAGTATGCGGTGGGGGTGCAGGCAAAACCAGCAAATGTGGGGAAAGGACCATGGCCTCGGAACAATAAAGCCAGGGTCAATAAAAGACCATTTCTATTGAAACTCATCTCTCTACTATTCTTACTGTTCCATTGCAACATACAGTGATGGTCTAGAAGAACAAACGTGAAATGTGATTATTGCAGGTAGTGAGGTCAGTTTGAGTGACATTGAGCAAGTTGGTGAAGAATGGACAGGCAAGTTTAGAATGAGTGGAGTTTGGAAAGGCTGAAATCAAAGCATAGTGGAACGAAGGAAAGAGATTTATGGAAATTTGCCACGGAATTAAGGGGGACTGTGGGCGTCAAAGGTCAAAAGATAGAGGCTGGAGGATGTCATAGTTTTAGATCTTCAGAGGAGGAAAGTGAGACATTTCTATCAGGGTCAATATGCTATTGCTAAGATTATTGATGGGAGATTTTTTCTCATGCAACAAGAAGCGCATCACCTAGAGGTGGTGAGGAGCAGCACATTAGATAAGCTGTCTTCTGGATCCACGGTATAGGTAGCATGCCTTCTGTAGGAAATAAAAACCAAAAACTCCAGATGCCGTAAATCAAACAAAAACAGAAATTGCTGGAGAAACTCAGCAGGTCTGACTTGTATGTGTTTTTGGAAATGTTTCTTGGTACTCTGTTAGCTTTGTAGTTGCTTTGAAAAATTCATGTTTAAGCCACCAAGTTCAAAAAAGCTAGAGGAGAATAGATATGTCATGAAATCACAATTATAGGATGCAAGTTTAAATGTCATTAATGTTGGGCAATTAAAAATTAAGCTTTGCAGGGTCTAAGTTAGATGCAGTTCTGAGACTGTGGTTCCGATATAATATCGGGGATGATTGGCTAATTCTTAGTTCACTCGGATTTACCATGTTTCCAGATAAGTGCTGAAACAATCTCCATTAGTGTTCCTGGACCAATTTGCACTAAAACTTATTAAAAAGCATGTTTAAAAGCCTAAGAATCTCAATGATTACTTTGCTGAACTCCAGAAATAATTGAATTCATCAATGAAAGTGCCCCATTTGTGATATTATCCAATTTATTCAGTATATTTATTATGATAAATATTTAGTAGTTTAGCTTGAAAAGAACACCAATTACCATGTATCCTTTTCATTTTGGGGTCTCTGAATGTACAGTAATACTATATTTCCATAAAGGTGAATAGTTTTGTAACTCCTGCTTTCCACCTGGCCCTTTTGCTCCTCTTCAGAGTACCCGAGTGCAGCAGCAAAACCCTTAGAGGAGTACAGAATGATCCACCGTAACGTCCAGATTTACGTGCCACAGTGAGCAAAAGTTGCACAGACTCTTGCTGGTGCATTTGTGGCAAGTGCTGACAGCTTTGTTATTATCATAACAAAATGAGAGCAATACATCTGTAACAGTTTCCAGTTAAGTGATAGCCTTAAAGTGGATTTGAGATTGAAAGAAGGCAAATGGCGGAATGAGAGAAGGATTGTTTATCAGATTAGTTTGCTCACATATCCGAGGAGCCTCTTCAGTTATGAGTGTTACTCCAATTTTGAGGGAACTTGAGTATATTGTTAAGATGTGGGCACAGACAGCCTAACAAAATAAGCCTCCCTATTCCAGTATTCACAATATAGTAAAATATACTTAATGATTCTCAAAATTTAACCCAGTGCTTCCCAACCAGACTTCTTAAATACCGGACTTTGTGACTATCTGACACAGGATACCAGGTTTATAGCTTAAACAAATAAATTGGCAATTTATTAATAATAAAGTAACTTTAGCACAGTAAGGTTAAACCACAAGATAACCTAATCAACGTTGTGATTTAAACCAATCTTATTTGATTCTAGCCCTCACTCTTAGAATGACAGACTGACAAACATGGATGAGGGATCATTTTTAATTCACTCATGGGAGGTAGCTGTTGTTAGCTGGCTAGTATTTATTGCCCATCTCCAGTTAGAGTCATAGAGGCATAGAATCAGAAGCATGGAAACAGACCCTTCAATCCAACCAGCCCATGCCAACCGTAATCCGAAACGAAGCTAGTCCCACCTGCCTGCGCTCGGCCCATATCGCTCCAAACATTTCTTATTCGTGTTCTTATCCAAATGTCTTTTAAACAGTGTAACTGTACTGGCAACCACCACTTCCTCTAGAAGATCATTCCATACACGAACCACTCTGTGTAAAAATAAAAAAAATCCCTCTCGTGTCTTTTTAAAAAAATCTTTCTTCTCTCACCTTAAAAATATGCTCCCTAGTCATGAAATCCCACACCCTGGGGGAAAGACACTTGTTATTCATCTTATCTGTACTCCTCATGACCTCTTAAACCTTAAGGTCATCTCTAAACCTCCTACGCTACAGTGGAAAAAGTCCTCGCCTATCCAGCCTCATTCATATAACTCAAAGCCTCCATCCTGGTAAATCTCTTCTGAACCTTCTCCAGCTTAATAATATCCTTCCTATAACAGGGTGACCAGAACTATGTACAGTACTCCAGAAGAGGCCTCACCAATGTCCTGCAACCTCAACATAACATCCCAACTCCTATACTCAAAAGGTCTGAGCAATGAAGGCAACTGTGCTAAATGTCTTTTTAACCACCCTATCTGTATGTGTTGCAAACTTCAAAGAATTATGTACCTGAACCCAAAGGTCTTTCTGTTCTACAACACTACCCAGGGCCCTACTTTTAATTGTATAAGTCCTGCCCTTGTTTGATTTACTGAAATGCAGGTCCTTGCATTTATCCAAATTAAACTTCATGTACCACTCCTCAGTCCATTGACCCAATTGATCAAGATCTCTTTGTAATCTTAGATAACCTTCCTTATTGCCCACCATCTCAGCAATCTTGTGTCGTCGACAAACTTACTTAGTTGCCCTTGAGAAGGTGGTGGTGAGCTGCCTTCCTGAACTGCTGCATTACATGTGCTGTAGGTAGATCCACAATGCCATTAGGGAGAAAACTGTAGGATTTTGACCCTGCAACAGTGAAGGAACAGTCATGTATTTCCAAGACAGGATGGTGAGTGGCTTGGAGGGCAGTTTGCAGGTGTGGTGTTCCATGTTTCTGTTGCCTTGTGCTTCTGGATGGAAGTATCTGTGGGTTTTGAAGGAACTGCCTAAGGATCTTTGATGAATAAATCAAAAGAAAACACAATTGACCAGTTTAATTAAACAGAATCCATGATTTGAAACATCGCAGACACATGGAATTGTATCTTGGTTGGTTTCGAAATGCTGTAGATGCTTTGAGGAATATTTACTTAATGCCCATAACTGAAATTTTACTCTCTGATCTTTGGATAAATTGATTATAAGAGGATGACCAAGGATCAACCTCAATCTTGAGAATAGTAAGAACTGCAGATGCTGGAGTCAGAGATAACACATTGTGGAACTGGAGGAATACAGCAGGCCAGGCAGCATCAGAGGAGCAGGAAAGTTGACGTTTCGGGTCGGGACCCTTCTTCAGAAACCATTTCTGAAGAAGGGTTCCGACCTGAAGCATTAACTTTCCTGCTCCTCTGATGCTGCCTGGCCTGCTGTGTTCCTCCAGCTCCACACTGTGTTATCTCAATCTCCATTCTGTAGCTTTTGCAGCCAGAATCCTTTTGATTCAACCATAGTTCAAAAACAGTTCAAAACCAGTTCAGTTCAAACTTCGATTTCTCTTTGTAAGACATGTTGCCTCCTTGTGAGGCTCCAGGTAACATTCAACATCTGCCATCTGTTTGAGCATGATACCTCTCCGCAACTGAAACATCTAGAGCATTCTTTAATCAATAATCAAGCTGCAATTAACTTCCAAGCCTGGCCTCTTAAGGAAATATCAGTTTGCTTTTTTTTTTCAAAAGCAATTTGCTGCTTACAGTCCAAAGGTCACCTTCAGTTTTCAGCTCACAATTCACAGCTCCCAAGCCAAAAATGATAAAAATAAAGAAAAATCAGTGAGGGTTCTAATAATGTTAAGAGTGATGAGGAAAGAATTTGAAATTGAGATGAGAGCTATCTTCTTTTTATCATTTGGAGGATTCTGTTTAAATTTGGAGGAGATACTGAATTTAACAGGTCATGAATGATGGAGGAAAAAGAGAAGAAATAATTGCAGTATTTCTTGAGGTTGTAGGAGACAAGATAAATCTGGTTGTTTAAGACTGAGAGATAAACGTTTTCTAGAAACCCATTACGTGATTTAATAGTATATAGCAACATGGGCTATAAGAAAGTTGATGTAAATGGTGTATAGATAACAGTCCAACCGCAAATAGTTATTTTTGATATCCAGTGTCATCAAATGCAAATTTGCAAAGATACGTTGGCTGAAAATAGATGGATGTTCCACAAACCATGCTAGAGTGTTGTCACCTTCTCTTCCCACTCCCCACACCAGCAAAGTAGTGCAGTTACAGAATCTGTCCATGGTTGGAGTGTTTTGACCTCCCACTGTATGAATGTTGAAACATTATAAAAAGGATTCAATGCCTTGTTATAGGAAATAACTTTAAAAAGTGAGATTGTTACCATTAGAACAATGAGCAATGCAAAATGATTTGATAAAGATGTTAAAAATTTTAAAAGGATGGAACAATATAAATTGAAACATCAGACTAATCTAAAACAGACTTGAGAGATTAAGTGAAAGAGAATTAGTGGAGTGTAGAGAAACTGAGGGTTATGAAGCTCTAGCATGCAGTAGAGAGTTAATGATTGAAAGAGTCCATGTGTACATTTAAAAATGGGCTGGATGGGTTAGAGAAACGTGGATTCAGGGTGGGCATGAGGATTTGGACTCGGGCATACGTAAGGGCTCGTACTCAATACATTTTTATTGTCCTTCTCAAAATTCACAGAGTATGATTGCAATGTCTTACCAGAATAAAAACTAAAATAAAAATACCATAACTACAGTAGTATTAATATTACAGCAAAAATAAAATAATGATAATGAAATAGTCTATGATCTTCATGCTCCTTCCCCAGCACTGATACCATCAAAGTTGCATAATATGGCTATCCGTTTATCGGATATTGAAGAGAAAGAGATCGTGCAAAACGCCGAGTTTTGTGAGCTCTCCAATGGTAGACATAGTCTGTCAGCAGACATTTGGCTATCCTTAAAATCGTGTTAGTTCCTCTGTGCCAGAAAGCTCCAAGCCAAGGACCCCACTTGTGCTGCCCAGTCCCAATTTTGTACAGGGGAAGAGATAAACATAGTATGAAGCTCGAGGAACACAGCAGGTCAGGCAGCATCAGAGGAGCGGGAAAGTTGATGTTTTGGGTCAGGACCCTTCTTCAGAACAGGGTCCCAACCCGAAATGTCAACTTTCCTGCTCCTATGGTGCTGCCTGGCCTACTGTGTTACCTCTGACTCCAGCATCTGCAGTTCTTACTACCTCTCGTACAGGGGAATCCTGGTCCAAATCCCCTGCTGCTCAGTCGTGGCTCCAACATCCTAATTCCATTGACCGAGCTGTCACAGGTCCGGTGCAGTCAGAGGTCTAGAATGGCCAATGGGGCTGACCAGAGAGGTCTCAGTTGGATGAAGGAGGTGCTCAGCTAGCGAGTGGTCATAGTAGAAAACGTGGGGAAATATTTTATCTAAAGTATATATTTACAGAATGTGAATTTACTTTTTCATGTCCAGAAGTGGTCTTTATTGATGCACAACCTTTGAGTACGCGATGTGCTTTTGAAGCTTCCAAAGTACAGTTAATGCTTGTTTCTTCATTATGCAACCAGAGATGTCAGTTAATTTTGCCTGACAGTTCTTGCATCTTAAAATTGAAAATATTAAAACCAAAGGAGGCTGTTGAGTCATACTGTGGTGATTGTCATTATTACATTTAAGGTGCCAGTAGCTTTCCTGGGTTCCTTCATGAGTTTTAGCGTTTTTCAAATCATTTTAGTCAGGTAGCTTCTTGTGCTGATGTCAGTTATCGTAAGTTAGAACTGGGAAAATGGGTGGAAATATTTAACATATTACCTCATAGTAACAATACTGTGGTCAGGGAACGGTCACTGTCATGCTAAAGAGTTTCCGGAACATTTGTGTATTTTGTCAGCCTGCCATTGTGCGTATTAGCTGGAGAGTCCTGTGTTCTGGCGCGGCCTCAAGATGCTAAAGTTTCTCTTGAATTTTCTGGGAATTTGCTGAGGATGGGGGAGGGGGAGCAAGTCTTCTGAACCATTTCATTGTAAGTCGTTTGGGAGACACTAGAGAGAATTTTTAGTGATGTAACCATTCTAAAGGATTCTTGTTTCATGTATTAAAGGTGGTCTTTGAAAACTCAGTTTTCTTGCCTCAAAGTATATGATGCCAAAAGCAATTATCATTGCATGTTTATGCTTCATAATTTTTGTTTCAGTATGTAACACAGAGTTCATACATTGAATTTTAATTATTGAAAGTCCAGTACTTGAATGAATGTGAGACTCGGTCAGTCCTAGATCCATTCTTTTTTCTCCCCCTTTGAGGAAACACGCTGCACTTGCATTTAAGAGCATGTGAATTTCAAATTAAGTTCTAGTAGCAAACGTCAGTAAGTTCAGTGCTACCATTTCACGTAATGATTTATGCTGTTTACCAGCCTTTCCTTCTGACTGCAGAGAATGATATGGTGATGGGTAGTTTTAAGGACAGCTGAATAATAACACTTAAAGTACTTGGTTTTGTGCAGGATGTGCTCCACAAGTAATGCATGAATATTAAGCCATCTCTCGAGCAAAGCGACTCCTGTAGGTCCCAGCTACGGCTCTGTTGATGGTATGATGCCCAAATCAGAACAGTGTGGATTTAAGACCCCATGCAAGAATGCAGAAAAATCTAGTCTAGGGTTATCTGGCTGGTGATCACAGGTTACTGTGGCCTGCCACTATATTGTATAAGTGTTGTGGGCAGCGCAGTGGTTAGCACTGCTGCTTTACAGTGCCAGGAACCCAGGTTTGATTCCAGGCTTGGATTACCGTTCTCCCTATGTTTGCATGTGTTTCCACTGGGTGCTCCGGTTTCCTCCCAACGTCCAAAGATGGGCAGGTTAAGTGGATTGGCTATGCTAAATTGCCCATAGCCAGAACATCCTGGACACTAGATTGATTAGCTGTGGTAAATGCGGGCCAACTGGGATAGGGTGGGGTGGTGTGTCTGGGTGAAATGCTCTTCAGAAGGTCTTTGAAGTCTTGGTGGGCTGAATGGCCTCTTCCTGCAGTGTAGCGATTTTATGATTCTATATGGCCAGCTGCTGAGGTTCAAAATGTAGGAACTGCAGCTGAAAGATTCTACAAGGAAGTACTCCTCCAATCAGAAACAGTTTCTCTATCTGGTTTGCTGCTCATAAGCTCATTATTGAGAGAGATGAAGAGCTGGGAGGTGAGTGTGGAAGTAAGTGCACGCCAGACTGGGAAAGGGAGAATGTGGATGAACACACACACATTCTTCTCCCTCCCATAAGCATAACCCCCAATAAAAAAAAATCCAGCTGAAAGGAAAATGCTTCTGGTCCCTGTTTTCATGTGAAGTATCTTGTAGTGTACATTGCAAGACTAATGTAAGGTTGATGTTTTAAGATCAGCCTTAATTCCCGACCCTGTCATTGGTGCGAAGGACTTGGCCTTAGTCCATCTATCTCTAGCTGTACTTCTTAATTGAGAAATAAACTGTATTTTTTTTAAAGTTGGCCTTGCTGCTCTGCACCTATTAATGGGCACTTTTATTGATTTTTTTCCATTGAAATCAATTATTGATTTTTTTTTTTGCCCCCTGAAATCATGTTTACTGATCTGGCAAAATTTATCTGTCTGAAGTTTGCACACCAGTCCCCAAACTGGAGAAAAATTGAAATGCGGCTCCTCATTTCAAAAAGATTGGACAATCCTCATCTAGACTGAGATAATAGTGTAGTATTGAGGGAGTGCTGAACTGCAAAAGGTGTGACATTTTTCAGATGAAAGGTTAACAGAAACACATGACTTAGGAGCAGCTATGTACTCCAATTGAGTTTGCTCTATCACTCCATAAGTTCATGGCCAATCTGATTGTGGCCTGAACTCCACTTTGCTATCAGCCCCAATACTTTTTGATGTGCTTGTTAGGCAAGAATCTATTTGCCTCTACCTTTAAAATTATTCAGTGACTCTACACTAGCTGCCCTTTGAGGAGGGAAAGGTCAACAGGAACACAGTATTCTAAGAGGAATAAATTCTCCTCATCTCCATCTTAGGTGGGTGACCCCTTGTTCTTAAACTGTGTCCACCACTCCAGCTGGGAGGGTGGTGTGGTTGAATCATCCTCTCATCATCAACCTGTAAAGTCCCCTTGGGATCTTTTATATCTTCACCTCCCATCTAAACTTCATGGATACAGATCAAAAATGTCCAACCTCTGCTGAGAACATTCCCCATCCCAGAAATCAATCAAATGAACCTTCTTTGAGGCATTTCTAATGTAATGTGTCTCTCTTAAATAAGGAAACTAAAAATGTACTGTAAATTGGTCTCACCAGTGCTTTGTACAAATATGTCCAAACAGCTATACCTTTATATTCCATTCCTCTTACTGATCATTTGCTGGACCTGCATACAGACCTGTTGAGTTTTATAATCCAGGGCATCCAATTCCCTCTATCTCAATTTCTTTCCATTTAAACAATATTCTGCCTTTCTATTCCTGCTAATGTGCACAATTTCACATTTTCCCACATTGTACCCCATCTGTCAAATATTTGCCCCATGACTTTTGTGTTTAAGCTAAATGGCTGCTGGCAATATCTGCAGGTGTCATCTGTTTGTTGATGAATGGTTTCCGCTTCTGGTAGCTCTTGCCGTGAATGGGCCTTAAAGGTTTGCTCAGCAGCAAAATAAAATCACAGCGAATGTTGTCCTTGTCATAACTTTCTCCCTATCTTTATGTCAGAAGCAAATTTAGCAATAATTCCTCTATGCTACTCCTAAATCATGCACCTCAGGTGAACATTAAGAAATGCATGGACATGATCTTGAAGAGGAGTAGAGGAGTTCCATTTTGTTCAAGCCAAAATTTATCCCTCCAGCAATAAAAAAAAATCATTATTACATTACTATTTATGGCATTTTCCTGTATGCAAATTGGCTGTTGTACCTTCTACATTTCAACAGGGACTTCGCTTAAAAAGTATCCATATGGTTTAATGTATTTTAGGAAGTTGTGAAAGTCACTATGCTTTGTAACTGCGGTTATATTTGGATGCAACCTGAAGTGAAGAGATCACCTCCCTGTGTCTCAATCAATTTTATGCTGCACAGATTGTGTTGCTAAGAAGCTGAAACGCTCCTGGAAGATTGCTAAACTTAAAAAGCACTGAGAATGTTAGGAGTTGTTAATAGAAGAAATAATATCTTTAAAAACAAACCTAATAGGAAAAATGAAGAAATTCAATAGGTCTGCCAGTGTATATGGAGAGAAAGCAGAGTCATAGATTCGAGTCTAGTGACCCTTCTTCAGAACAAAGTGGTAGCTGCATGTTCCTTTTCTTTTTGTTCAATGGATTTTGACCTGTGGGTGCATAAAAAGATGAGAAAAGGTGTCCATTCAAAACATTTAAAAATTCTTTTATGTTTTTCAAAGGCAGTCTTAAATGTTTTATTCAAAAAAGATGTTTGTCAAATCCAGTATTTCTGAGGGACATCATATATGTTTTCATCTATAAGTTGTGTTTTAAAACCTGAATTTTATTTTTTCACACACCAATTTTCAGTGTTAAGAAACTTCTACCGTTTGGTTGACTTCTGTCTTTGTAATTATGTTCCCCTGAATTTTCACCTCCATTCAGCCCCTCCGCCGCATCTGTTATAGGGCTAGAGCTGGAGAGTGGGTGCCTTGGCTTGGGAAATCTCTGCCATAACGCGCCTGGGGGAATGTTCAGGCAACCTTCACACTGTGCTCCTGGCCACTTGATTAAGCTGGGGAATGGTTTGGTAGACTTGGGTAGAGGGAGGTGTGGTGCTGGATAGCGGTAGAACCTGAGTCTTGATGGGACCTGAAGAGATTGGGGAGAGGGTTTGTTAGGAAAAAGGGCTGCTGAGGTTGTGAATGAGGCAATAGGTTTAGGAAGAGGGGAGTTTGTGGTGAGGGGAGTGGTACTGATAATAATGTTGGGTGGCAGAGTCTGTTGGGGGAAAAAAGGCTTTGGATCTATATTACCTTAGAATATTGAAAACCAGCTGAAACCTGTAAATGCTTATAAAACAACATTTTTCTGATCTACTTTTAAATCCGGTTTCATGTTTATAGTGTATTATTGATTTATAATATGAAAAGTTAATAATATACTGAATGTTACTATCATGCTTTACTGTCTTTAATTCTTGCTGGTGTTGGATCAGGTTAATTTTCAAAAGATTTTATGCATTCTTTCAGGAAATGTGGACACTGCTAGCTAGCTAGGCCAGTATTTGTTACCCATTTGTATTTGCCCTTGCAGATGGTTGATACTTACTTGGAAAATAATTGTGAAACATTGCTGTATTCTTTGTTTTACATGTATGTAAGCTGGCAATATCATGTTCTGTCGTTACTGCATGTAGTTCATGCTAGCTGCATTGCATACTGAAATGCTAAGATCACCAGGGTTGATACAAATGCATTGATCCACAACCCTGTCTCTAATAGCAGGTAAACAAAGGGAAAATTAATATTTTTACTCAATTGAAGTCGAATAATTCCTCCTGTTTGAAGTGGTTAGAAGCATTTGCATTCACAACAGATCATACAAAGTCTAATTCAGTAAGCCCTTATTTAAAGTTATATTTGTACTAGTAAAAAGTGAAACTTGAATGAAATAACTTGAAACACCTCTGGTTTTGGCACTAAACCTAGTCTAAAAGCTATAATTGGGTATCTCTAAGACCTTTCTCATTGGAAGAAAATTAAAACATTTTGCCCTATAAGTTGAGATACTTCACTATCTATACTGACAAATGAAACAACTTTTGAAACAAAGTAAATTTAAAATGTAAATGTGTTAACTTATTATTATGTCTCCTGGACCGGACCTTTCCTGGCTAGCTGATAATTTTGCCCGCTAAGCCTCCTGCTCACTACACATCTTGCAATTTGATTCTCCTTTTCAGTAGCTTCTCAGATCCACCCTCTCCTGCACCCTATATCTTCCCAATCACTCTGGATGCTTCCTCTTACTGGCAGCTTGTGCCATTCCTGGACTACTCCAACTTGACATAGAACTATGCAACTTGTTCAATGTCAAACCCATCCCGTGTTTCTCTTCAAGGGCTTTTCCTTCGCTCAATATGGGTCCCAATAAAAGGTGAAATTAAAGCAGACTGAAATGGTGTAACTTAAAACAGGGATTTACTGTATATGATTTCTTGTCCCAAAATATAAGGCAACTTTGTCTTCTGTTACTAATTTTAAGATGTTTTGCCTTCTCCATTCATGTCCCTGAATTTCTTTGCCCTTGTGTTTTCTGTCCTGAAGTCAGTTGCATGTGTTGGTGGTATCAGAGATTATTAATTAACTTGTTTAGGTATATACAACGTATCTCTGGAGCAGGTGGGACTTTAAGCCAGGCCTACTGGCTCAGTGGTTGAGGCACCAACACTGGCTAACACCACACTCACTCCAAAACACAGACGGGAAATCTGTCCTTGTTTGATTTTATTTGGTATAAATCAGTATCTGTGAGTTGGGTCATTGCTTTACCCATAAGCTATTCTGCTGGACCATTTTTTAAATTCATTTGTACGATGTGGGTGTGGCTGGCTGGTCAGCATTTCTTCTTCCCTAGTTGCCCTTGAGAAGGTGGTGGTGAGGTGCCTTCTTGAACTGCTGCAGTCTACCTGCTGACGGTTGACCCACAATGCCATCAGGGAGGGAATTCCAGGATTTTAGCGACTGTGAAGGAACAGTGATATATTTCCAAGTCAGGATCGTGAATGGCTTGGAGGGGAACTTGGAGGTGGTGGTGTTCCCACATGTCTGCTGCCCTTGTCCTTCTAGATGGAAGTGGTTGTGGGTTTGGAAGATGCTGTCTTAGGATCTTTGAATTTCTGCAGTGCCTCTTGTAATAGTACACACTGCTGCTACTGAGCGTCAGCAGTGGAGGGAGTGGGTGTTAATTGGGTGTTCCTTGGTTAGTGGTGGTTTAATGAGTCATACAACACGGAAGAAACCCTTCTGCCCATTGAGTCTGCATTGACCTATCTAGACTAATCTCACTTTCCAGCACTTGTTCAAGTGCTCATCTGTAGATTTTTTTTTTTTCTGCTGTTTTTATAATGCCTCAAAGCACTTGTAAAAATAATATCTACCTATTCGTGAAGGGCTTTTTCCCCAGTTCCACAACAGACTAAAGTAATTTTTTCCAGTTTGAATGTGGTTTTTGTAAGATTCACACAATCAAATGATTAGTATTTATCATTTTCAGATTACCTTCTCTGTTTTCTCTGCATTGAATATCCATCTGGCACCTATCTGTCCACTGGCTTGTCAGTGTTTCTAGGTTTTGTAATGCCTGCAAACATGAAATTCTTCCCTGCACACCACAATTGAGATCATGTAATATAAATTATGAAAAGTAAGGGTTCCAGGACTGACCCCAGAGAACTCCACAAAAAACCTTCCTCCAACTTGAAAAATATCCATTAACCAATTCTCTGTTTCCTATCCCTCAGCCAGTTTTATATCCCTATTGCTACTGTCGCCATATATTCCGTGAGCTACAAAGTATCTCCAGTCTGTGTGACACTGCATCTCACATTTTCTGGAAGTCCATGTACACCACATCAACGTCATCAACTCACATCAACTCTCTGTTACCTCTTCAAAGAATTCTAAGTTAGTTAAACATGATTTTTATTTAAATTTTTGCTGGCTCTCTCTAATTAACTATATTTGTACATGTGACAATTAGTTATTGTTTCTAGGATTTTTCCCTGTAACAACATTAAACTGACTCAAATTATGGATAGATTTCTTAACTAAGAATTGTTTTGGTTGAGGTTGTTGGCTTGCTTGCCAAGCTGGCTGGTTATCATACAGACATTTCGTCACCATGCTAGGTAATGTCATCAGTACGGCCTCCGGTGAAGCGATGTTGTTCTACTCCGCTTGGAATTTATATGATCTGGTCTGTTAAGTTGTGGTGTGTCATTTCTGGTTCTCTTTTTGCATGGATTTGTGTATGGGGTCCAATTCCACATGCTTGTTGATTACATTACAGGTTGAAAACCGGGCCTCTAGGATACGTTACCTAGCATGGTGACAAACTGTCTGTACGATAACTAGCCAGCTCAGCGAGCAAGCCAACAACCTCATCCACAACCTGAGCTACGAATCTTTGCAAGAACCTCAAACTGTTTTGGTTGACGTGGATTACCTGAGACTACTGCATTGTGAAATACTAATGTATGTAAGAACTGAGCTTCAGTTTAAATTATCTGTTTGTGTGATCATTTTAGTGAGATTTTGCGTTCTGCGAAAAGGACTATCAACCAAAAACTTGTTGTTAGCATTTTTAATGAAATGTACCGCAAGTGCAGCACAAAACAAAAAATGACCCAGAGCCACATACAACATTAAGTCAGGTGACTAAAAGCTTGTTTAAAGAGGTAGGTTTTAAGGATTTTCTTGAGAAGGAAAGCAAGGAGGAAAGGTGGTGGGAGGTTCTGCAGCGCGTTAGGCCTAGGCAGTTGAAGGCACAGCTAGTAATGCTAGATCAATTTAATATTGATTGCACATTATGCTAGAATTAGAGTACAGGTATCTTGGAAGGTTGCAGGGCTGGAGGAGATTACAGAAATGGGAAGGGATTGGAAAATGAAGATGGGAATTTTATAATCAAGATGTTGCTTGCCTAGGAACTGATGTAGCTCAGTGGGTTTAGGGAATGGGACTCTGAGTTAAAACATGGATGGCAGCATTTTGTATGACCCTGGGTTTTATTGAGGTGGATGTCAGAGACCAGATTGGATTGCATTGGAATAGTCAAATCTAGAGGTAATGAAGGATGGGTGAGGGCAACAGCAGCAGAAGAACCCAAACGGGAGAAGTCAAGTAATGTTATGGAAGCAGAAATAGATGTTCTTAGAGATAGTATGAATGAGATTTGAAATGCACATTCAGATCAAAAACGACAGCAAGGATGCATACAGACTGGTTTAATTACAGACTGCTGCCAGAGAGGGAGAGGGAGATGGAGTCAAATTGTTATGGATGTGAGTTTAGAGTGCAGACCAAAAACAATGGCAAGTTTTCCCTATGTTTTATTGGGGGAATTTTTGCTCATCTACTATGGGATGCTGGATAAGCAATTTCATTATTCTTCTGTGGGATGTGGGTATCACTACTAATCCAGCCTTAATAGCCCAGGAGAAGGTGGTGGTGAGCTGCTGCCGTGAACTGTTGCAGTCTCTGGCAGGGTAGGAACATTCTTAGTGCTGTTAAGAAGGATTTTGACCCAAGAATGGTGTGATGATATTGTGGCTTTAAGAGGTGTATTTTGTCCTTTTTTTTTGTGAAGAAAGGTTGAGATAGAAGTGCAGACCAGTTTAATCCATAACCAATAAAGGAATAGCTTGTGAGGCCTTTTTTTCCAAAAGTTGGGTGGGTTAAAGCTCCCACAGAACTAAGATTTTCTTTTAGCTTTAGCCTTTGAGAGCAGTTGCTATGCTCTTCAAGTAGATTTGGTAGTTCTTATTCCTGTCTCTGTTACAGCTAAAAGCTGGGGTTCTTTTCCTGTTGCTAGAATTCCTTTTGGGAAATCTATTTTGCTGAATTTACATTTGCCAAGGGTGTGTTCATGGAATGTTATTATATTGGAACAGTTAATTAGTAAGTTATATATATTATTTTGTTAAGCATTTCAGTAGAGTTGCAATTAAGCCATTTCTTATTTTTGTTTTATATTTTAATTATAGTGTGTGAATAAAGTGTGTTCTGTTTCAAGCCTGGTAGTTTGACCAATCGAATTGCATCCAGTACACACCACCTTACACTTGTCTTTAAAATAAGAAAAAGTTAGGGTCTAGGCTATCTTCTTAATATATTTTGAGGTGATTTGGCCTGGTCCATAATGGCGATTATAGTTTGATAGTCTGAAAATTTAGCAACTTGGAGGTTAGGAGAGTGTTGGTGGGGAGCTGGCAGTGTATGTATGAAAACACCACTGTGCTTAGTTGATGTCGCTGAGGGGCAACATGTAGATGAGAAAAATGAAGGATGGTCAATGATAGATCTTGAGGATACAAGGCATAATGTTGCAGCAGTAGGAAATGAAGCCATTGCAAGTGATCCTCTGCCTATGGTTAGAATGATAAGAAT
>NC_063362.1:32784060-32787639 GCF_021869965.1 Rhincodon typus
GCTAAAGTGAATGACTTCTTAATGAGCTCAATTATACAATATACATTTGTTTAATCTATAGCTCTAAACAATATTCTAATGAGCCTTTATTCTCATAAAACTAATCTTGCTGTACAAGATGTTACCTTACATTCAGCAAATTGCATTTGTACAGTGCAACACATGTGTGAACATCTCACAAGGTAATACAAAAGAAACAGTCCAAAGATTACACTGTATGTCCACCCTTCTTCAAACAGGTCAGTTTTAAGGAACCTCAGGAGCAGGAGGGCTAATGTGTTTTAGGGAGGGAATTAGAGTTCACTGCCTTGACAGCTACTGTGAAGGAATTACAGCTTAAGGACTTGTCAGCAGAAAGCACAATTGTCAATAGTGAAGCAAAGGGAGTGGTGATCGTTTGAGAGACCAGAGTTGGAGGAAAGCAGAGTTCCTGGATGGTTGTTGGAAGACAGATCTAACAGAGATAGAGAGGGGCAAGGTACGGAGTGTCCAGGATATATTGCATACAGGATATGGGTAGCACTCCCAAGTCACATAATAAAAGTGAGCTAACAGATCACAAATTATGGTAACTCAGCCCAGGGTTTATTTCTCTCTTTTCAAGAATGTTTTAAGCTCATACTGCAGGCACTAGTTAGTCCAATACAAGTCATAGATTATAGCATAAAACTGCCAGTTCACATGCCAGATCAGAATGGATGCTTTAATCTAAAGTATCAAATGTTAAACAATTTCTATAAATTCGAAAAGACCAGTGTATGCTTAAGGACCAAATGGCAGGTGTACAAAATCTGTCAAAAGTTTGAGCTGGGCATTTGGGCAACACAACAGCAAACATTTGACAACTCACTCTAAATTAATTTTATAACGTATGAAGTAAATTCCATTGTTCATACATGCAATGGTCTTCATTCAACTGCATCTCACAAAACTGAATTCATACCCATATCAGTGCATCAAAAGTACAAACGTCTTACCTTAATACTTGGCAATGGAAACAAATGTTCAAAATCATTAGTTTAAAATGAATCAATGATTTCACTAACGGTATCATTGCACAGTAAATGCTGTGGGAAAACATTTAGCATTAGGCTAGGTATTTTCCCCAATCTATCAAGTTGAACAGGCAGTAAAACTGCCAAAGCTCTTTATACAGTCATTCAATTACAGATATTTGCCCCAGAAATTCAAACAGACACTTGCCAAGGTGCGCAGAAGTTATACTAAATTCTGTTTTTAAACTGTTCCATACCTGCTTTCAGTTTTGTTATAGCAGCTTCAGTTCGCCCCACTGAAATAAATAAAAACATTTTATGGCATGTACCATGCCTGAACTTTTAATTCAATGAAATGCTACTTTATATTTGACTGCAGTTTACTGGATCTGCTATATAAAATACTGTGCATAGAAGGTCTGATCTTCAAAACAGGATCATAATTACTGTAGCTGAATCAAACTTTCAAGGAACTTCAGACTTGATAATAGTGATTTAAAAATCAATCTGTTCACTTGACCTCCACAACTGTACGTGTGATGAAATTAACTAAGAACATAATTAGTTTTTTCAAGAAACCTAAACAGTACATTCCACACACTTCACATGTAGGATTTGCTTGTATGCAACTATAACAGTAAAGAAAATACAACACAAGCAGCTAAAACATACTTTACAGTTCATCCCTCCTCCACAAGGATATCTCTGCCTTGATAGAGTCAGAGTAATTCAGCATGGAAACAGGTCTAACTCATCCATGTCATCCTAGTTTCCCAAACTAAACTAGGCTCACTTGCCTGCGTTTGGCCCATATCCCTCTAAACCTTTCCTATTCATGTACCCTTCAAAAAGTCTTTTAAAATGTTATAAATTGTACCTGCACCACTTCCTCTAGCAGTTCATTATACATACGAACCACCCTCTGTGTGATAAAGTTGCCCCTCAGGTCCCTTTAAAATCTTTCTCCTCTCACCTTAAAAATATGCCTTCTAGTTTTGAACTCTTCTGCCCTAGAGAAAAGATCTTTGCTGTTCACCTTTTCTATAGCCCTCATGATTTTATAAACCTATATAACCTCCTACACTCCCAGCCTATGAAGCCTCTCTTTATAACTCAAACCTATCAGTCCCGGCAAAATCCTTTTAAACCTTTTCTACACCCTTTCCAATTTAATAATATCCTTTCTATAGCAGGGTTACCAGAACTGACACAGTTGTCCAAAAACAGCCTCACAAACGTCCTGTACACAACATCATGTCCCAACTCCTGTACTCAATGGTCTGAGTAATGAAGTCAAGCATGCCAAACTTCTTAACCACCCTGTCTACCTGTGACACAACTTTTAAAAAACTATGTACCTGAACCCCTAGGTCTCCCTGTTCAACAACATTACCATTAACTGTATAAGTCCTGCTGTTGTTCATTTTACCAAAATGCAATACCCTGCATTTATGCAAATTAAACTCCATCTGCCACTCCTCAGCCCATTGGCCCAATTAATCTAGATCCTTCTGTAATCTTAGATAACCTTCTTCACCGCCCTAGTTTGAGTACACTTTATTATTCTTAAGTCAAAGTTGCTTTATTAAAATTATTCTGACAATATGTATTTTTACACGGAATTAATCTGAATTTAGCAATGTAAATATTGAGCTTTAAAGCAAAAAAAAGTTGTTAGAGTTGGATCACAAATTCAAAACAGCTAGATCAAACAGGAGGCAACCATGAAACCAAAAAGAAGCCAGTTCACTCAAGACAATTTATTCATATCAATGTTACTCGGTCCATCCCTATCCAATATTTACCTTTCTGTTTTGAATGAGCAATATGGAGTATAAACTAACCTTTCCCTAAGATGAGAAAAAAGCAGAATTTCAAGTAGACATTAATTTAAATAGATTAAAAGACTGCTGAATTATGTAACCTTGAAACAAAGTACCTGACAAAATAAATTTTCTCCAATCTCTAAACTGAACTGAAAATTTCCAGGAATCAAATGACATTTTGATTACATTTTTTGCAGTAAAGCTACTAGAATATTAAATTGCTTGCCACAGCTAGAGCCACTGACTCTTGAAAAAATCATCTACCATACAAGCAGCAAACACTGTCAGCTCTCTTGGTTTGAGTTGGATGTCGGAAGTATTTGGGGACACTGCTTCTTTAAAACATTAACACACTGTAGTGCAATTGTAATGATTAGGTAATGCTGTTTTAAAATTATTCCATTGCGGGAATCAAATGACATTTTCATTACAATTTTTGCAGTAAAGCTACTAGAGTATTAAATTGCTTGTCATACATTCCATTGCATACAACACGTTGCTCTGTCACACATCCTTACAAACGTGACCAGAGTACACTCTACAATGTTCAACAAGTAATTTTTTTTAATGATTTGGTATAACGTCATAAAATACTAACTGCTGGATAGCTGTGTTGGAAAAGTTACAGAACTCCTACCAATCAGCAAGATAAATGGGCCATGCAGGAAGGTGTTACCTTCTAAGGAGATAACAAGGTGTAGAGCTGGATGAACACAGCCGGCCAAGCAGCATCAGAGGAGCAGGAAAGCTGACGTTTC
>NC_063362.1:32788039-32834060 GCF_021869965.1 Rhincodon typus
TTCAGGTCTGGACTCTTCTTCAGAAATGGCCATTTCTGAAGAAGGTCCAGACCCAAAACGTCAGCTTTCCTGCTCCTCTGATGCTGCTTGGCCGGCTGTGTTCATCTAGCTCTACACCTTGTTATCTCAGATTCTCCAGCATTGGCAGTTCCTACTATCTCACATTCTAAGGAGATGTGTCTTCACAGACAGTCAGCCAACAGACACTACACAAATTAAGATAAAACAATGGGACTATTTAGTGTTTGCAATGCACTCCTTTCCATATGAAAGCTCTGTGAAAATGGGAGGTGAAGATAGCTCTCTGGCAGTAATGATATGGAGCATTCAAAAATCATCCAGCAATCTTCCTCGGAAATGACAGACATTCCTTATCCTAAATCTGTCTAGTGTGTTGATATTAACTCTTCCTCACAGGCATACCTAACTATTACAAAGAACTAAATAGAAATAAATAAACAGCTGCCTAAACATACAAATATACTGTTGAGAAATATATATGCACATATGACGCATCATGACTAGACCATGTGAAGTCTTCAGAATGGCAGACTGAAAGCTTCTTCCATTTGGAAGGTAAATTCAGCAAACAAAATTATATACTAAATCTCCAACAAAAAGAAAGGAAAACAACATCATTTGGACATTTTTAGCAGTGACGATGCCCAAATGGAATGGTCTCCAAAATGAAATGAAGAACTCTTTTCATTTATTTCCCCACCAGACATGAACACTCAAACACCAACATCTATTTACCAGGCAAAACACTGAATCAATATACAAAGAACTGAACAAACCTTGCTTGAAATCCACACTTGGAGCAACGTGAGCATTTTCCACAGTTCCAAAAACTGGTCCATGTTCTGCAACCTGACTGGGCAGCTGCTGGGATTTGAGGTACAAGAGGTGAGGATAATGAGGGTGTGGACACAAAAACTAGCACATGGAACACGCAGACAGGAAAATAAACAAAACAAAAGTTTACCATGAAATTCCATAGTAGGACAATAAATTCAAGAACAAAAAGAAAATGCAAAACCAGAACAAAGTGATGGAGTAAGCAGGATTGAGAAGGAAAAGAAAAGAGGATTACCATTAACAAGGTTAGACAACAGACATAACTCTGTTAATGCGTTCTCACTGTTCCCTCTAAGAGTCCTTTACAATCAGTTATGGAGGGCTGCCCAATAAAGGTTATCACTTTCCCTTCCTTTCATGAAGTTCTACTGAATGTAGATCTCCCAACAGCTAACTAACAGTTAACTACACTAATTATAAATAGATTAGCTGTTAATAAACTAAAGTCCATGATCCTTATTACTTTTTTTTTTAAAAAATCAACCAGCTCAGACATGTTATGATACACTTCTGGAGTAGCTGGGACTTGAACCCTGACCTCTTGGCTCAGAGACGGACCCCACTACTGCGCCACAAGATCCCTCTATGTGCTCATTTTAGATATTCTTAGTCAACTTATTTACACATGTTATGACACACTTCTTGAATCCAAGCCTCTAGTCCAGAGGTAGGAACACTACCAGTGTATGGCAAGAGCCACCTCAATGGTCATTGCACACTGAAGCCTGAGCCTCAAAATGCCCACATTCATTGATGCCTGGCTCTGAACTGGCAAATTAGTTAAATGAATCTAATTAATTAACAACTGAAAATGCTACAGCTTTATTTAAGTGTTGCCAAACGAAGAGGTGTAAACAAATCAACTATTCAGCTACCATACTCTCTTCAGTATATTAAAATAACACTGTTGTTCACTGCTGACAGCAGACTGTATGTCTCTAATTTGATTTAAAAGTTACTGAAAAAGCAACACTGGTGAATTTCAAGGGCCAGCTCATATGGTCTACCAAATATAGCTACCATAAACTGGCCAACCACTACAACAGGAAATGGTGACACAGAAGAGGCAGAATATGGAAGATCATAAAAATGGGACAACTACTTTCACTGGTCACATCTCCACAACAAAGACTGAAAGAGTAAGGTTATGAAACTAAGAAGGAACTGGTGAGCTCACCACTTCATGGGACAAAGAATGAAATCTCTACACATGGCCAATGCCCTCATTTTTGAATAGGGTGGCCATAATTATATGGACACACTTTAATTTTCAGCATCCTTTCTTTCATCAAAGGTGGGTCACAAGTTCCTCTATTTGAGGCATGACAGAACAAACTTGTTTTTTAAAAGTATTCTCCATATCAAGGATATACATGGATCTAAAACTAAGTATTATTTTTTAAGCAGATAACGTGAACAGAATCAAATGGTAAGAAAGGAAACATCAACATGTCATGTCGACTTATATTTTCAAAGAACTCTGAGGGAAACTTGGTTGCTGCTTTAGGAGCAGAGGACCAAACTCATAATAAGGTCAAAGTTTTATCAGCTTTAAATCACTTGGATGCTCTTCTGTGAATTAACTTTAGTTGTTTAAGAGTGCTGGATGAAGCATTTAATTCCATCAAGGAAAAACAAAAAAAAAGTTCCATCTTGCAAATGATGCAATTAACGACAAACATAGTCTGTGGTCCAAAATGTGGCGGCAGAAGCGGGCAAGCTAATGCAGAATTTCATGCAAGACAGATAACTACAACAAACAATTATAGTCTTTGTTATTCTGGCAGCAATCTAAATACTGAGTACTTTGTGAAAATGTTTACAAGTTACAAAAATCAAGTCTTGACATTAAAATCCAACTGCTGAAAGTTATTTATGCAAGATGCTTACTTTTGTTTTGAAGCTTTATACGTAATCAGAATTTTAACTTAGAGGGAACGTGATCATACTATACGCATTAGAAGACAGACAAGTATTAAAAAGTTCAATACGACATGAAACACAGACAATACTTTGAACAAGAAGTGCAAACATACATTTCAGAATTCTTTACTTCGGAGAATCTTGATACAACATTATGCGATCATTATAATGTATAACAATCAACTGTGGTAATTCTATCTCATTCAGAACAAAATTAAGTACGTGAGCAGTGCTTGCATTGTGAACCTCCATCTTTTCCCGCAATTTCTTTTTGCTGCACAGAGAAATGAGGAAACTGATGACCATATGATATGATTACTAGTCACATGACCACCATGAATCACATTAACATTGGAACTGTTAATTTAGCTCCCCTAATGATCAAAGTTATGTTTGGTTGCTAATTTGCACTTAGAATTGCACCAGAACAAATGTGGTTGATGAACTTTGGTGGAAATCAAGTTCAACATACATAATTGAACTGAAATGTACAGTCACTCAGGTGCTTTTGAAATCATAATTTACAGATCCAATATTTCCAGTTCTACTGAATGTAAATCTGTGGATAATTCAAAAAGATTGCAAAATAAGGGAATAAGATTGTTTCATATTCATTTTTACTTTAAAAGGGCTTTAAATACCATACGCCAGATGCTAGTTGAAAATTATTTGCATTTCTCATCATTTCACATGTTAATCCATTGCAAAATAAAAACTTCGAATTCTTTCACTGGATGTGTGTTGTGGCAAATCACATCTCCTAATTTGGATCACTAGACAAGCTTTCATAAATTGCATCTGCTACAAAAAACATTTTTTAAAATCACACTGATGCTCAAATTTGCTTTAAAAGATCCGCAGTCAATTGGGAACTGTTCACGTTGGTTCTCCAAATTGAATTTATTAATTTATTGAACTGACTAAAACTTCAGGAAATCCATTTTAAAAACTCGACTGAACAATTAGTTTGCAAGACAAAATAACCAGTGTGGCTAATAATAAAACTCTTGCTCTTATGATAATAAATAAACAGAACTACTTAGCTATCAACCTTTTCTCTTTCCAATTCCAAATGTTTGGCTTTGGCTAAATGCACCATAATTGTCTTTTCCAGTCCTGTATATTCTCTTTTTTTCAACTTACCAACAATAATGTACTGAATTAATCTCTAAACAATGTCTGCTCAAAAATTAAAAAGGTAGAAGGCGTAGAGCTGGATGAACACAGCAGGCCAAGCAGCATCATAGGAGCAAGAAGGTTGGCCTGCTGTGTTCATCCAGCTCTACGCCTTGTTGTCTCAAATTCTCCAGCATCTGCAGTTCCTACTATCTCTTAAAAAGGTAGAACTTCATTTTTTTTAAAATTTCTATCACGGGGTGGGCATTGCTAATTGCTAATCGACCTTGTAATTGGTTCCCACCGAGGTTACCTATTAGAAAGTTGCAAATGATCACAGGATAAGATGGAGTGAAAATTAAACTTCAATGATTTCATCCTTCCAGAACACTGCCTCATCATAGCATCTACTTGTTTCCTAAACTAAACTAATTAGTGGCACATGCATGGAATAAGCTGCCAGAGGAAGCGGTGGAGGCTGGTACAATTATAACATTTAAAAGATATCTAGATGGGTATATGGATAGGAAGAGTTGAGAGGGATATGGGCCAAATGCTGGTAAATGGAACAAAATTTTTTTTAAATTTATTCATTTGTGAGATGTGGGCGTCGCTGGCTGGCCAGCATTTATTGCCTGCCCCTAGTTGCCCTTGAGAAAATGGCAGTGAGCTGCCTTCTTGAACTGCTGTGGGTTGACCTACAATGCCATTAGGGAGGCATTAATTCAGGATATCTGGTCAGTATGGACGAATTGGACCAAAGGGTCTGTTTCCGTGCTCTACATCTCTATGACGTTATGACATTGACTACAATCACTCTCTCCTACCAAACTGTCCCAGTTATTAACCACCCTTTGAAAGAAGCACTTTTAACATCTGTCCTAAATTTGCCCTACCGAGCCTTGAGCCAAATGAAACATGTTTACTGTGTCTTTAAGTATCTTGCATATCTCAGTAAAGTCCCTGCTGATATATGTTACAAAAACCTAAAATAGAATAAAGCTAACGATTCCATACAACTGTCAACTTTCAGCTAACAGCTGAACATTACACTGAATGCTGTTTAGTTAAGTTAGAGAAATTAGATATTTTCTAAATACCTGAGGTGGAGTCGGTGTAGAACCTGGCCTCACTACAGGCGGTGTAGGGTTTCTGCTTCCACCTCCTCCTGACAATATTTCTTCAGTGACGTCCTTGCCTCCCTGATTTGGATCACGGATTCTAATCTGCAGAAAACAAGCCCACACGATACTACATTGTACAATACTCAGTCATTATTAGTAACTTTCTTTTTGATATCTATCTTTTTAAATGACACTGGAATGCCTCTTTGATATAGTGTATGATAGATATCATAAATAAAATTTAATTTCTCCAACTTTAATGGCACCCCAAAGAGCTTTCTTATTAAAAATATTTTACAAAACCTTTCATAAATCAAGTGCAGAATTCCAATTTCTTCTAATGCTCATCGCGTGAGAAATTTGAGAATATGCTGTCAGAACTAGTTTCAACAGTATGGGTGCAATTCAAACACACTGGGTATACAAATAATAATAAACCATACTATTAAATAAGAAGAAACATCAATTAAAAGATGCAATTTACAGGACCTGCAACATTGAGAGACTGGCTTCCTTGAATTCAAGCCAACTAAAATCTAACACATGGCATTTATCAAAATCAGGTACTTTGATCACATTAGATACTGACGAGCCAAACTAGCTCTACTATTAATATAAAATAGGACATCTTGTTCAGTATAAACATACAGCTGAAGCGAATGAAGATTGAAGATTCCTAACCACGTGGCATGTCTTATTTTCAAGAAGATGGCCATTGTTGTATGTTTGCAAACGACTTTGAGAGTAGGAGGAAAGACAAAAGAGCAGGGGCAAGTACACATAAGAGGTAAACAAGCACAAAAACATTTTAAACATGCTGGTCCAAATCAAAAAATGAAGTTTGGCAAATATTCTGACTTGATAGAGAGACTGTTGCCAGAATTAGTCAGGAGCATTGAATACTTTTAAAAGATCAGGCCATTACTTTAGTCCTTGTACATAAACATATGCTCTGAATGTATTCTACTTATTTGATTTCCAGGAATAAAATTAATTAGTTAATTTGGAATCCAATCCCAGCTCTAATGCATGTGTTGTTATGTTGATATCATCTGGTACAGTTTCAAGAGAACCAAAATCTAGCTGGCATTTAATTGAGTGTTCTAAAAGACACAAGGTCCTTTCAATGATAGGAAAATACAGAGTTGCAGCTTCTAGATCTCCATGCACATACAGTCCATTCATATGAAGTGTGGTGAGATGGTTCCAAGAGTGAACAGCTCAATATTAGACCAGAATTTACTTCAGACTGGCATCAGCAAATTCTACAGTCCCTTACTCTGGAAAAATCTTTATCACCTAAAGTGTTTGTTCAAATTGAGCACCAATTTCAATTGATACAAGTGTGTTGAGCAAAATTTGTAATCATGCTATTCTCCTCTGCATTGCTAACATGGGAAGTGAAACTCTGGCACTCTACTGGAACATTAATACAACCTCATGGGCTCCCTTTCTCAGTGGTACACATAGCCACTTTCAAAAACAGGACCAAAACAACTTTGACATAACATTAAACAATTTTGCAACATTAAATAAACAGGAGGCATCCAGGATTCACAACTTGATCAAGGTGTAGCTCATTTTATTCTAGAATTAAGGTCACAAAGCTGTACAATCAGAAGATCTATTCCCAACGTAATAATGTGCGTATTTGTAGGGTGTCAAAAGATCATGGTGGCAAGAATCTGGTCTCTTCCAAAAAAATTGCTTCTTTGATCCTTTTGCTGTCCACAGCCTGACAGGGCCCAAACTACCTTTAAAACCAAAAGATCTCAAGACAAAGTGTATTTATTGTAATCCTTCTGCATTCTTATTCTATGTTGAGAGCTTCTTAAAAGACCTATTCTCAGGATACAGGTGACAATTGGTCAGTTTTATCCAACTACAACTATGAGAAAATGGTAAACCTTCTTGAATTGCTGTTGCTTTTAGTCATGGTGTTATTACAATGGCAATAGGTAAGCAATTCCAGGCAATTAGTTTAGAAGAAAGGAATGAGCCCAAGCCAGGAAGTGCGGGAGAATTGGAAAATAATTTGTAGATGAAGCTTTTCCCATAAACTATTACCTGTCTCCTTTTTTGGTGACAAAGGTCTAAAGACTGCCAAAACAGAAGTTAAATTAATCTTAGTGATTTATTGTGATGCATGCTGTCAATAATTTGTACTGCAGTTGGAAGGTACCAGTATTAAAGGTGGTGGATGCCAAGTACTTTGGATAGGCCACCAATAGCACGAGTGTTAATCTTCAAGTGCTGCTCCAGCTGCACCCATTTGCTGAAAACTGTATCTTACTCTCCATTGGTCTTATCGATGAAGGAATGAGGAGGGCAGATGATTAGCCGCCTGTCAGGAGAGTACTGAATCTCGCTTGCGATTGTAGCCACGGGATGATATGGGGGTCAAATGAAGCTTCCCTTCAAATGACAACGCCAAAAATGTTGATGGTGGGGCATTAAAGATTAGGGGAAACGACTGAGTTTTAATTTGTTTGGAACAGTCATTATCTGGCATTTCTGTGGCACAAATATCATGCTGTGGGCATATTCACAATCAAGAATTACAAATGAAATAAAGCTTTGCAATAGTCAGAGAACAGTATCCCCTGATGCTCTTCCGAGATATAACCATCAGTTTTGAAAATAGTTGGGTTGGTTTTGAGGCTCTGAAGTCCTATGATGATATTGTGGGGCTGCAATCAAAATCCTCTGGCAACTACTTCCATCCTCCTGACTTGTATGTGCAATTTTCCATTTTGTTGCCTGCTGGCCTCATAGCTGGGGCTCAACAGAACTCAAAAGGATGAATGCCATATTGTTGTTCAGGGCAGCTACACTCACTCTGTCATTATGTTTAAGCATCCATGCGTGGCTAAAGAGTACAAAGAGATTAGGAGCAAGCTAACTGGTGGAACAAGAACTGACCGTCAGGGAGCAAGGTGACCGAATCTGTGTCAACTTATGTAGCTTAAAATTAAATCTAAAACTTAATGACAATTTGGAAGAAGCTGATACTGCATTAATTGGCTGAGGGTTATACATAACTTGATCAATAAGGGTAGGAAATAGCGAGCTAATTTTTCGCATTGCCAAGTAGATGTCAGTACCTTAACTTAGTTCATGACACTGCAACATCAGGTGCTATAAGTCTTCAGCATTACAATCAAGACACTATCAGGGACCACAGCCTTTCCTCTAAATTAGATGGCTTACTCGGATACATGGCTAACGGATTACTAATCTGACTACAGCCCACTGCTTTTCATGTTTCATATGCAGATAGCGCTTTGGTGCAACTTTAGACAACACCTATCTTATTCTCAGGCATGTCTGGTGTTGCCGTTAGCATATCCTTCACCTTTCTACAATGAGCAGGCTCAGTCCAACAGCTTTTTGGTAACGCAAAGGAGGACATGCTGGAACAAGACACGAAAGTGCAGCAATTTATAATTCTGCCATTGATGGACAACCGTCCTCATGAAAGCCCACTTTGGGAGGGTGATTAAGTGCCACACTAAAAATATGGAGGATTTCATCACTATAGACATATTTCAAGAAGATCAGCTGCACCCAAAATGGAGGTTGCGGGGTCACTTATCAGAAAGACTACTTATATTGGAAATCCAGGTACAGACATAGCAGCTAGCTTCCACCAGAGCAATGCAACATCCTATCGTTCCTTGAAATCACTTAAATGTTCTTCTCCTTTCTTCACAAGTATTGATTTCAGTACAAATATCATGAAACAGATTTAAAATGTTCCCAAATTTGAAGGCAGAAGCCAACAAATTCGCACAGCCATGATAGCACTGTTCCTACTCCATAAAAAGAATAGAGTTGTTTCTTGGACAAAATGAGACTTTGAGACTGCACAGCATCTAAATGCTTTCAAATTGATAAATTCATCATAGATCAACAGAAATATTAAAATCTTCACATAGAACACTACAGACACACAACCAAATAGCAAACAATTTCCCCAAAAATGTGTCAAATGTGTCCGACTGGCATATTACAAATTCAACTTCAGTTCCACTCTTCTACACATATGTAGGTCACCTACAAAAAACCAAAAGGAAGCAGCACACAGATTTGTCATACCGTTTTCTTTTCCCTCTTTGTTGGAGGTGGTGGCGGTTGTGTAGGCATTATCAAAGGTGCAGATGGTGAATACACAGGTTGACTGTAATAGGATGGTGCTGGTAAAAGAAAAGGCACATTAGAATTCATTGTCTTTACTCTAAAAATTTGATGGGAGGAGTCTTTTAGAATTTGTAAATTTCATGTGCTTTACAGTGACAAAATAAGGCAGATTTTCAATTATAAGCTGTCACTAGCAATTCAATTATAGGCAACGCCCTCTAGATGCAGGGCTCAGAAGTTGGTTCACACCAAGATGACAACAAAATTGAACATGCTAATGCTACACGCCCACTGACAATGCAAATAAGAGACACAAAAGCAGAATGCTGTGTATTGTAATCAGGACCCCAGGGTTTAGTAATTACATAGGTTCAGAAACTATCCCAGTCACAAAATGACAAATGGAATGTATCTGGTGCCCTACAGTACTACTACTGTTCTTTCTTTGGTGTACTTTTTCATGGATTGCAATTGTTACATCTTTCCTTCAAATACACAATTACAACCTTCAGGTTAGATCAGTGTATCACGTGTGTCAGATGTATAAGTGCAAAATCTGGAGTAGTTTCACAGTTAGGGACACAGCGAAGGTAAAACTGCAGCAATAAAGTCTGAACTGATGAATGCAAAGCTAATTTAGTTTGGTCAGTATCTTGTCAGTGTAGATGAAAAGTTATACTGTTGCAAAGTACTGGTCCTCCCAATGGGACTGCTAGAGTACAGGGTAGCTGGATGCTGATGGCATTGACGATGGCCGAAGTGTAGTTGGAGCAGATAGGTAGGGCTGCTCCAGCAGTCTTTGGGTCAGTCCTGCTCAACCCTCACAGGGTCCCCCAAGTTTGCAGTTCAAATGCCACTGTCCAACCCTATGTCTCTTTTGAAAAATAACTTTCAAAAATCATGAATGGATAAGCCACTCAGAAATGAGTTATCAAATCCCTAAAGTGCGAAGAGTCCATTCAGCCCATCCAGTCTGCACCAACCCTCCGAAGAGCAACACATCCAGACCTAGGCCCTACGCTATCCCTGTAACCGTGCATTACCCCTGGCTAATCCACCTAACCTGCACAACCCTGGACACCATGGGAAATTTAGCATGGCCAAACTACTTAACTTGCACATCTTTGGACTGTGGATGGAAACAGGAGCACCCGGAGGAAACCCATGCAGACATGGGAAGAACGTGCAAACACCACACAGACACAGTCACAGTCACCCAAGGCTGGAATTGAACTCGGGTCCCTGGTGCTGTGAGACAGCAGTGCTAACCTCTGTGCTGTCATGCCGCCCTGTCATGGAATATACATTATTTTGTGGAGTCTGTCACAGAAATCAATTTTGGGTTGCTGCAAAATTCAAGAAGCCTGGAATGTAATTCATAAAACATAACCCTAAAACTATTTAAAAAACCTCATTTTTGGGACCTAAGAGCCACAGGTGTGTGCAAAGCATTCACATCTCAGTGTCAGTCAAGGCAACGAAACAAAATGGGCAAAACATCCAGGAGGGCAGGACTGGTTTAGAGGAAAGAATGTTGATATCAAGGACATAGGAAATTAAGAAATCCAACTCCAAAACATATCTCAGTGTTCCTCATTCTTCTAAACATTTATTTTCCTATTTGCTGGATACACCATACATCAAGTAAAATATTTTTTAATCGTCAGCCACAATCACATTCCCAAAAAAACCCACAGAATGGAATTATCACACAAGTATTTAAGACCAATCACCGTGACAGCTGCAACTCATTTTTTCTTCAGTGAAGCACTGGGTTATTTATCCATGCTAAATGAGAATAAGTGAATCATGCTTCCTGTAACTTATTTGTTCACTTGTCACACTAGTAATTTCCTCTCTCTTCACTGAAGTCTCATCTTCCCTCATCAATAGCCCTTCTTAAACTGGGAGAAGAGATCAGCTACACAATAAGCTTGCTAAGAGCAGATGTGGAGCATGCTCAAAAATTATAAAGGACATCTGAAAATCTTGATGTTTCTATATTCCAATGATCTAATAGAAATGGAAAAGCCTTTTCTCTCAATCAGCAGGTTCCCAACAGTCTGCTTTCCAAGTCAGGGTCTATTACAGGCATCACTGATCTTCCACTACAACTCACTACTTGCCAAAGCCAGTTTATTTTTTACGTTGCAAATACTAACCACCACTACACTTGAGTGTTATAGTTCCAAATTCAGAAAAGTGCGCAGGTACATGAAATCAAGAACTGCTTTCTCTGTAACTTGTAGGATACTGAACCAGTGATTGTCATATCAACAGGAATTACACAAAGAAACAATAGCTGTATCTGTGTCTGCACAGAACTGATCACGTTCACACAATGATGCAATTTAGAGGATTTTTTAAACCCCGGCACCTAGCCATACCAGCGACTCGGCAAATCTGACTGTTGAACTTTGCTGGCATAGCCAGCTAATGCATGGCAATAAATTTTCTCAGATCAACACCAAGCCAGGTGTTGTGTTAGAAACACAGCTTTAAGTAGCACCCACTACCATAATAGTTGTGCCCTTTTACGCTTACTGTACGGAGCTGAGAACGTTCAGCCTTCGTTCCCCTCTCTGAAAAATTAGTTCAGTAATATTCAAAAATGGTTTTTGCTTTATCCAAAAAAGTTCCACAAATAAACACATGGCATCACGTCTTTTACAGTCAAATAGATCAAATGTTTAACTCATATCTTTGCTAAGTTAGCCGATTGCAATGAGGGCAGATCATGGCCCCTTTGTCCCCAAGTTGCAGTAACAGAGGCATAGTGAGGTAGCAGGGAAAGGTGGGGAAAAATAATCCTGCTAAATCTCACCAGCTAGTCTCACATCAAAACAGCTACATGAGTTTGGAACAGAGTTGCCAGTGTTAAAAAAATGACACATCTATCTACAATTCATCAGCACTAAGATGAAAAGTGAACATTTTGGTGATGGAGAGTTGGAAAACTCAATTCCAACTGCAGATTTCAAATCAGTTCACACTTTGCTCACAGGGGCAGCCACTTTGCATTTAAAGAGAAACCTAACAAACATATTAGGTAATATTTGCCCAAGAGATCTGCAACTACTGCTCAACTTTCAGGAAAGAAAACGGTTTTACTTCTTAATTCTCAGTGGGAAAGTTTATAGTCGGCATCAACTACAGGACTTCAGCAATGACTCAACAGAAATTCTTAAAATCAGCATCTTTCCTAGAATGAGAAAAGCAACTGCAATGCGCCTTGCAGGCAGCATTCAGTCCTGACCATAACATGAAGGAACAGAGCATGCCATGCGGCCCACTGAGTCTGCTGCACCATTCAATGAGATCATGTCTGATCGGATAACCCTGAACTCCACATTCCCGTCTTTTCCCTAATAACTCTGGATTCCCTTGCTGACTAAAATTATTTTAAAAGAGCTCTGAATGTACTTCACAACCCAGACTTAACAACCCAGGCTCTACAAACGCCTCTAGTAAGAATTCCACAAATTCACTATGCCTGAGAAAAGAAACTCTTCTTCACCTCAGGCTTAGGAGTCTGGCCCCTATTCTGAGATTATGATCTCTGGTAGTAGATTTTCCAACAAAGGGAAACATCTTTTCCACATCTAACCTGTCAAGCCCCCCCCAAGAATCATGTATGTTTCAATAAGGTCACCTCTCATTCTTCTAAACTCCAATGAGGATAGGTCTACTCAAACTTTCCTCATACAACAGTTTCCCCACATCCGCAGTCAACCTAGTGAACCTCATCTGGACTGCCTCCAATGCCAGTATATCTTTGCTTAGATAAGTGGCTGAAAATTGTCCACAGTATTCCAGCTCCAGTACGACTACTGACTTATATAGATTTAGCAAGACAGGCTTATTGTATACTCCATTAACTTTCAAACAAAAGGTCAACATTCAATTTGCCTATCCCAACAACCTGCTGAGCTTGTATGCTAATATTTTGAGAGTCGTACAAGGACTCCCAAATCCCCATGTGCTGTAGCTTCCTGCAGTCTTTCTCCATTTAAGTAATATACAGCTCCTCCATTTTTCTTGCCAAAGTATTCAATCTCACATTTTCCCATATAATATTCCATCTGCTAAGTTTTTGTCCACTTCCTCAACCCATCTAATATCCCTCTATAGAATCATCCTCACATGTCTACTCACCTAGTTTTGTGTGATCCACAAATTTGGCTCTAGTACATTCATTTGCCTCATCCAAACCATTAATATGCATTGCGAATAATCGTGGTTCCAGCAGTGATCCCTGTGGCTCTCCATTAGTTACAGTTTGCCAACCTAAAAATGCCCCCTTATCCCTGCTCTTAGTCTTCTATCAGTTAGGCAAACCTCTATCCACATTAATACACTACCACCAACACCATGGGCTCTTATCTGATTAAGTAGTCTAATGTGGGGTATCTTATCAAATGCTATCTGACAATCCAAACACATCAGATCCAAACACATTAGCTTTGCTATCCTTTAAACAAGATTTTTCTTCTATTAATGCATGGGACGTTTTTGGAAGGGAGGAAGTTGGGAAGAGAGAAAGAGGGAGAAAAGAGAAGCAGGGAGGGGAGAGTGAAGAGTTTAACGAGGGTAGGGGTGAGAGGGGCCTGCGGGGGTTCAGAAGTGAGAGGAGCGGGGGTTCAGAAGTGAGAGGAGGGGGGGTTCAGAAGTGAGAGGAGGGGCGATCAGGAGTGAGGCGGGGTTAGAAGTGGGAGTTGGAGGTGTTAGGATTGAGATTTAGGGTGGAATGGAAGGCAGGGGAAGGGGACATCGATCAATGGGAGACGGCAGGGGCAGGAAGGATACTTAGCCTCCAACTTGCTCTTGTGGTCAATACTTCAAGAACTCCCTACAGACCTTTTCACTTAGCAATCCTGAGACTGTAGCAGGATTGGGTGCCTGAACTGCATACCGTAACTAATTCAGCCCATTCAAACTTGTATTTATTCATTTAAAATATTTATTCTAGGTCTCTGAGCATCAAGATGGTGTACAGCCAGTGCTATAATCACTAACTTCACACAACGCAGAAAACTCATCTTAACTAAATGACAGGGAATACAACATCTCAAACCTGTAACTTCAACCTATCAAATTCTAGAGCAATTATTGTAGTGCCATTACTGATTTGCTTTTCCCATCATGAAAGCAGACATTCACATGCCAAACAAAAAGTATTCAGTGCCAACACAGATGCCAAGACATTTTCTCATACATCTGCGTTGTACACCTAAAAATAAAAGCATGTTCTGGCCTGGTTTGGCCGACAACACTGGCACCTGTGGTTCTTAATATGTTGGCTTATACTCCATTTCAAGAACTTCAGTCCACATTCCAGTATTGAGGGAGTGCTGCTTACTCGAAGTATAGCCTTTGGAATGAAATTTTAAATTCATTATACTGAATAGTCTATAATTGGGTTACAGTACCAGTAACCCAGAGATTGATGGAAATTTTAAAAAAGCTTGTGTTGGTGTAAGTGACCATGACGTTATTGGACTATATGAAAACTCAAATGGCTGACTAAGGACCTTGAGAGAAATAAGTGATTTCTTTATCCAACCTAGCTACATGTGACTCCATAGTTGTGATGGAGGTAATCAAGTCACTTTGTTGTGTCAAATCACTAAGAGGTAAGGAAAATAAAACCGAAAGGATCAGTCAGCTGTAACAAAGGCATCCTATCAGAATTTAAGTGCTCTTAGACCTCTGATTCAGTACCACCCTCTATTGCACCAGAGACTTACAACCCAAAATTCAAATTGAATTCAACTTGAACCTAATGCCCCTGGAGTCAGACTAAAGTAGGAAGGATTGAACAATATATTAAAAAAAATTAAACGTCAAACTGAATGGGAGAACAAAAGAAAATTGACAAAAGCTTGAAAGGCGATAGAGGAAGGTAACGGAGAAAGAAATCAGAAAGAAGGAATGGAAAAGGAGACACACTCAGGTATGCACAAGATATCTACAGCAAATTATTGTGCAATGAATTGAAGCATCAAGATAAGCAGGCGAACAGAAAATACTTCAGATCTCTGCCTTTAGATACCTCAAATTCCTGTGACACTTCCATTAGTCCTGAAAATATTAAAACTACACAAACATTCTTCAATAAACTCTCTTACTAGAAGTTCAATGCTTAAGAAATTAAAACTGAATGCATCAAATTTTATAAAATAACTTCCACACTGCACTTTATTGCTTTTTCTGGCACAAGAGTCTGCCTGAGAGAAAGTGAACTAATACCAATATTAAAGAATAGTGCAATGCAAATAAGAAAAAAAAACACATTTTGAAAGTAGATTAAAGAAGATGCTACAAATTATGTGAAAATGTTTGCATCAATACAGCAATCCAAACTTTTCGGATGCAAGTTACAAAAACTTGGAGTGAAGTAACCTAATATGTCATGAGACAAAAGTTAAAACACACTTTCACCTCCACAAGTCATTAAATTCCAAACACTTCTATCTAGTACAGATATGACAAGCTTAAGCCCAGAGTCTGTTGGGCCTACTCTCTCTCATTGCCTAGAGGCAAGGTGCTAGAGGAAGGTCATATGTTTATTATTTTCACCTGCAATTATAAGTTTTGAAGCAGAGAATAGAAAAATAGCTAGAATATTAATTTTAAAAAAGGGAGGAATCCCTGCAAACCTTCTCCTCAATAATTTTCTTAAAATATACATGCCTATTAGAAATAAATATACAGAGAAAGTGACTGTTTTTTAAAACTCACCACACAGTGGCTGAACTCCTGATTGGGGCCACCCTCTGCGCCTTGTTTCTGAGGCTAGGCATGAAACAGAACATAAATTTGTTTAGCCTCGGGTCCCAATACACCCTGCTGCTCATTGCTTAGCCAAGGCTAAGCAAAGAAAGATCACATTTCAGCACCTGGCGTTGGAAATGTGACAAGGGTGGCAGTGATGATTCTGGCAACTACTGGGTGAATATTTTTGTAATGTAACATTTTATTTAGGAATACTCATTGTTTATATTTCAGACAAGTCCTTTAATTTCAGATAATTATCTCCTTTCTGTTGTCTTACTGAGGCTTCACAATGGCATGAGCCCCTGTCTGCCCTCAGTTCAAGATCCAGTGAAACTGGATCAAGGAGCAGGAGATAGTGGGGTTGACAGGGGCAGGGTGGGGGGAGATGAGAGAGAGAATGGAATGCAGCTTTAAGGGCAGTAAAACAAATTTTTTTCTCATCTCAGCCACCGGCCTGTTCTGTACAGGCATTTCTGCTATAATGCATTTTGTTAACGCAAATTGGCTGTAATGCGATTCACGAATAGTGGATGCTATTTGGATAATGCGAACTACTGTATGGTATAATGATTTTCTATGGCAATTTCCCTAAAACATGATTTTCTATGGCGATTTTCTATAGCGCACGTCGCACAAGAACGCAACTATCATGTTGTAGGAGAAATACCTGTGTGTTGACTTCTTTTGTTATTGGATATAGTTCTAACTGGAACATTTTCAATTTCACAAGTTTACCCAGTTGAATAACACAAGAGTCTTACTGTGCTACCTTTGGCCTAGGTTAACTGAAATGCACAATCGCACTTGTGCAACTTTTGGAAGCTGTAGAGAAATGATGATATAGCGGGAAGGAGTCTAAAACTTTCCAGGGCTGCTAACTAGATTTCTCAATACTCAATACAGCTGTGTCACTTTTACGCAGAAGGGATTGTATCAATCTTGATTTTTATTCAAGACATTTAAACTAAACACCCAAAAGCCCTACTTTCAAAAGTATATTTCAACCTTTGGAGGTTGTCTGCTATTTTCAAAAAATGGAAGATTACCTAAACTAGCTTTAAATGCAAAAAATAATTTAGGAAAGGTAGATAACCTCATTAAAAGGGGTATGGAAGGAAGAGCATGACAGGGTCAGCAGAAAGTATGCTTAAATAAAATCATTTTTACATTGATTAATCTGCTCCAAACTTTTAACAAGCTTTATCAATAACATTTCTTTCTTTCCGCCAGTGTCACAACATAAGGTGAACCAATTATCCCTGGGAGACGGTACAAATTGTCAGGACCTGCTATTAGTTTAAGGATTACCAGGTCTTGGAATAACATTCGACTCAAATGCTACTGAACATGTGACTGTGGACCCAAATGTTCTGTTTCACGTTATTCATTTCAACTTAGAAATTGAAAGAAAATCAACTGAATATATTTTAAAATTGAACAAAAACAATAAAAACCAAAGGTGTAAAACATACATCTCAGTTTACAAATACAAGGACATTTACTAATCAACAAAAGTTTGGTCTATTTAATATGGTTCTGATGAATCACTATACATTATATACACACACTTTCTAAATAAACAAATGTTTATGTGAATAGTAATCTAATTTTGGACTTCAACTTCTAAGCAGGTCAAAGCTTTCACCTGTCTCTTGAATCTTTCTGATATTATTACTGTGAAAGTCACAAGGTTATTAATTATCCTGTCTGGATATTTTTGATCTTAGTTCCAAGTAATCATCTCAATAGCTTAGCAATGATTAGCTAACAAACAAACTAACAGGATGGACATTACACATTGGTTGCACTGGGCAGTGGTGTATGCAGAACAGCTGATGCTGGCAAAAGGACCCAACACTGAATAAAATGAGCCAGCAAAGTTCATAAAGATTGAGTATTAGGCGAAAAACTAAACACCTTGGCATGGTTCAAGACTGCAATTACTTGAAGGAGAACATTTGCTTAGATGATTTGATTGCCTGACCATCACTCTCAGGTATCCATTATTCTCACTGTTGGAGAACCATACCAAACTTTGTAGTTTACTGAAAATTAAATAATCAAACAACAGCAGAACACGCAACTCACAAGCAGCAAAGACATGTCGAAGTGATTTTGCCTTGTTTTATATCACTTTACACCTTTATTTGCTTGTGATTTGAATATTTAATTTGACAGCAATATAGATGTTAATCATGCTTACTGAACAATGACAAATAAACATGTAACTTGTAAAACATTCTGCAGTAACTGCATGAGTTATCTTCAGTTGGCTGTGGAGTGTGCAATTACAAATCTTGTGTACAAATTATGTCTTCAAAGTAGGTATTGATCAAGTGTCATTAAGTGTGGGAACACTACTTCTGAAAATCTGCAAAGTACAGTAAATTGCACAAAATAATTTAAATTGCATATACCTTTCAGTTCTCAAAGTGCTGACTGCAAAAACTTATGGGAAAGATATATACTGCTATTAAAATACAAAGGAAAAACAGCACTTGAAAGAATATAGTTTTATGATGCATTAGTTGGCTGCTTGTGCAATTCACTTGTTCCTCTCCTCAGTTTCACGAGTGACAGGCACTTAGACAACAGTGATTCACTAGTAATATAACTCAGTTCCTGCTACAGGCTCTTAACTTTGGCAAGTCAAGAAACAAAATTCAATATACCCAGTATTTTGTGGGCTGGCAAGAGAAAAAAAAATCCATGACTGCTGCTGACACTAAAAATCTAACTGGTGCACTGTGTGCCAGGGTCGCTATACAAATCACCTCAGTTTTAGGCATTTAAATCCCTCTTGAAATGGCTATGTACAGAAAGATTGCAGAAAGAACTCAATTCCCTTAATGGCAATAAATGCAGCCTCAAAACCAGCATTTTATCAACTGGCGACCTAAATTTGTAAGGGTAAAATCTACAGTCTGCATCAAGGAAGAAGAAGGGCAATTCTATTTGAAATTTACAAAGAATGATAATCAGTTTTGATTGGAGCTTTCATATTTTCAAAACAGTTTGGAAGGCAGTTACAAAGTAAGTATTTTTGAGGTGCCTTTGTTATTCTTTGTTCAGCTTGGTTCATACCACATTGGAAAGTTTTAAACAATAATAAGGATATATAAAAATGCAAAAACACATTTAAAAGCAGTTAACTGATTGAACCATAAATGAAACCAAAATGTTAATTGTCATTTGAAAGATAAAAAATAAGCACTGTTAAAGACTTAACATTTACCGTAAGTAGTGAAGTCACCAGGACCTGGTCCTGAATAGAATGGACCAGGTGGTGGCTGAACTGAATACTGCTGGGGGGGACCCATGTATGGAGTTGCACTGGGGCGGAACTATTATAGAAACAGAAGGAAAAACAGTTTCAGTGCAATCATTCTTTCGTAATTGTGAACTCTGCAGCTACGAAAAACATGCGTCAACTGATTTGTTGAAAAATGATGCAACATTAAACAACTGCAGGCCTATTTGCTTTTGAAGTCTACTGGTCTAAACAACATTAAAACTTTGAGCGAAAGAAAAAGTACATCAACAATTGTTTGATCAGTACAAATTTTAATCTTACTGAAGATACTCGTGGTCAACATTTTTTGTCTTGCACTCATCAGAACAAATGCACAAACGCCAAATTACAAATGACCGTAATTCATATTGCAAGATGAAAGAGGCTGGTTGACTGGCAAGTTGACACTGAATGACAAACTTATTGCCATGGAGAAAGCAAAAGAGATGTTCAGGATTAAAAAAATCTCAAGTGAGACTAATAGAGCCCAAGGCATGAATACATTCTTTTTGTATGCAGAGAACAGACACCTAAATGGAATGTATACAATTTCCAGGTTTAGGTGAGCAACAATACAAATGCAAATGATTAATAACTAACTGAAAATATTGTAGCAAATGGCACACTCAGGATTGCTCAGCAATTGCTGCCTAATTGCAGAATCACATCTAACAGAAAACATGTTAAACCTTAAGTTCTGACCCCTTGCATATTTCAAATACATACATTATACCTGTGTGATCTTTGAATCTGCATTCATGTGTTGGGGTTTTCTTATACACCTTAATACACTCCACTCCCACGCTCAAATTTACTTTTGAGACAGAGCAGTCTAACTTGCTCCTTTTCCTCAAAATTCTTGCTCAAAATTCAAGTAATAGGTTTTCTAACACAAAATCTGAAACAAAAGCAAAGTGTGCTGGAGAACCACAGCAGGTGGCGCAGCATCTGTCAAGGGAAAAACAGGGTTAACATTTTCAGTCCAGTGTCCCTTCAAAAGAAGACTGACTCAAAAGGTTAGCTCTGTTTTTCTCTTGACAGATGCCGCCAGACTTGTTGTGTTTCTCCAGCACACTTTGCTTTTGTTTCAGATTTTAAGCATCTGCAGTTGTGTATTTTTTGAAACAGGTTCTCTACTTTTTTCTACCATAAGCCTACTTCCACCAGTCAATGTACATGTTGGGATTGATGCACCACAAGACTGTTTTATCAGCAAACTAGTAAGTAGGGCCTTAGGTATTTTCTCATGTTGCAAGTTTGAGGCAGAACTAGAGAGCGTCAAAGCTATCTTGTGGAATAAGGGCTATACTGATCAAGTTGCTGTTTGCCATTCATCACAGAAATTTGCAAACAGCCACAGGCCACCACGTTCACACTTTAAGAGTGCTTGGTTCATTTCAAATTACATGGGAAAAGCCAAGTATTTTGTCAAGTTAAGCAAGTCATTTCACGCTGCTATATGCACTGGCTATTCAAGTCATTATCTCCCAATAATAGGCTACTACTGTTACAACTGAGCAATGTTCTGCAAGGATTTCTGTGCTGGTGTGATGCAAGGTACATCCTATCCACTGGCTGATCAAATCAAACAGCATGTTCTCCTGGGTGCTCAAAATAGGCAAAATGCAAACCATACTCATGCTCACAAAACCCAAAAATGTCAACCATTAGGTGTGATTCACAACTGGAAGTACTGACTGAATAATCCTAAATGTGTTAATAGCACATTAAAAAATAATTTAAGATAATCAGTTGCACCCAATAAATGGCTGTCACTCTTGCTACAACTGAAATACATTCACACATGGTCCTACCAGCCTTGGGGCTTCTTTAAATTACTGGGAATCTTGGGGGAAACAGAGCTTTCTATTGTTTTCTTCTCGGCATCACTGGTTGTGATGCCAACTCGAAATGGCAATCAGCACCTTCTCCTGTAGTATAAATTATTGTGATCATTTGAATTTGGTATTCTTACATTTGTTTGTTTGACATTGCTCTTTTCCACAAACATGTAAAAGTATATGATCACTGTTAGCATACAAGTCAAGAACACAAATTCTGCTCCTTTCAACTGTAATTTGCAACTAGTTGTCACTTCTCAAATTCCACTAGGTGGCTTACCTCAAAACAAGGGATGGTTTCATGATGCAAGGGGAATAAGGCTCACTTATCAGCAGAACAAACCTGAAATTACCTACTGACAGATTATAAAATGGTGAAAATTCTGATACTATATGCTTTTATGAAATATGGAGTGTTGTAAAGACAGTATTCTCTCTGTTTTTACCAGAAACCACTTACAAAATCAATAAAAAATTTTTAAATGTATACATCCTGGAATAAATCAATCCGTAATCACAGAACACAACTTACTTTGTGTTACTTCCCAGGATTTCGGAGTAATTTTGTTGAATTATTTCCATGCTTTCAATTTAATAAAAAACTCAATGGTTGTTCACATTACTTTTGATCCACTATGGTGTGCTGTATTGTTCATAAATTAATTACTTTTAATTGGCAACATGCAATGAGATTTTTTAGAAAACATTTGTGAAAGACAGCAACTTCATTAAAGATATAAAATGAATGCAAAACATATAAACTTTGCAGCATATAAATTAATTGGCAAGATAATTAGACATGGTCGACAAAAGAACATAAGCACCTTTCTCCATTGAGACAATTTTTAAAAAATTTATTCATTCACTCACAGGATGTGAATGTTGCTGGCTGAACCTCAATTTATTGCTCATCACTAGATGCACTTCAGAAGGTGATGGCATAGGTACACCTACAATGTCATTAGGGGGTGAATTCCAGGATTTTGATCCAGTGACAGCGAAGAAATGGTGATACGCCTCCAAGTCAAGACGTGGTTTTGAGGGAAACTTGCCGGTAGTAGTGTTCCCATTTATCTACTGCCACAGCCCTTCCAGAGGGTAGACATCAAGTGTTTGGAAAGTGCTATCTAAGAAACCTTGGTGAATTTCTGCAATGAATCATACAGACTGTATACATTGCTGACACTGAGCATCAATGGTGAAGGGACTGAATGCTTGTCATTGCGATGCCAATCAAATGGGCTGCTTTGACCTGGTTGGTGTCACGCTTCCCAAGTGTTGTTGGAGTTGCTCTATCCAGGCTAGTGGGGGGTATTCCATCAAACTCCTGAGTCTTGCCTTGTAGATGGTGGACAGGTTTTGGGGAGTTAGGAGGTGAGTTACTTGCTGTGAGATTTCCAGCCTCTGACCTATTCCTGTAGCTACAGTATTGATATGATTAGTCCACTTCAGATTCTGGCCAATGGTACCCCAAGGATGTTGATAGTCTGGATCTCAGTGACGGTTACACCATTGAATGTCATAGGGCAACAGGTAAATTCTATCTTATTGGAGACGGTCATTGTTTGGCGCTCGGGTGACATGGATGCTACTTGCCACTTGTCAGCCCAAGCTGGAAGTTGTCCAAGTCTTGCTGCATCTGGGCATGGACTCAGGGAAATGACTGACACAGGAGCAATTATACCAGTATATTTCCATGAGTTGAGCTTCAGTACCTGAGGAATCAAGAATGGCGCTGAACACTGTACAATTATCAGCAAATATCCCTACTTCTGACCTATTGGTGAAGGGACAGTCATTGATGAACCAGCTGAAGATGGTTGGGCCTCGGACACTACCCTGAGGAACTCTTGCAAAGATTTGCTGAAGCGGAAATGACTGACCTCCAACCACTACAACCATTTTCCAAACTATGGGCCATAGTTTAGGTTAGATGGGCTTCAGATTGGTTTCACAGGTCGGCGCAACATTGAGGGCCGAAGGGCCTGTACTGCGCTGTAATGTTCTATGTTCTATGTTCTGATTGGAGTTAAGTCACCTTAACACCAGGATATGTCTGCAGTCATTCCTCAGGGTAGTGGCCTTGACCTAACCATCTTGGTTATATATCTTAAGGCAAGGGAAGGAGGCAGGCCTCCATGAATTACCACAAGGTACATGCTAATTGCATCATTATACGCCATACCTTAGCCAAATGAGCTAATCAAACCCCACTGAAGTACTGCCAATGATATGGAGAAATAGAAATGCTACTGATGGTACAGGGAACAGAATGTGAACAGGCCTTTTTCAAAATGGACAGCTCCTAGCAGCATTGGCTGTCTATGAATTTAGAACAGCTTAGCTAAAAGTTTAATTAAGAAAATTTAAGTAGTTTAAGAATTCACCACAGTTCATACAAGCCTGGTATATTTTACATTTCAAAACCCTCATCAATATCCAAACACTCCTTTGCCAACTGTAAGGATTCCTTTTGCCACTGTTAAAACATCGATAGGTAAGACCAATGACTCGCTTCCATGCCTTTGACTTAGTCACACACAAACCAGTTAGCTTAAAAGTAGTGAAGTCAAAGTAACCTCTATACATTCCTTGTCACCATGTCTGAAATGTCCATGTGGAAGAACATATGGAAGGGTAATTTCAGCCAAAAATAAATACACACCTGAAACATATGTTTATGCACTATGCGCTCCTAACACTGCAAACAGAATGAAAAGACACCCTTTGGAGAAACATCAAATTATTATATTTTCAAGCACATCATAAATATGCAAAAATCTGATGGGAGGACTGGCTGATGGGGAGAGAAGTAATCATTACCATGGCATTTTTTAAAAGGAAGGTTTCTTGTACAATTATCCACACAAAAATTAAAAGGTACAAATTTTGAATGAACAGTATCAAAATATTCATTGAATACTTTCAGATATTCTCAAATATAATATTTGCATGCTTTGAGTCAGTTCAATGTAAATTTGCTTGACAGATACTACATGTATACTCTTTTTTTAAAAATCTAAGTATATTATTCAATTATGAAAACAGCCTCATTGATAACAAACACTTCTCTAAATTCAAGGTTGCCCAACTGAAATTTTGGCTGGGTGATTTCTTTTTTAAAGTGCAAAGTACAGCTGAATTATCAGGAGCATTGTATAAATGCTATCAGCCCAGATGTGTAAACAAGGAAAAGGACATGGTATCTTGTTTTGCAAACCAATGTGGGGCTCTCTACAAGTTACCATTACATCTGGTTCACTTGAAGGATGACAGCTAGTCTTTACTTACCGGGTTAGCGATATAATATGGAGCCTGAGGGGCTGGGGGATATGGCACAGGTGGGTTCATCATTATTATGGGCCCTTGGCTAGGTGGATAGACTGCCGTTGCAGTCTGTGTCCCTGGACGAATGGAAGGATTGTTATTCGGTATGCTAGGTCTCGCTGGTTGCATCGGTGGTCTTTGAAAAAACTGGAAACAAGAACAGAAAGATCAATGTCAAAAACATCCCTCAATGTGTAACTAAGTCATCCAAAAAATGTACCTTACACCCTACCTTTCTAATCAATCTTTGTGAAAGAAAATAAATTCACATATTGTACCCATTTACAAAATAAAAGCTCAACTCATGGAAATACACTGATATAATTGCCCTTGCATTGGTCATTCCCTGCACCAGCTATGGTAAGAGGTTTCAATCAAGGACAGTAAGAACACCAAGACTCCATCCAGCAAGTGCATAACTTTTGTAGTACTTGGTAGCAAAAGTCTAAAGGAACTTCATCCTGTGCAAACACAATTCCTCCCAGTTACATCAGCGTAACAGTAACAAGTTGGTTACCATCTCCTGAACTCGAATAGGCTGATACAAATCAAGATACATCCCCATACATTCAAAACTCACATATTAATGGCGAACCAAGTTCGTGATTAATTCAAAAACGGTTGGTCCTGACTTTTCATTCCTAATTTTATGCATTTCCAATGAATAAGTGGTGTTGAAAAAGGCAATTTTCTTTTATTCTTCAGAAGCAATTAACTAATTGTAGATCTATCAAATAAAATACCCCAATTTTAAACATTTCCAACATCTGCAAAGATTTCCACATAAATTGAATGGCTGATCGGTGCCTCCAAAATGTAAAAATAGCAATTCTACAAATGTTGCCACAATACCCGCTTACCTATTTTCAGTATTCAGCAAAGTTAATTTAAAATTAAGTTGAGAAATTAAGTTATTTATCAGTTGATATTACCTGGATGGGTCTGAATCCTCCCTTCAACAATGAAGCGTTCAGAGTAGCAGAAGAGAGAGAAAGCCAATGGAACACCTTATAGATCAGTAGGAAGGATCATCATGCAATTCAATATAACAGCCAATGATTATCCACATGTAAGAGAACTGTTCAAGGTTCTCCCTCCTTCAAACATAATGACCCAGACTAATAAACTTTTGGTTACGATACAATTTACAGTTTTGGGACAGGTCTTCCATTCAACAGCAATGATTGAAATCATACTCACCTGTCTGGACATTAAGATAGGTGAATATGGAAAAAGGGCATTTCTGATAGGAAATGTGAAATAACACAGCACTTCCTTTTTTTAAAAAAAGGGTGATTGATTGATTTCACGTAACAGAATTGAAAATCATTGGCCCTAAATATAGTTTCATTATACAGGAGAAGTCTTTCTACCAACACTGAGAATTTCCTCTAGACCAGTAGCTTAAATGAACAAGATGTATTTTCAGTCAAGTTTTAGAATACGAATGTCACTATTCAGCAGGGAAAAAAAAAATCACAAAGCACGGGCCTCAAGGCAAGACAAATATTTAATCATAGATCAGGACATTCACTGTAAGGTTACTGTTAGTTCAGACAAAATAACTTTGCTGTCTCAATGAGAGAAATAGAAACCAAATGACTTAATGTGACTGTTAAGATTTTCTATTGATAGTAAGTGGGACTTTTTTGTGTTTAATATGGTTTCATATTTGTATCTATTTCCACCTTGGTAACGCTGCCCAACTTCGCTTCTGCCTCTGCTTCTGAAAAGCTAATTTATGCCTTCCTTTGCTCAAGACTCAACTATTCCAACACACTTCTGACTCGTCTTCCACATTCTGCACTACGTAAACTGGACTTCATTCAAAACTTAGCTCGGCATATCTTAACTAGCAGCAAGTCCTGTTTTTCTATCACCTTGAGCAATTGGACTTGTATTGGGTCCTGCTCAAGCAATGTCTTGATTTTAAAATTCTCACCCTTACTTTCAAATCACTCCATGGCCTTACTTTCCGTCAGTTCTTTAATTTCTTCCAGACTGACAAACAGCTGAGAAATCTGCACTTCTCTAATTATGGGTTCTTGCACATTCCTAATTACAATCATTGGTAGTTATGCCTTTGGGTTACCTCAGACTCACGCTCAGAACTCCCACCCTATACTACTCTGCACATCATCATCATTTTTCTTCCTGAAGACACTACTCAAAACCTGGCTCTTTAACCAAGCTTTTGGGATTCTGACTTAACATTGCCCTTTTTGTCTTGGTGTTATACTTGGTTTTAAACCAACCTTGAACTTAGAAGTGCTATATTAAATATCGTTGCTTAGATTAAGAAAAACATTTATAACAAAAGTAAATCCTCAAATGTACCTTTATGTGCAAAATTTTATCACAAGGATTGGGATAAAACAAAATGCCAGATTCAATTTAATGCAAATGCACTGTGAAGTTTCAACACCTACAATAAACCCTCCTCTGGAAATTGAAGTTCAGGCCGAGAAGGAATCAACCATGAATGTATTAAATGTCAAGGAGACTCAAAGGGCTGAATTGCCCACTGCTGCTCCTAGCTCTTATTAATAATACCTGACAGTATATGTGGATTTCTAATCTACCAAGACAGTGAAATCCCCATACATAGAGTTCTACCACTGCTGGCAAGTATTCCAATAAGTCTATGCAAACATACAGCATTTGTACAGGTCTGAACCATATTAACGAAAAGTAAAACTTGTTGCCCATGTACGGATAGCAATGTGGAATGTAAGCATGGTGACAACAGTAACATCACAAGTGGCTCGACTTCAAGGCAACAGGTCACAATAAGTCACGTTACATTGCAAACGGGAAACATCTTGAATCTCAAACTCAAGATTAAACTTGGACTAAACTACAAAATTAGTTTGCTTTTTCTTGAGTTAAAATTAACACTTCAGCTCTTGATTACTCTACAATCTTTGTAGTTCCAATAAATAATAGCAGCTTACCTACCACAAGCGTTTTCAGCAGCTAATTAACAGCATGAGTTAAAACTAAGAAGCCACATGAAATTAACACATAGGCCAAGAGAACAAAGACAAGCCCAATTTAAATGGTCAAGTTACCAGTTGCCAAAATCCTGAACTGTGGAGCCCCAATATCAAATTCATGGCAACAATTTGTAGTTAACAACCTCAATCTCAAAGATTACAAGGGGACTAAAGAATTAGAGTGAGAAATAATCAAGGGGTTAATCACCCACATATATACGGGCACTACCCCATACAGTGGGCATCATGAGAGTTCTTCTTCTTCTTCACTAGAAATTGTATGTTACATGGGGACATCAAGTAAGAGACAGTGTAAAGCCCAAATGAAGAAATGATGGAAGAAAAGTTATTCAAAAAAGTAGTTAATTTTGGACTAATCTAGAACTTCCTGATGATTCTGAAATATACTTTTGTTCCAAAACCTATCTTGATGCTTTTAATAACAGATCAAAATTTCATTATTATATAGAGTTTTAGTATCCTAGGTGCGATATTGCTGGTGAAATTGGGTATTCTTAAAAAAGGTAACTTTTCTTCCTATTCTTTCAAACCTAAAACTAGGCCAGGGTAGGGTTTTGCTCTCGAGAGCAGCAAGACATTATCACTCCAGTATTCTTTGCCATCACAGGTTTCTTGAAATTGATCAGGAAACAAGTTTACCAAAATAATAAATAATTCATTTATTTATTTACTAACCACACACTGGTCATGTAACAAGGCATATTACAATGAACAAAATAAACTCTACTGAATATTCAGATTCATCACTGGGTATAGTTATAACTTCATGTTGGAGAGAAGGAAACCAGCAAATCCATTGGGAGGTTAAAGATCAGACTGGCTGTACTTCAGATAATGTGTGGCTCTGACTTTTATAAAATTGTGAAGCAAAGTCAACTAACTTAAATCATTATTATGTATTGTCATACAAGAGGAGACATAATCTTCCTCTAAACGCAAAAGAATGAAGTGTTTTAAGACCAGGCAAGAAAACCAGTGATCATTATCACTGCAGAAGCTTCGTAAGTCTCAGCATATCTGTATGTGTTTAATACTGAAGGGAAACATGAAGGCAGGACGCTAACATTTTTATGATTATACACTAGAGCATACATGCCAAATTCAAGCATTTTGTCATATCTGAAAACTATAAATTTAACACATATTGCACCCTAATGTTGGTAAACAGATCACGATGGAACAGCTTGCTTTATCCTCAATACACAGATCCAATGCAGCAAAAATCTCAGATTTTAAATAAAAGTACTGAATAAGTTTTCACATAGTATCAAAATTCACCAAATGGTTTTGATCAGGATACTAACAACTGAGTCAGTTAAGTCAGCTACTTAAATAAGTTGGCAAACACAATGTCTCAGCATAGCAGAAAGATATTTTGGGAAAGGCAAGGTAACTCAACTCCATTTTTGTTCCTGTCACTAACAAATAGATGCAGCAATATTTTCACTAGTAGCATGTTCAGTCAAATTTCCAGAGGATGTAGGCCATAAGCTAATCTTCCATGGTTTAGAAGGGTAAACAAGGCTTCGCTTACCCTAGCAACATACTCAAACCTTATACAAAGCTGGGTTTAAAAGTCATTTGGTTAAGGGAGGCCGGTTAGTGGGAACCTGTCATTTTTAGGTCACTTTATGAAGCTCCAAGTGCATTTGCATGACAGAATCAATATTGTAACATTAAAATTACACAGTGAATCACCCAAATGCTGTGACATCAATGGGTTTTACTTAACAAAATAATCTATAGCCTTGAGGATATGCTGGATGACCAGAGCAGCATATTACCGCTGCATCTGAGGTTTAGGCAGCAGGTTTGTACCAAGTCTTTCTCTTTTCAATCCTATCTCAAGACAAACCCAAGTACTGCCCACCCATACCAGAAAGAAGGGAGCAAAGAAAAAAAACACACTGGCAAAGAAGAAAAGCTTCATTGATGGTCTGAAGGAACAGAGTACAACATTAGGGGAAAAGTAATAGTATCATTAAAAAATAACAAGTTTAACATGGAAAACTGAGGATATCATTTGTATTAAAAATAAATCACTGCTATATGTGTACCAAATAGGAACTAAGACTGAAAAAAACTACATATAGGAATAGCTCATTTATATCAAAACAGCAGAAAGGCATAAAAAAAGTTGCATTAAAAGAATGGGTCAGTGAATTACAAATACCAAAAAATGTACAGAAAGACAACAGTAATCTTGGCATTAAGCCCTGGAGTCACGCAAACAATCTTTAATACCTCAAATGTGCAGCACAAATTTACATCACTCTGACACCCAGATTGGATTTTTCAGCTACAAGGAATATTTATTGCAACAAATAAAACAATAAGCATGCATAACTCTATTTTTTATGCAACATTCTGTTTAAAAGAAGTGATACTGACCTTCTATATATTTTTTCAACTGTTCTGGGCTATATGTGGCTATTAAGTTCCTGTGGATCAGCTTTTGGGCACAGACAACTTTTTTTTGAAAAACAAATGCACCCATTGAAAAATGTGAGTACATGAAGGTAGCAATAAAATCAGTACTATGAAAACATTAACATCTGAAACTTAACCTGGAAGGAGGATCACATGACGCCACTTGTCCAACACATGGGGGTGATGTCATAAGTCAATAACAGCAGTCATGAGATTCATCCTCCCTCGCTCGATGAAAATGGAACCTTGAACTTTCTCGAACGAGATTCTAATCATGACAATGTATATTCCACATTTGGTAGGTATCCTATGCTGATTTTATAATTGCCAAGAATACTTGTGTTAGGGAATAGCTAAGATATAAAACCCCTGTATAATGCTGGTCAGTGCTGTCTAAAAATATTTAATGTGAACATATGAAATCCCCTGTACGTGAAAGGCTGAATTAAACAGTCAACACTTGTTGAAAGACTGGGCAACGGAACTTGAAGCCGACCCATTAGGAAAGTTGAAGTGTCACGTCAGATTGCTCAATACTGTCAATGCAATACACAAAAACAGCCCACACCTTTATGCTCATTTAACCTCATCCAAATCTGAGATAGACATATTTTTGTTAAGAAAAGGTATTCAGGGACATGGGTAACGGCAGATATATGGAGTCAGGCCACACATCAGCCTTGATCTCACTGAATGGCAGAATAGACTTCAGGGCCTACTTCTGTTCCTATTCCTAAATTGCTATGAGTTAGATGAGGCAAAGGGGCAAAAAGAAAATAAAATCATTTGTGGTCATTTAAAGTTTAGAGGTAATGCAAGGTCAAATTAGTACACATTTCTAACATAAGGAGATGGCTAGGCACTTGGACATCCACAGTTGCTGAAAACTGATGTTTCATTTACCCTTTTTGGGCCACTTGTTATTGCCCATCTTAAATACAGGAGGGAAGGAAAATTGTGGGCCCAGTGATCATCAATACCACACTGGATCAGCAATTAACAGTACAATCAAAGTAAGTTTCCAAAAAATAAAACCTCCAACAAAATTTCAAAAGGATGCAGTATCTCGCCAAAGGAAATATTTCAGAATTGTCAAGAATCAAAATGCCGGTTATTACCCCTCTCTATCTAGTTGCCTTGAGATGACGGCTGTTCATCTTCAGAGATGGCTCTCTGAACTTCTGGAAAGTTTGATAAAACCAAATGGCTAACACAAATGGCAGTTTAGTCGACTGCCTTGGTGTGCAACTGGAGTTGCGTATAAATCAAGCTGGATAAGGACAGTACGTTTCCTTCCCTCAAAGGTCATTCTTAACCAATTTCATTCTTAACCAATTTCATTCTTATAATTGACAGCTTCAGGGTCAGTTTTACTGATACTAACTATTTACTATTTCTATTTTAGTTTATTTTTGAACTGAATTCATTCAGGTACGATTTGAAGTACTTTTCTCTGGAATATGAGCCTCGGCCTATGCAGTAACCTAAACACTAATCTACTTCACAGACAACGAAACATGATACTAAGGAAACCATGAACAAATTTAAGCAAATTATATCACAAAATCCAATCAGGAATGAAGTAATTTTGAGTGGTACTCTTGTAAAACGTGATCTATCACCGATGAATTCATTTTTATTTTCTTTTCCCCCCCTTTGCCTCATTTAACTCACAGCAATATAGGAACTAGGAACAAAAGTAGGCACTGAGTTCTATTCTGCCATTCAATGAGATCAAGAATGATGTGTGCCCTGACTCCAAATACCTGCCTTTACCAATATCCCTGACTACCTTTTCTTAACAAAAATGTATCTATCTCAGATTTAAAACCAACTGATCTAGCATAAACTGCCATTTGTGGAAGAGAGTTCAAACCTCTACAGCCTTTGCATGAAAAAATGCTTCGTAACATTTGCATTTCTTCCTACACTTTGCTCAATGTAGGCTATTGTATTTGCTGCTCACAATGTGGTCTCCGCTACACTGGGGAGAGGAATTGCAGACTGGGCGACCACTTTGCAGAACATCTAGGTTCTGTATGCAAAAATAACCCTGAGCTTCCGGTTGTCTCCCATTTCAACAAACCACACGTTTCCATGGCCAACATCTCTATCTCAAGCTTGCTACAGTGCTCCAGCGCAAGCTGGAAGAACACTATTTAATTTTCCATTTGGAAACCTTGCAACCTTGTAGACTCTACATAGAGTTCAATAATTTTGGGGTCTGAGCACTTTCTCGCTTATCCTTACCCTAACCCCCACACACCAGGCCTTGTCATCCATGGGTTGCTACCACAAACAACACGTTATCAGCCACTAATGGTCTCCGCTTGCAGCCATTCATTCTCCCACTCTGACTTAACCCATTCTTTTGTCCGCCCAACTGTTCTTCTCTCTCTCTCTCTGGACTCCATGTCCACCTGTCATTTATTCCTGCCCCCTCCCGACCCACCCTTTCCCTAAAATATATAGAAAACCTTTTCTAGCTACAACCATTTCTGAAGAAGGGTCACTGAACCCGAAATATTAAGTGCTTTCGCTCCACAGATGCTGTCAGACCAAGTGTACCTTTCCAGCAATTTCCGATTTTGTTGCTGATTTCCAGCATCCACAGTTCTTTCTTTTCTTTTCTAACATCTTTCCTGAAGAGTCTGGATTTAGTTTTTAGACTCTGCAACCCCTCAGTTCTAGAATTTCCAACCAGTTGAAATACTTTATCTATCCTCTCTTTTCCTATTAATATGTTAAAGACTTTGATCAGGTCACTCCATAACCTTCTAAATTCTCAGGAAGGAATGCCTAATTTGTATAATCTCTCCTCATATCTTAATCCCTGAAGTCCAGTTATTATTCATATCAACCCAAGACCAATATATCGTTCTTAAGGTGTAGTATTCAGATCTTCTCACAATACACCAAGTGGGGTTTAACCAGGGTTTTATATAGCTGCAGCATAACTTCAGCATCCTTATACTCCAGATACAAAGACCAGCACTCCATTAGCCTCCTTGATTACTTTCTGCAGCTGTTCGCAGCATTTTCAAGATTTATACTCCTGACTCATCCAAGTCTCTTTGGACATCCATTGTATTTAACTTCATACCATGTACAAGTTACACTGGTCTATGCTTTTTCAGTCCAAAATGGATAAGTCAACAACTGCTTATATTGAACTCCACCCACCAGAGTTTTGCCCATTCATCCAGTCTATTAATATCCCTTTGTAATTTTATGCTCTCATCTACAGTGTCTACAATGCATTGTTTTGCATTCTGAAGCACACAGAGGAGTTTCCATCGATAATAAAAAAAAGTGCAGAAAAACATGGCAGGCTTGGCAGCAAGTGAGAAAGACAGCTAATGTTTCGAGTCCAGTACGACTTGTCTTCACCAAAAATATTGGACTTAAAATGTTAACTGTTTCTCTCCCTTCAGATGCTGCCAAACCTGAGATGATCCAGCACTTTCAGTTTTTATTTCAGATTTCCAGCACAGTACAGAAATTGCTGGAAAAGTTCAGCAGGTCTGGCTGCATCTGCAAAGAGAAATCAGAGTTAATGTTTCGGGTCCAGTGACCCGTCCTCGAAGGTTCTGAGGAAGGGTCACTCGATCCGAGACGTTAACTCTGATTTCTCTTCAAGGATGCTGCCAGACATGCCGAGCTTTTCCAGCAATTTGTGTGTTTGTTTCTGATTTACAGCAAGCGCAGTTCTTACGGTTCTTTTTCCAGCATAGTACTTTGCTACTAATTGAGATTTTGTCAATGTTCTAAATGAAGCAATAGCTTAAAATTGTCAGAAATGTTTCCTTTTGAACTGGTGAAGAGTGGGATGGGGTAAAGTTACTTAAAATAGACAGTGCTCACCGAGAACTGTGATTCTGACCCACTGATTAATGTAAATGATCGTGCTTGAAAACAAATCCTCCAAAATTTTCATTGTTAATCGTTTTCATAGCATGCGAGAGATTGCATTCAGAATTTACATTTAAAACACCCACGCAATCTACTCAGCCAAACAACAATCAAGAACAGGCCATTGTAGGTGGCTATATTTACACAGCCGAATACCTCATCAAGGTTGCTGTTGCCACAGGTGAACTGCTGCCCATGACATTTTATTTTTATCACAACCATCTTTAAAATCAGTTTCAAAAGTATAAAAAATACCAGATTCCCAGATCTCTCAGTTTCACCAGTAATCCTGCGCAGTTTAGCAGAGAACTTGATTTGCAAAATTGACATTAACAAGTAAAAGATCCAGTTGAAAAAAAGTACAAGTACAGAAGATCACCATCACCCTTTAATGGCCTTAAAAAATAGTTCTAAAAACTGATCAAACATATCAACAATACTTGTGACTGAAAATGGCAAGTACTTTCAGCCAGAAACAACAGTGAGTGCTTAACAATCCAAGCAAATTGGAAAATTATCACAAGTTATTCAAGGAGCATCTGATCAGTGCTCAATAAAAATTCAAATATCAATCATCATTTATTTTAATGAGTCAGGAATCATTGTTAAAAACATTAGTTGGCTCTGGCCAAAAAATGCTAATTTTTGCTGTGATTCTTCAGAAAGTATCAACAACTTTAGAAAAAATAAATTTAAAGAATACATAGGACAAACACAGTCTCATATGGAGTCTCTCTCTGCCACTGGATGCTTAGTCATTTTCATGTTGTTAAAAATGAAGTTCCCATCTCTAAGCATTCCTCCTGCAATATTCTCCAGCTCACATACAATGATGCTGATTGAATGATGTGGATTACTAAATACTACGGATTATCCCAGTTAAATTTTCAATTCCACAAGAGTGTTTTAATTTATTTGCCAGCCTGAGGAGCAAACAAATGCAGGAAACAAAACAGGAATTGAAAATCTTGGGTGTTTTAATAGAAAAGCCAGAAAAAGTACTGCTATTACAACTGAAAACAGAATAAAGCAGAATATAAACTCTGCTGGTCCAAATGAAATGCATTGAGAAAATGTTTTTGAGTAATAAAAAGTTGGGCTGTTAAAAATTCCTTGCAACCACTTTTGTGAAATTCCTCACTTTTTTTTAAACCGTTAGGATTCAAATGGTTTGAAGGCTATGACCGTGACACAGGTTATCTTCTTTATCCTATCTCAATATTTTGGCAGCCTATGACACAGCCAACCTCAGCATCATCCTCCAGCACATGTCCTTGTTCAACCACCTGGGTGGAACTGCTCTTACCTGGTTCAAGTCACATCCACCTAATTACCTCATTTTTCCTCATCCCTATTGTGTGGGAAAGGTTGGATGGATCAGTGGGTCTTGTCTGCCCTTTAAAACTGGCAAAATAATGTGTGCATCCATGTGCAAGAGAGACAGAAACCTTTTTATGGAGGGAGTGCTTAGGATCAAGGACGTACTGCCAAAGCATACGATTGTAGCTGATACAATAATTGCCTTCGGAAGGGAACTGGACAAGTCACTGATCAGAAAAATTTGCAGAGCTATAGGGAAAGGATGGGGAAACAGCATTAGCAGAGAGATGAATATGGGCTCAGTGACATTCCTTCCTGCATGGTAATCATTTTATCATTCTCATGATTCTTCATGCAGCATAAATTCTTGTATCTCCCAAGGATCCAATGTTTTCGCTCTTCGAATTCTCATCTACATACTGACTTTGGTGACATCATCCAAAGGCACGGCGCTAGTTTTCACATGTTCTCTGATGACACCCAACTCTACCACATCACCATCTCTCTTAACTCGTCCACTATTGCTAAGTTATCAAACTGTATTGGGTGAGAAGGAATTTCCTCCATTTAAATATTCAGAAGACTGAAGTCATTGTTTTTGATCCCCTCTCTAAGTTTGATTATTTGGTTACTGACTCCAAACAGTATCTGCCTGGCAACAGTCTTAGATAAAACTAGCCCGTCTGCAACCTTGGTATCGCATTTAATTCTGAGATGAACTCATGTCCTCATATTCATGTCTCATTAAAACTATTAGTTCCAGCTGTGTACATTCCTCAGCCCTTCACATCTCATCTTATATGCTGCTGAAACCCTCATTCAAGTCTTTGTTAGCACTAAACTCCACTATTCAACAGATAACTGACTGGTCTCCCGACTTTCTATGTTTCACCTTCCATAAACTAGAGGTCACCCCAAACTCTGCTGCCTATGTTTTAACTCTCTACTCCACTATTGGCCTTGTGTTTTTTGCGTTACACTGACTCCCTGTCAAACTATGCCTTGATTTGAAATTTCTCATTTTTTCAGACAAATCCCTCCTTGCCCTTGCCCCTTCCAATTGAAAATTTGTGTTCCTCTAATCCTGGCCTCTTACATATTCCCAATTTTAACTGCTATACCAGTAACATCTTGTGTTGGCTAGATCCATGGTCTGGAATATATAACCTACATCTCTCCACTTCTCTACCTCATTTTCCTCCTTTGTGACATTTATTGAATCTTATCTTTTTAACCAAGATTTTGGGCATCTGAGATAATAATGTCTTATGTGGGTTAGTGTTATATTTTGTTTTATAACACTTCTGTGAAGCACCTTTAATTACGTTAGAGACACGAGATAAATCTAAGTTGATCTTGCCCTATGGTACACCGAATTGACTGGGCAACAGGAAAAATTGGATGGTCCAAGGGAAGCTTGGGAGAGAGGAGTCAAATTACAGTGAAAGAACTTTTCTAGAAAGCAGTTTAAATGAAAGTAGTAAACGCTAAAGCAGCTATGCTTAGCTAAAGAACTTCAACTGGCAGAGCAAGATTCTGACAGAACATTAAAAAGGATAAGTAGAGACAGTGAGCAACCAGTAGGTGTCAGGGCAGCAGAACAGTCACATGGAGATATTGCAATCATTTTGCTGAGGCATGGGGAAACTAGTGGGACTCTGCTAAATCAAGAATCAGCGATCCAATGACTTTACACTTGTTTAAAGACATCGACCATACAAGTCAGGAGGCTGGAAGCAGTGTAGCAGAGAAAAATCAGTCAAAACAACAATGGCATGAATCAGTTCTGTAGCAATGAGGTAGGGGTAACCTTTTAGAGATGGATGGAATCAGTCTTGGTCAGTGTAGGGGAGGAACCATACCCGAGGACCAAATGCCAAGGTAGCCCTCTTGTGGTACAGTGGTAGTGTCACTCCATCTGGTCTGGGAGGCCTGGGTTCAAGTGCCACCTGCTCTAGAGGTGTGTACTAACATTTCTGAACAAGTTGATTGGAAAAGTAAGTTCAGACATCTTTGAACTTGCATAAAGGTACGAACTGTATAGGCTGACACCTCCAAAGAAAGGAACCACACGAGAATAACTTTGAATTTTGTTCTAATTACAGTATGCAGCTGGAGAAAAGATTCCTCTCAGCCAGGTTTTAAGGTCGGGGGATCCTAGGTTTTCAGTGAATAAGGTGAGGCTAGGGCTGGGTATCGCTGCTACGCATAGTAGCTAAAACTGTATTTCCAGATGATGTAATTGAGGCATTGCTTGTAAATTTGACCAAGCAAAAGATAAATGGGTTAACAAAGCAGTGGTGGGAGCACAACTGTGAAGCAAAGAAATGATTCAGGATTTTGAAATGTAATAAAAAATGAAGACACTTATAAAACAAACAGTTTCGCTGAGTTTTTTTAAATGTTCATGTTGCTGCTTTTGAAGTAAGTAGCAACAAAACTGGAGTATTAAAAGCACGTCAATGGTCAACTGAGAAGAGGAATTTTCAACACTAGCAGGGATGGGAAATATTCAGAAAGGAGGAGGAGAGTCCCATGGAGAAGACAATCAATTTAAATCAGAGTTCATGACAAAATGCAGAGAAACTCAATATGGAAGATTCATCAGCAAGCGGGGAGAGTTGGATTCAGAGATTGCAGAAGTAACTAAGTAGACAGCATTGATTTTGGAAAAATATTCTCACAGTTAAGTGAACAATTTTAAAATTCAAGGTGTGGTGTAGCGGCGGGGTGAAATTACATGCAGTGCCAGTGAACTGATCCTGCAATAGCACGAAGACTTCACAATGAAATAGGTCAAGGTCATTGAGCCATACACAGGTTTTCTTTTATTCATACGTGAGATGTAGGCATCATTGGCTGACCAACATTTATTGCCTGACCCTGGTTGCCCTGGAGGTAGTGGTGGTGAGCAGTCTTCTTGAACCATTGCTAAAGGGTGGCCCACAATGCCCTTAGGGAAGGAATTTCACAATTTTGATCCAGCATCAGTGATATATTTCCAAGTCAGGATGGTGAGTGGATTGGAGGGGATTTTGCAGGTAGTCGTGTTCCCAAGTATCTGCTGCCTTTATCTTTCTTGATAGAAGTGGTTATGGGTTTGGAAGGTGCTGTCTGAGGATCTTTAGCAAATTTCTGTAGTGCATCTTGTAGATAGTAAACACCACCGCTTCTGAGTGTCGGTGGAGGGGGAAATCGATGCTTAAAGATGTGCGCCAATCAAATGGGCTGTTTTGCCTTGAATGGTGTCAAACTTCTTGAATGTTGTTGGAGCTGCACCCAAGAAAGTAAGTGGGGAGCATTCCATCACACTCCTGACTTCTGCCTTATAGATGATGGATAGGCTTTGGGGAGTGAGGAGGTGAGTTACTCGCTGCGGTATTCTGAGCCTCTGTGCTTATGTGGCGAATCCAGTTGAGTTTCTGGTCATGTAATCAAGTTTATGTCAATAAATGTGTGGATATGGTAGTGACTGCTTTACCAAAAATAGCAGAGGGATGACTAGGATCTAATGGAGCAAGAGGGTTACAAATGGAGAGCCAATTCCGGAGAAGTCAAGTCATTTAGTCCTTTTGGCTTTGGTTTATAATTTCTAAAAGTGGCTCACAATTACTTGAAGATGTGAAAAGCTTTCACAGCCTTCAGCAGAATTTCTGGTTACATAATAAACAAAAAGCAAGGTTTTGGAGTAGATTTGTAGCTCGGGTTGTGGGTGTTGAGGTTGGTTGGCTCGCCAAGCAGGTTTGTTGTTCCGCAGATGTTTAGTTACCGTGCTTGGTAACATCCTCAGTGCAGCCTCTGATGAAATGTCGGTGTGTTTTCCCGCCTGGTTTTTAAACTCTGGGGTCCATTGCGATGGATTGCGTCACTTCCGGGTTTCCTCCGTAGTGGAATGTATATGGGGTCGAGTTCAATGGGTTTATTAGTAGCATGCTTTGTGAAGTGCCATGCTTCCAGGAATTCTGGTGCTTGTCTCTGCCTAGCCTGTCCCAGGATCTTGGTGTTGTCCCAGTCGAAGTCATGGTTCTCCTTGTCCATGTGGATTGAGATGAGTGAGCATTGGTCGTGTCTTTTTGTAGCCAGTTGGTGTTCATGTACTCTTGTTGTTAATTTCCTTCCTGTTTGTCCGATGTAGTGTTTCTCGCAGTCTCTGCAGGGGATCTTGTAGATGACATTGGTCGTGTCCATGGCGGGGATTGGGTTTTTAGTTCGGGTGAGCACTTGTCGTAGGGTTGATGTGGGTTTGTGTGCCACTCTGATGCCCAGCGGTCGTAGAAGTCTTGCGGTGAGTTCTGACGTGTTCCTGATGTAGGGTAGTGTGATGAGTGTGTCGGGGCGTGTAGAATCTTTCTGATGCTGTTCCTGTAGGCATCTCCTGACCCAGTTCTTTGGATATGTTACCAAGCACGGTAATGATACGTCTGTGGAACAACAAACCAGCTCGGCGAGCCAACCAACCTCAACACCCACAACCCAAGCTACAAATCTATGGATATCCAAAGAACTGGGTCAGGAGATGCCTACAGGAACAGCATCAGAAGGATTCTACACGCCCCGACACACTCATCACACTACCCTACATCAGGAACACGTCAGAACTCATCACAAGACTTCTACGACAGCTGGGCATCAGAGTGGCACACAAACCCACATCAACCCTACGACAAGTGCTCACCCGAACTAAAGACCCACTCCCCGCCATGGACAGAACCAATGTCATCTACAAGATCCCCTGCAGAGACTGCGAGAAACACTACATCGGACGAACAGGAAGGAAACCAACAACAAGAGTACATGAACACCAACTGGCTACAAAAAGACACGACCAATACTCACCCATCTCAATCCACATGGACAAGTAGAACCACGACTTCGACTGGGACAACACCAAGATCCTGGGACAGGCTAGGCAGAGACAAGCACCAGAATTCCTGGAAGCATGGCACTCCACGAAGCATGCTATTAACAAACACATTGAACTCGACCCCATATACATTCCACTACGGAAGAAACCCGGAAGTGACGCAATCCATCGCAACGGACCCCAGAGTTTAAAAGCCAGGCAGGAAAACACACCGACGCTTCGTCAGAGGCTGCACTGAGGATGTTACCAAGCATGGTAATGAAACATCTGCGGAACAACAAACCTGCTCGGCGAGCCAACCAACCTCAAAACAAAAAGCAAAAAACCTTTTTCTATCAAACAATGGGGAAAAATGCAGTAGTTTTATAAAGATTAATGTAAATAAATAATAATCTTTGATCCTGAAAAGAAGCTTCAAAAGGACTAAACATACTACCATTGAATTTAGTGGCTAAAAGGGGGGTCCTTGCTAGGACACGATCCTGGACCTATGCAGCAAGCTTTTTTAACTTGAAATTTGTTTTCAATTCAGCACACTTTAACAATTTTTGATGATCAAATGATATTTCGCCGAAGGATTTCCTCTCCCTTTTTAATAAATTGATTGTTTGATCAGAAAGGTTAGAACTATTCATTATGGTTAAATTTTAATGGCAAAAATCCAGATGTATGAAGTGAATGGGGTAAATACCTGGTGGTGGGCAGCCCGAGGCCCTGCTGCGAACTGAAGAGAAGTAAGAAATACACAAGGGAAAGGCACACAGAGTCAGCAAGAACGCAAGGACAGACTAGAAAACTCAAAGCACAAGCATTAAAACAATGTTCTAATATACTAGTACTTCAGGTCACTAAACACATTACATCAGTTAAACAAAAAAAAATCAAAGCTTTCCACAAACCAGAATTTAAGAATTTCTATCCATACAGGACATTAATTTTCCCAAAAATTAGAATCTAATATTTGTTCAGTACCTCAACACATCAGGTGCAATGGTATTTAACTTTGCTGCACCGCTTTTAATACAATTTCTCAAACATATATTTTTGGTACATTTAGAATTTAAATGATTATGGCATGAGAAATAGAAGACAATGCATGGTAACACTTACGAAATTGAAGCTCCTCATTTACCAATTTGTTTGGGCACTCAGAAGCAATGAGGTTGCATGTACCATTTTTGAAAACAACTTGTGCTAACCACTATTCATGTAAACTCATGGGCTTGAACTTGGAACTATTATTAAAAACGTTTTAAAAAATGAATTAGTGTGATGATCACTTAACTGGCACAGCAGTGATAAATTTGTGCATACGGACAAGGAAGACCTTTTATTTAATCCCAAGATTATTGAATATCTGATTCTGAAGTGATGATGGCAAAAACACAATTGGGGTCACAGGTCCTATGAAAATAGGCAGGGGAAATATAGCTAAAGCTTCTACCTCTGACCACTATCCAGCAATCCACTGTTAAAAATTTCCATGTCTGGAAACTGGAATCAGCTAAATCGGTCAAGTAGCTAGGTTTATGGAGATTAGCCAAATTGTGCAAATTACCATTGGGTGCCTGGCACCCACAGAACTCCATCATAGCAAGGGAAGGACAGAGGAGAGAACAATTGTTAGGATAGAAATTTCTTAAAATAAAAGTCTGCTTTACTAACATCAGAGCAACCACTGATAAGTCAAAAGGGAACAGCTTTTAAAAAGCTTTTTTTAAAAAATTTTGCTATTCCATGAATCTGTATAAGCCAATAAAGCTCTCAATTTCATATTTCAATACAAAAAGGAATAATTATGCACGGATGATCACGTAAGAGAGTTCACACACAGATCGTTATGCCTCATATCTTAACCCACAGTATGACAATAGCCTATTTGCTGCAGATGTTAAATGAACATGAGCAATAGTGAGTGTGTGAAAATTATAAAGGTATTAGAAATTAAAATTAGGAAAGCAATTTTCAATAATAAATTAAACCAGAAAATGCTTGAGAAACTCAGCATGTCAGGCAGCATCTGGGAAGAGAGAAACAGTTAATGTTTCAAGTCTGATATGACTCTTCTTCTACAGTGCAATTTCATTTTGAATGGAAAAGGATAGGTGTTAAAGCAATTGTTTCTGTTCACAACAAGTGTCAATTTTGTATGACACAAACTTCAAAATTTGTGCTCCCATTCTCTCAAAGAAAACACCCATCTTTGCAAACTGTACAGTTGACAATAAAGTTTTTGACATTTGATATGTTGGTTGATATTAATATCTTCTGTTTCAGACAAGCAGGATACTGAATCAATGAATTGGATAAATACTAGATCAAATGCCAAAAGACAGGAGAGAAATACTTATATATATGAACTTCCTGAAAAGGTATTATTCGAAAAAGATCTCGTGAATGTACTTTTTGCAAAGACATGATGTATTCATCCTGTTATTAGAAACTATTTTAAAAACACATTATTAGAGCCAGAGAGAGCAAACTCAAGAATAATGGTACCAAAGATCTAAAGAAAAATGCACAGACAGAATGCATGAGCCAGTAGAGAAACTGTTAGATACTAAGAGGTAAATGTGGGACTGAGGAGTCAGCAGAAAAGAAAGAACCTGTAGGTGTCAGCAGAAGACCGAGTGTGCACTGCGTCAGCAAATTTTAATAAAATCAAGCAATCACTGGAGAGAAGGTAGGTGACTGGTCATTCATTTACGAGTGGACTAAGTATTAACAGTAAGTGCGATTAATAATAGGTGGCATGGTGGCAGAATGCTGCTTCACAGAACCAGGGACCCCAGGTTCAATTCTAGCCTTAGGCGACTGACTGCGTGGAGTCTGCACATTCTCCCATGTCTGCATGGGTTGTTCCCAGCTGCTCCAGTTACCTCCCACAGTCCAAAGATGTGTAAGTTAGGTTGGATTGGCCATGCTTAAAAAAATTGCCCATAGTCACCAGGGATGTGTAGGGTCGTGTCTCAAGGACCTAACCTATGGGCCCTTTCCTTCCTCCTGACTCCTCGCTCCTTCATTTACCTTTTAGTATCTAACGGTTTCTCTTATAGGCTCACACATTCTGCCTCTTGCGAACTTGTGGTGCTGCTTTTGTCTTTCGGACTTTGGTACCACTACCCTTGAGCATGTTCTCTCTGGCTCCAATGGGTTCTCAAAATAGTTTCTAATAACAGGATGACTACATCATGTGTTTGCAAAAAGTACATTCACAAGATCCTTTTGGAAAAATACCTTTAGAAGAAGTTCATATATGGAGGGGTGGGGGTGTTGGGATGAGTCTAGGTGGGGATCTCTTTGGAGAGGTGGTGTAGACTTGCGTAAAATGGCCTCTCCTCTGCACTGAGGATTGTATGATTCTTACGAATAATGATTATTAGCAGGTTAGATCCAGTTGCATTAAATAAATCTGACAGTTTAAGCAAGATACTGATTAGATTTGAAAAGGTGAAATGCAGATTTTAAGATTAAACATATGCAGCGAGACCTCTTGCGCACGACAATGAGATAGTGTGCATCTTTTTGAGTTTCCCCAGCTGTCTGACTCGAGCTTAAGATTTCTGAGCTTTATCCTATGAGAGGCACTGTAGAGAATCAGGAAAAATGAGGGGTTCCTGGACCATACGTTCCAGAAGGTGGTCACCCCAGAGGCAAAAGGAGTCCAGGACAGTAAATGGGCGGCCACCAAAACAGTAGGAAGTGATAGCAAGTGTAAGAGTCTTCAATGTGTATGTTACTCAAACCTTCACTCTGCAGTGAAAACTGCTGAGAGTGACAAAACCTTGAAGGAATGCAGTTCTGATCACAGCACCACAGACTAGAGGGAACTGGAGAGCAAAAATGCAGACATTATAGGAAACTCCATAGATAGAGGCATTTCTATAGCCATCCCAGACCCACATGACGTGCAACCTCCATGGTGCTAGGGTAAAGAACACCATATGGCGGGTGGAGAATACTCGGCAGTAGGGATGGAATAAAAGGTTGCACATTGTCAGCGGCAATGACTGAGGAGCTAAAGGTGTTCAGGTCCTACATTCAGATTTTCATGAGTAGGATCTCAGAGGTAGAACTTTCTGAACTTCTCCCAGTGCTCCACACCAGCGAAAGGACGAGTAGGAAGATAGGGAGGATCATGACTTGATGTACATTGTGGGAAGCAGATCTTCAGACTCTTGCGACCTTGGTACGAGGACAGGGCACGCATATTCAAAAGGAACTGGGATCAATGTCCTCATGGGGAGATTCACAAGCTTGGTTGGAGGCTTTAAAGAAAGTTATCAGAGGCTGGGCAATTATACACAAAGAATGGTACAGTGCATAAAGTGAGAAGTTTGGATATTATGAGATGTGAAATAGTACCATATTTGATGGGACCAGTCTGAAAAGGACAAGGAATACAAAGACAGGTTTAGAAAACATGAATGAGAATGCATGTTTTGTGATGATTTAGCTAATAAGCTAGCCACGGGAAATATGATGTAGTACCAAAAACAGAAATGTGGCTTAAAAATGAACTAGGCACTTAATATTTAAGGATACAAAGAAAAGATAGTGAATGAAAAAAGGCACATGGATTGTCAGTACTCTCTTTAAAATGCATTCTCGTGTTGGAGGGAAAAGTCCTTAAGGGAACAAAAACAGAACCTATTTGGTTAGAGTTAATAAGCAAAAACGGGATGATCATTCTACCACAAGTATCCTAAAGACCCTCCAAACAGGGGGAAGAGAAATACAGGAACAAATCTGCAGGAAAGCACAAAAGAATTACAGAGTAGTGATACTGGACCCAATCGATTTTCGGCTAACGTAAGCAAAAGGAAAAGAAGGCATGAATTTCTGAAATGCACTCAGAACTTCCTTTTCAATATGTTCATGGCCCAATCATTTCTGGATCTGACGCTATGGGATAAGGTGAGCCAAGTAGCCTAGGACTATGTGGCAAAAGTGATAAGATTCTGGCACATAATAGAGAAGAGCAAGAAGCAATCTAAAGTAGACCTCCTAGAGTGGAAGCCAACTAACTTCTGTAGGATAGGAAAAGATCTAGTTCAGGTAAAATGGTATCAAAGACTGACAAAAAATTTGAGAATAGAATGCATATTACTGTAGAAGAAAATGCGAAAATTTTCTATTGGCGTGTTAATAATAAATGGGCAGTAATCAGCAGAGTGATTCCTCTTTAGGGACAAAGGAGGTGATATACACTTAAAGGTAAGGCTTGAACAGTTCATAAATAATTTGTAGTGGCATTTTCTAAGAGGGCAAAATATTGGTACAGATGGAGATGGTAGAGGTAATGGATGGGATGAAATTGATTGGCAGGATACATTAGAAGAGCTGACTATGCTTGGAATGGGCTTACCTCCCAGATTGCTAAAAGAAGTAGGAATGAAGACAGCAGAAGAGCTTGCCAAAATCTTCCCGATATACAGGGAGGTGCCAGAGTGTTGGGAAGTGACAAAGATGATGCCCTGATTCAAGGAAGGGTGGAAGGACAGCAGGTGAGTCAGTTTAACGTAAGTAGAATCAATAAGCGGAGATTTTTTAAAAAATTTTGAGGGGTTCAAGTTAATTACGGGGCGTCATGCCCAACTAACCTAATTTAATTTTTGGAGGAGTAACACTGAAGCTAATGCAATGCACGTTGTCAGTATGGATTTGAAACAATCGTTTGACAAAGTACCTCATGAAATAATGGTTAACAAAATTGAAGCTCATGGAATAGGATGGTCAGTGTCAATTTAGAGATATAACAAAGGTCAGAAGACATGGTAAATTTTTACATTTTTACAATTCTAAAGAAGGGTCACTGGACTCAAAACATTAACTCTGTCTTGTCTCCACAGATGCTGCCAAACCGATTGAGTTTCTCCAATAATTTTCTGTTTGTTACAGAAAACATTTGAAAAGTTATGGGTAGACTGAGTACCACCAATCAAACCATTTTCCAAAGGAGAAAAGGTTTTAAAGTAACCAACGTTCTACCATTTCAACAGACATTTTAGAGTGACTTAATTCTGATGACTTAACTGGGAGATAATATTTAAACAAGTGGCATTGAACCAGATGGCACA
>NC_063362.1:32834560-32859560 GCF_021869965.1 Rhincodon typus
GCAAGATTTCGCTATTCCTGTATTCAAATCCTCTTGCAAATAAAAGGTTAACATTCCATTAGCCTTCCTAATAGCTTGCTGCATCTGCATGTTAAACTTCAGTGACTTATCAAAAGAGATACCTAGGTTCCTTTACACAAATGCATTTTCTAACCTTCTTCCATTTAAGAAATACTCTGCACATCTGCTCCTCCTACCGAAGTGGATAACCTTAGATTTAAGCACTTTATTTTCCATCTACCATGTTCTTACATCATCCTCAAAGCAAATTCCTATTTAGCATTTTATTATATGCAAATATTAAGATATTTTTACATTTGGTCCCCAACTGCAAATCATTGATATATATTGTGAACAGTTGGGGTTCAGGTACTGGTCCTTGTGGTACCCCACCAGTCACAGCTTGCCAATGTGAGAATGATCCACTCTGTTTTCTGTGTGTTGGCAAACTTTGATCCATGCCATTACATTGTCTCTTATCCATGTGCTTGAATTTTTCTAGCCAGACGGCTGTGAGAAATGTTATCATAACCTTTTGAAAATCCATTTACACTACATCTATCAGCTCTCATTTATCAATTTCTGAGTAACATCTTCAAAAAAAAAATCCAACAAGTTTGTCAAAAATGGTTACCAATTTGCAAATCCATACTGATCATTATTATTCAAATGTGTGCTGATCTCTACATCTATCGCAATAGTGAAGGCTGTCAACCAACTGACTACCAGGTCTTGAGGAAGTATCATCTGTGAGCCTGATTAATTTAAAGTTATAGAGATGCACAGCATAGAAACAGACCCTTTGGTCCAACTTGTCCATGCCGATCAGATATCTGGAAGGGTCACCGGATCTGAAACGTTAACTCTGATTTTCTCTTCACAGATGCTGCCAGACCTGCTGACCTTTTCCAACAAGTTCTGTTTTTAAACCTAGTTCCATTTACCAGCATTTCACCCGTATCCCTTTAAACTCTTCCCATTCATATACTCATCCAGATGCCTTTTAAATGTTGTAATTGTACCAGCCTCCACTACTTCCTCTGGCCCTCTACCTGAAAAAGTTGCCCTTTTAAATCTTTTCCCTCTCACCTTAAACCTATGCCCTCTAGTTTTGGACTCCCCCCATCCTAAGGAAAAGATCCTGCCTATTCACCCTATCCATGCCTGTCATGATTTTATAAATCTCTATAAAGGTCACCTCTCAGCCTCTGACGCTCCAGGGAAAACAGCCCAAGTCTATTCAGCCTCGCCCTACAACTCAAACCCTCCAACCTTGGCAACATCCTTGTAAATCTTTTCTGAACCTTTCAAGTTTCACAACATCCTTCCTATAGCAGGGAAACAAGAACTGCATGCAGTATTCCAATAGTGGCCTAACCAATGCCCTGTACAGCCGCAAGAGGACCTATCACTCCTATATTCAATGCACTGACCAATAAAGACAAGCATACCAAATGCCTTCTTCACTATCCTAACTACCTGTCACTTCACTTTCATGGAACTATGAACCTGCATTCCAAGGTCTCTTTGTTCAGCAACACTCCCCAGAACTTTACCATTAAGTGTGTAAGTCCTGCCCTGATTTGCCTTTCCAAACTGCAGCACCTCATATTTATCTAAATTTCTCTCGTATAATCTTCGTATGAGCGTTAATATCCTTCAAATGCTCATGCTACCTAGCTACTTGAATCCCTAATTTGGGGAGATTTCTTGTATCTTTCCCAGTGAAAGGTAAAGTCGCCACAATCTTACCAGATGATAGGGCTGCTCTCTCATTAGAGATAGATGACAAGTGGGGTTAACCTGACACTTGAAAGCTCTGAAGATCAGGGAGACCTCGGTGTGCATATCCACAGATAGCCTTGAAGGTAACAGGGCAGGTACGATGGTAAAGGCAACATTCAGGACACTTGCCTTTATTAGCAGAGGCATTGAATACAAGACCAATGAAGTAATACTAGAACAGTATAAATTTCCATTAGCCACAACTGGAGTACTGCATGCAATTCTGGTCACTACATTAAAGCAAGGATGTGACTGCACTACAGAGGATACAGATACAGAGATTTACCAGGAGACTGACTGGGCTGGAAGGTCTGAGCTACGCTATCCAAAAATTGAATAGACTAAGGTTGTTTTCTTTGGAGCAGGGCACCTAATAGACATGTATCAAGTGGGCACGGATGGGGTGGATAAAAAGACATATATTCCATTAGCAAAGGGATCAATAACCAGGAGCACAGATTCAAGGTAAGACATTGAGGGGAAGAGGGCAGTCGAAGAGAAATGTTTTCACTGCTGAAAAGCATAGTTGAGTCAGAAACTCGCGTAACATTTAAGCAGTACTTAGATATTCACTTGCGTTGCTGAAGCCTCCAGAGCTAAGACCCAAGAGCAGGAAAATGGGATTAGTGAAGTCATATCTTTGTTGATAGGCCCAGACAGGACGGACCGATTGGTTTCCTCCTGAGCGGTAAATGTCTATTTTGAAGTCACACGACAGCAGTTTATAGTCCTACAGGTTTATTTGAAATCACAAGCTTTTGCACTGCTCCTAAAGGTTGTGATTTCAAATAAACTGTAGGACTATAACTGGGTGTCATGTGATTTCTGACTTTGTCCACCCCAGTCCAACACTGGCACCTCCACATCACCTATAAAACTTGTCCGATCTTCTTCACTTGGTTAATTTAGTGAGTTAACTTAAAGTGTCATTTGTGTTGCACATGAACATTTTCATATCCCTACAATTTTGTGAACTTTATCTCCTTCCATCACTTAACGTTGTTGATCAAAACAGAACTTGTAAAAGATCCTGACAGACAGCAGTGTTGAACCTCTGATGCAAATAAACGTTGAGTAGACTTTTAAGTTGTGATATTCATTCATTGTGAGGTTTTAAAGATTTCAAAAGTGCTCGTGTGTACTGCACCTCACTTTCAATACAAGATATTTCCAAAGATTAACTCATGTTAAAGTGAGCTTCCTGACTATCGCATGGTAGGTGCTGGAAAGACAGGCAGGAAAATGGCAGCAATTAAGACAATTGGCTGCATTAAGACTAGATTAGTTCAAAACAATACTAAACAAGTTGGGCCTCAATATCAAAGAAAGACTCACCTTATCCCTAATGAATTGCTGGACATCCTGCCCATCAGTTAGGAAATCCTTCCAATTTAAGCCAGCCTCTTTCCATAAGGCCCCGACTTTCTTATGGCTCTGTTGAAAAATAAAATGCAAATATTCACCAGATTTTGCTGGAAAAAAATGTTAATTTAGGGGAACAAAAGGACTGTGAAGTTCCTTTGTTTGCAATGTCTGTCACCAGTTTGTGAACAAACAAAATCTATGAAATGTTTTTCTACTCACCATTTGTTTGCATAGAAGGTGCAAAATTTCTGCAAGCAGAACCCCTGCTCTCTCCACAGGAAGTAAAGGTTTACTAAGTTCTCTGTAATAGAATGAAAAAGAATATTGTTCACTATCTTGAAAAATTCGTCCTGGTTCTGAAAACAATAGAACCAAGGAATTGCATCAATCTTCATTCAGAAGTAACTAGATGGGCATGGTTGTTGCCATAATGCAGTTAGTTTTCATGTGATAGTTAGAGTATAAAGCAACTTATATAGATGTTTTTGTTTGATATCGGTGCTGTTCTTCAAATCATTTTGAAGTAATTTGAGTAAAAGCTGCAAGAATCTTCTAACGGTACTGTTGGCTGCATTGTATTGAACATCGAGGGATACACCAGACACAGCAATTTTGTACAATTCAGACATATCTGAGTACAGATCTTCAAATAAACATCAAAAAATAGAAAAAGGTTGACATCTTCAATAAAAAACTTTGAAAGGCACAGATAATACAAAAGAGAGACAATTCAGATTTAATGATATTATTGTGAAATACTTAGTTTTTGTTCAAGTCCTTGTTGTTGACATAAATTTTGAAGACCTGAACAAAAACATGACCATTTGCTAAAAAAGATCTAGAATAAAACTCTTAGCTGTCAAAAATGAAATGGCAGAAACATGCCAATCAAGATCAGACATTAACCATCTTTAACATCTACAAATAACTACTCTAACAAATTGCATTATCTGAGCAGTGGACTACTAGATTTCCTTAAGGCTTCTTACGTAAATAATTCTCTCATAGAGATTCCTCCTTCTTGTAACATGGGGGTCACAAGTTCACCCAGGTACAGCCATATATGTGGTATATCAATGGCCATATCCTCTGCCAATTCCAAGAGTTCTAAAAACCTGAGAAGAAACAGAATAATTACTGTTAGTCACAATATTTCAGATAATGATAGAATAAAAGCACCCATTTATTTGTAAGAAAAGCCCCATAACTGTAGAATATACAGTCCGCCACTCTAATACATTGACAGTAAAGAAATCAAAACAGTGTGACACTTGAAACATGACAGACTTCTTTCTGATCCTCTTGCAGCTCCCAAGCTCCCCTCCAAAACAACAGCCCAATCCTCACAGTCAGGTAATTACGTGAATGAGCAGCTCACCCAGCATGTGTAACAAATACTCAGTTAGATGCAGCTCTGCATTTGCCATTTTGGGTTATTACAGATCAATGCACATATTTGGTCCTTGGTTTACATGAAGTACACTGCACTTGAAGCACTGGTTTTCAGCCACAACCCTGATGTCCATTTGAGGTTTGGAGTCCTAATCGAAAATCACACTTAAATTTGAATGGAATTAATTCAACCACACAGCATTGTTGATTAAATTTAGATCCCAAAAATTAATTCAAGAATTTACAAAATACTGTGGTGATACAAAGCAGAATAGTAGTATGTAAATTGCATAATATACAAGTAGGAAGGAGTGACGAGAGAGACAATTAAATTCTTCATTTGTTAAATTGCAATCTTTGCTCATCCTTAGTTAACATCCAACTGCAAGGAAGAGCTTAATATCCAGTTAAATTCCTGATCCTGTGATTACAAAACTTTGCTCAGTACTTGGTTGCTGCAAGCAACTCAGGTAAATAGTAATGAAATGTGTGAAGTGGTTTTTCATGTGAACATAAAATATCAGGGCCACTAACTGTGGAGTTCCCTTGAGGTCTAAGCATTCCCCATGTCAGAATAACTGGTTATTTTTACAAAACATTGCAGGTGTAGTGTGTTGATGTGCATTTAACAAATGTGACAATATTATTATTTTTGTACAGAATCATAAGATTCCACTCCCTTTCTGAAGTCCCGTATGTCGCAACATTAAAATATAAGGACTCATTGCACATTCATTTTCTTCAAGTATCACACACCCTTTGAAAAATTCATCCCTGGGTAGCTTTTCCGAGTGTATCAACTGATAGAAAAGCTGCCCCATGTGTTCTCTTGTTATCTGACTCCTCTCCAATGTTGACTCCACACCAACTCTCACAAAGACATGGAGCAGATTCAGTGAATTCAATTCATCTACGCACTGGACTGCTTCCTGAAAATGGAAAACAACCAAATTAAACATTATTTCTGAATTATTTTCACACTTGTCTCTGTTGTACCAATTGCTAACATTTTCCTTAGAAAAAAGATAGATGTTTTTGAACAAAAATTAGATCATGTCTGGTAGAAATGGATTTGGAAAGGACAACTTTCAAGTCGTGAACTCAATCAGTTCCCCACCTTTGATGTTTACTTGTCTTGCTAATTTAGATTATGTTTTCTCTATAAGTTTCTTTTCTTCCTCTTCTCTCTTTCTGGTTTCCTGCTTCAACATAGCTTTAAGGGTAGTGGCCATTAAAAAATGAAGTTAAATTTATCATGAAACTAGACCAGGTTGGGAGTGCAGAGGAATTTGGCTTTAAATAGCCAAATCAATTTGCTAAACTGCTGAACGATGTATAGGTATTTTAGGGCATGGAAGACAAGAAACTGGATTGGAATCAGTCTGTTCCACTGTTTCTGCTCTACTTGACCCTTCCTTGTTTAACTATCAGCACAGCTAAATGGGGTAACTGAGCAGTTCAGGTTTTTCTGTGATCAGAAGCACATACTGCATTGGGGCGTGGGGGGGGAAGGTGCATACATGTAATATGATTGGATAATATATTCAAATATTAGTTAAATATGATCAGACAACAATCGTGTACTAACTTGCAATGTTAACTATTTAAACAAATTGGTACAGATAAGGGTGAGTAAAAGTGCAACCTTTTGATTGGAAATTATCTGTGGGAAGATTCGATTAGAAGCTTGCTATCTGGAAAAATGGTGTAAAACCTTTGCTCTTGTCATAAAGATCTGAGCTGTACGCTGTTTTCTTGAAGTGTACACCTTCCATGCATACATGAATAAGTGTTCCAACAAAGGAACCTGTGTCTTGCCTGGTCGAAGAGGAAATAATGCATTAAACTGACCTTTTTTATAATCCTCTATTCTCCCCTCCTGTATACTATTTAACTTTACCTTAAATGATTCTAAAGCATTCATCGAAGCTATTTCCTGAAGTAGCGAATTCCACATTTGCCCCATTATGTGGGTAAAACTGATCCTTCATTATTTTTCTATATGATTTCTTTGCGACTATCTTACAATGACAAGTAGAAACACTCCCGTGTCTACTCAATCAAAACCTTTCATAATTTTAAAGATCATGATTAGACATCTGTCAGCTTCCCTTCTTTTCCATGAGAAAAGAACACCAATCCGTTATCCCATTACTGATAGTGTGGTGAACAAAAGACAAAGAGCTGTCTGACAACATTTCACATTCAGATTCCAATTCTCCAAAATAAAGAAAACCTGACATCTCCAGAGCTAACCTTCAAATGTAGAAAAACAATTCAATTCAGAAATTATGGAACAACGTTAGTGAGTAACGTTGTAAAATTCTTACATTTGATAATTGATTGTAAACCATAGAGACTGAAATCCTGCAAATACTCACCTTATAATCATTAATGTGCAAAAACTCATCAATAATGGATTTTGATTTCTTCTCCATCTCCTCTTCAGATAGATCAGCTCTGGATGAAGCATCAGCAGGAAATACTTCAGGTTTTGCTGCAAAAAAAGAATAAATTTCAGAAAGTCTCCTATGGTGTTCTGGTCCTATACATACTGTCAAAAGCTAATTAATCATTGATATGCTTCATCACATGCATGGAAAGCAAAATTAGTTGCTGTAAATTCAAGTTATAGCCACATATTTCAATTCTTACATTTTACTTTTTGAATACTATGGGCAAGGGATTATTTCTGCAAATTCTTACCCAGGTGGCGGATCATAACAACAACAGCTAATCACAACAATGTCACGCAGCTTATCACAGCAATGTCATCAGACCAATTAATCCACTTACTGTTGGCATCACAACAGCCATTTTCTCCAATATGCACTTAAAAACTTTATCAGACATCCCTTGCCAAACATCAGAATCCCCTATTGGCTCTTAAGGAAGATTTTATTGTGCAACCATAAATATTACTGATGTCTACACTTATTTTGGAATTGAAGGTTGATGAATAAATCCTCTACTATTTCAACGACTGTAGCTATGTTATTTTCATGGCAACGATTGGTCACAGCCAAATCCAAACTGGTCTTCATTTGACAAACACCCAACAGACTCCTAGCAAGGCATCACTCAATAGTGTGAAGGATCTTTGAATGATTTTTCTGTCCCTTGCTCTCAGGCACACAGCCAAATTTTACCAACCTACTGTCAACTTATTCACGATTAACTAAATTACCACAAAATTGATTTGGGACTATATAATCCACAACTCTCAGTGACATGACCTCTAACAACTGAGACACTGCGGTGGTCTTTTAAATAAAAGGCCAGTTTATTTCCAGATGAGTTTGTACAAGACAAAAATGTACATTCTTCTTTGACATTATGTGTCTCTGTATGCAACCTCGTAGTTGCCCGTTTATGCACTTCTCTTCTCATGCTCTTGATTCCATTGTCTTTTACCTCCAATATCCGCTCTCTTATACATGCCTCTCACTCTCTGTGTTTCTCTGACTTCAGCTCTTTTGCTCAAATTTTCTGAAGTCTAATGCAGGTGGTAAGCTGGCAGCCATGATTTATCATATCCAACATGGCAGAGGGATCGTTTGGGAACTCCTGCAACATGCAAAAGCTGGAAACTGAAACCCATTGGAGGTGGGAAAGTGGATATATAGTTTTATCCCACAGCAGATTGTTTTCTTGTCATTGTTGCCATGGAACCAGCAGCAGGTTGCAGAAACCCTGTGTATCATGCAAATGAAATAAATTGCAAGTCTGAAATGGAGTAAGGCTACACGCACACACGGATCAGAGGATGGGAAGGTGAATTGCTAAGTAGATGCGGTGCAGCATTAAAACTTCTGTAAACAACTAACACTAGGAGAAGAGGTTTAGAAGTGAGAAGATCGGACAGAACTCAGCCAAATCTGGAGCAGTATGGAATCTAGGCTGCAAACCCAGGCGGCTACCAACAAACACAAACTGGCACATGAGCAATTTCTGAGGAAGGCTGTGTTAACATTATTTTTTCTTATTAATTCATTGCCCACCAATAAACTGATTCTCATCAAACACAGATCAAATCAGCTGTTTTTAAAACAAATATAAATTCTAGGATAATTGCTGAAAGAGTTCCTAAATGTCTCTGTAATCGTTTATTTCATTATTCTCAATGCTTCGGTCAGGAAGTGAGTAGTGGTAATAAAAAAACCACAACGTGGATGTTCTCTATGATTGCAAGGAACGTGAACATTTGGGGAGGGGCACAAAGTAAACACCAAGTAATACTTTGAGAGGCGTCCTGGCATGATGTATATTATTTGAGGCAATTCAACAATATTTTTTCTCATCACCATGGCCAAATATGATGAATGCTTTGTGCTTGCCCTTGAGAGTAGTATTGTAATTAGCATTGTAGGTCTGGATGTGAGATTTCACAAAAATTAAGTGCAGAGGTTGCAGCTTCAAGTTTTAATAACATCACTGATTTCCTAATGAATGTTAATAATAAGATCCAACAGTCATTCTTGATTCAAAACCTAGTTTCATGTTGATTACGATCTGAGCATCATGTGCACTACAAGATACAGAAATTTCAAATTACCATTTTCTTTAGTCCGGTTCTTGTCTCCCTCAAAACTCTTCTCCTCCGAGGTACCTGTGGTGTGCTGTACACTTTCAAGGACTTCTCTCCTCTCTTCTTCTCGTGTTCTATCATCAAGCAGCTCCTTGTTACTGCTCACATGTGTGATAGCTGGCCGAGTTGGTTTATCGCTCTTCTCCCTTCCAGTGCTGCTTCGACTATTTGGATAGCAAGAGAGGAAAGGAAAAAGATCACAACTGTTGTATTGTAAAATTACAATTTATCTAATCTCAAATAACAACACAGCAAGGAAATACAACAGTATAAAGTAATATGTATTCATAAACTGCAAAGGTGAACTATGTGGTTTTATTGACGGAGTAATGCTTTGCAAAATGATTGTTCTCCCATATTAAAAGAAACAGAAAATGCTGAAAAAACTCAGCAGCTGTGAGGGCATCATGAAAAAGAAAGAGTGTAATGTCTGAGTCTAATATAATGCTTCTTCAGAATACATATTCTCAACATATGTTCAGGAATGGCTACTGATCACGGGGTTCAATCAAATGGCTGATGCCGACTTCAACATTATTTGGTAATTGTAGATTTAAATGAAGCTTGTTTCATAAATGCTGTTGGAATTGAAAAGTTGCTGATTAATTTTGAGATACAGACATTAAGGTTATTTTGAAGCAATTTTTCATTTCTTATCACTTTGGTAAGGAGGAAATTCCAGAATTAAATGATATCCTGAAATTGATCAATACATCTCTATCTTTCCAATGTGTTGGCACTTCTAAGACTTGAGCCTGTTTTCCCCACAATTCCATGTCTGAATTTAAGTCAGCAACCATATATATACTTTCTCAAGTAAGTGATATTAGAGAAGGAGATGTAGCTTTATTCAAATCAATATACTTATACTTAATTTCATATGTAGAAAGAAGACCCCATCCACTTCCACAATTAAAGATGGGAATTAGGCGATGGAATTTCATCTTCATCTCTAGTATCCAAGTTTAAATCCAGGTCGTAATGATTAGGACAACTTCCCAAGAACGTAATTTTATAAAAGATCGTAAGAAATAGGAAGAGCAGACCATAAGGCTTGCCATGCCTACTCCTCCATTCAATATGATAAATCAGTTTCAACTCTATTTTCCTGCCTGCTTCCCAAATTCCTGGACTCCATGAAACACCAAAACTTTGTCTCTCTTAGCCTTGAATAGATTCGATGATGGAACATTCATAACTGTCTGAGTTACATAGTTCCATAAATTCACAACCCTTTGAGAGAAGAAATTTCTCCTTATCACAGTCCTAAGTGATTGGTCCGTTATCCCGAGACCTTGCACTCATATTCTAGATTCCCCAGAGGAATCAACCTCAAAGTCAATCCTGTAACTTCCCTTTAAAATACTGTACATTCAAAGGCGATCACTTCTCATTCTTATTAATTCAACAGAATATATATAATTTCCGATTTACTCAGCCTCTCAGCAGAGGACTACTCTCTGAACCCAAGAATTAACAGCCTCCAAAGCAAGTATATCTTTCTGTATATTTGGAGACCAAAACTGCACGCAGTATTCTAGGTGTGGTCTGACCAAAGTCCTGTACTAGTGAAGCAAGCTTCCGGTGGAGAAAAAAGTCTTTGTGCCTTGGGCATGCCTGGGGAAGCTAAGAAAGTACATAGGAAGAAATACTTGTTCTTCAGTCCATAAAAATTAAATTTGAACTTAGCAGGTTGAGACCCCAAAACCCAATCAACCTTATCCAGCTCTCCTCTCTTCCCAATGAAATTGGTTTGAAGATTTTTGTTGGGGGCTCAAATATATGAATTTCAAACTTAACATGGAATTCACTTGTATGACAATCACCATTTCCCAGTTGAAAAAAAGATTACTAATTACTGATGCCTCAGTACCTAATACTAGATCTAAAATATTTTTATCCTGTGTTGACTCCAAAAATATATTGCTCCATGCAGTTGTTACAAAAGCATTCAACAAACTCATCTTATAGACCACCTTTTACCAACTTGATTGGTCCAGTCTATAATTATATTATTATACCCAATAAGAACAAAATTACCCCACAAAACTGGCACAGTGGCAATTTCCTGGTTGCCAAAACTCCCTGAAATTGCACCTCAACAATACAAAGTTATCTTTCTTGAAACTCAGCTCTTTGGTTATCTGATTAGAAGCGCAATCAGAAAACGAAGGGGCTGAACAGGTCTTGTAGGTATGTTGTTAATCTGTTAAGAGATGTTATAACACACTTCCGCAGCAATGGGACTTGAACTGCACCTCCAGACCCAGACACTACCATTGTGCTATAACAACCCTTAATAATCAGCCTGGATCTGTTTAGTATCCAAGATCAGATTTTTTCAGAATAGTGCGGCCCTAGGCTGAAAAGATCTTTCATTGGCTTCAAATGGGCCTATGTGGACATGAAGGCAAGGAAACAAACATGGGAGTGTTATCTAAAGTAGCCAGCTTGGCATTGTTGTCCTGTCAAGCAAACTACTGCAGATATTGGAAAAGCAGATAATGCTAGAAACACTCAGGCCAGGCAGCAAGGGTGGGAAAAAAAAGGTACAGTTAATATTTCAGGTGGATGACCTTTGGTCAGCATCAAACACCTTGCTCGTTGTTCATTCTTTCACGTGATATGGACTTCATTGGCAAGGCCAGCATTTATTACCTATCCATAATTGCCCTTGAGGAAGGGGTGTTGAGCCTCCTTCTTGAAGCATTATAGTCTATGCAGTGTAGGAAATCCCACAGTGCTGTCAGACAGGAAGGGAATTCCAGGGTTTTGACCCAGCAACACAGAAGGAACAGTTACATCATCTCAGTCAGATTTGTGTGTGACTTGGAGAGGAACTTGTAGGTGGTGGTGTTTCCATGTATCTGCTGTCATTGTCCTTCTAGGTGGCAGAGATTACAGGTCTGGAAAATGCTGTTGAGGAGCCTTGCTGAGTTGGTGAGCCTAACCTGCGAACTGGTTCTAGCATTTTTAATTTTCTTTTTCTCCTGTAGCTTGGATTTTAACATAAAGCCAGTTTAATATGTGCCTACCAGCATCAGCTGAAGAATAAAATAAATCAGAACTAGAATAAAAATAACCCTAAAGATTAAGTGAGCAACAATGCTGCCCCACTGTACTGTTTCTAATAGAGTTCCAAAAAAAATCTAAGATTTCCTTCACTACCTTCAACAGACAGCACTCACCTAGGTAGGGTCCTGCGTGCATCTGAATCAGAAGGAGGGGCAGACTGCTGTAGTACAGAGAATCTATTCAAACTTGTAGTTCGTGACGATTCTGAAATATAACAAACAGGTTTTTGCTATCTAGGCTTAAAATGATGGGTGTCAAAAATCGACTCACTGCACTGTCAGGATGTCCCAAGTGCATCAAATCATGTAAGCAAACACAGTAGCCGATACGAACGTCAAAAATCCAAAATATCAAACAAGATAGGATTGGTTGAGGGGAGAAGTACTGTTCAGGATACTTAGAAAATGTCAAGTTTATCTTTAAATTGACCTTTGGATCTTCTATAGATTGGGTGGATGCCACTCAACGTTTAATCAGGAAAAAAAAGCTCCTCTAACCTTGCAGCACCCCTTCAATATGTCACTGAAGTACTGGTTTAAATTACATTATCAACACCTGAAGTCAGCTTAGAGGAACTGACTGCACCAAAACATGAAAAAGTAGCTGGTAGGGAGATTGAATAAATGGCAAGTAAAATTCATTATTAAGTGAAAGGTTGTTCATTTTGATAGAAGTGAGGTTAATAATTCCTTTGGAGGGTAAAATGTTAAATGGGGAACAGCAACAAGAGATGTATGAATACAGACGGAGTTAAAAAAAAAAATCAATTTTCATCATTTGTGCAGATTTATTCAGGCCAACATGATCAAGAAGTGCATTTGAAACAGGAGAATATATATATTTTAAAAAGGTGGCTTTGTCTCTAAACTACTACTCTGAAAATCACAAAAATAGTCATCTAAATAGAATTTTTCTCTAATTTGCTTTTCCAGAGTTTCAAAGATCCGGTTTCAAAACATTTTCCAATTAGCTAATAAAATGGATTATGGGACCAGGGACGTATGTTGTAAAAAGTATAACCTGAGTTTTCAAAGACAAGGTTTACAAATAATGTGTAAAACCATCACAACGATAGAGTAACAAGCACCATCTCACTTACCAGTTTCATTAGTTTTCACTCCTCCACTGCTGCCCTTACCCCAGCTACCTAATCGACATCCTGGTCCCAACTGAATTTTATCATCAGTGGCAGGCTAAGGGACAAAATAAAGCAAGAAAACTTTCAAAATCCTGAGAACCTGTTGATGACAATACCGAACAGGACAAAACACTTGCAAGTTTCTCACACTCCTCTTTTCCCTGCATATTTACAAGAAACAACTTTTAAAACCTATGTTCTGACAATCACTTCAACAGAATCAGTTTGCACTATCACACTTCAAGTTCACAGAAGGTATGATTCTACTACTTACGTAGAAATACGGTGTTCAGAGGGCTTCGCCTAACAAGGAAAAGCCTGCTGTCTGACTGCTTTGTAAACTGACTTGGGGCAGTGCTAAATCATTTGACCAAGAATGACCACACACCATTTTAGTGCCAAGTTATTTACCAGCTGGGATAGCAGCAGAACTGCTATTATTCCCCAGCATGTAAAAGGAAAGACTCAAGCTCTGCTCCTGCTCCCTACTGAAAAGTACACATATGGGCAAATTGGGGTTTGGCTTACCGACACTCCCTTGGACCCCTGACATCCTTGGAACTACACTCTTGTGTGTGCCAACATTTCCAAGAGAATAGAAAGAAAAGGGGACAAAAAAAATCATTCTATCGGTGCTGTTATGGTATCATTAATTCAAAATTCACAACAGGAACCCCGCAATAATTAGCACATCCCTTAACAGAAACCATCCATTAATTGACAGATCCCATAAAAGGAACAGCAGCTAATTAGGCCTTTTAAGAGGAACAGTCTTGTAGTGAACATGGACTTAATGTTTTAATTCACATTTATTAATAATTACAACTTAGACAGCATTTTAATAATTATTAGCAAGTACAGCTTTTTGGATTTTAAGAAGATTGTGGTGATGTATAAGGACTTGGTTCTCTCTGAAACCTGAGACATCTACTAATTGCTTTGATCAATACGAAAGTATTGAAAAGTGTAAAATCAACTTGCATAAACTACAGAATGGTAATTACCTGACATACATGTGAAGAGATTTAGGTGCAGACGAGCAGAATTGATAATAAATTATTGCAATATGTTATCAAGCATAAATTATGTTTCAAAAATTCATTTTATGCTTCGTACAAAATTGCTGCACATTAATTGGCAATTATATTTAAAGACCATATAGTAACTAAGAATGAAACTGTATGGAAAGGAAACACCTTTAATTTAGTGATTTAGAACTCAAAACTATAGAACAAGCTCACTAATAACACGTTTGAAACAATGGAGGCTTGATTGATGAATATCTGGGTTGGAAAGGAAATAACTGTTAGGTTTATACAGGAAAGAGATGGCTAAATGCATTGTGATATGATGGTTCCTCAGCTGATGAAGGCAACAAAAATGTTACACAAAGGAAGATAAATCACCAGAGCAACAGATGCAAGGCTTGGTGACCTTTATAGCATTTCAATCTATTTGCTGTTCCTTATGCTATTTAAAATAAAAAAAACACTTATCTTACAACTATTACTATTCTAGTAGTATTTTGCACTCTTTTCCAATTCTGGATTGAATCTAATTTACACTAATGGAACACAATTATGTTTACCCATTATCTGCAAACTGAATAGCCTGAAATTAGTTAAGAAATTGCAATACCATGATTTCAAAAGGATGATTGTCATCTTACTAAGCGTTGTTGTGACTGGCTTGCATGGGGAACAACTCTGATGTTGTAAGAGCACAATGTGTGAGGATTTATCTTATTGTGGTATATGGGTGTTGCTACTAATGTCAGCATTTATTGCCCATCTCTAATTGTACTCGGATGGAGGTGGTCAGGCACTATTTGAACTGCTGCAGTCCATACAGTGTAAATAAAGCCAAGGCAATATTAGGGAAGGAGTTTCATGATTTTGAGCCAAAGACAGATTGGATTGGGGCACATAGTTGGCGATTTAACATTTAATTAAGTTAACATTTAACTTTGACCAGGCTTAATAAAGTGATGCTGAATATCGATAGTGGTAGCAAAAATGTCCATTTTCCAGCACTGGCATTTCAGGTTGGAATAATTTCGAAAGATTCCCCATCAAGCACAAATTAAATCACCATGACCGCAATTGCTTTTATTGGACTGGCTTGTTAGACTTGAATCAAAATATATCTTTGGCCTGAAAAAGTCTTGTTTCATTTGGATGTACTTAACTAGGCACTAACCAGCTAATGACATCATGTACTTTCAGTCTCATCCTCTCCCTTTTCCCAATTTATTAAATAACCACAATATGAAACTTTTAATCTTAACCATCCAATTGTCAGAGTAAATTTGGCATTCATGTCTTTAGATCAGAGAAATAATTCGCCAGGTCATCTAATTAGTCTATTTAGAAGAAATACTGGGACAAAATTTTATAGCTCTCTAAAATAGAGGTGGGGATCGCAATATGAGAGTAACCCTTGACTGGTGTTTTCACTTGTCTAGTGAGTAAATATTAATCAGCACTGGATACCTGTTTACCTGTACCAGGTTTAGGTAGGGCACCTACTGGAACATTCAGGTCAAAAATGACAATGCCAACTCTCATAAACAACATCACAATCAGTGCAACCTTCAACTTTTCCCACACAATCTATGTCCCTATGCTACCATCTATTCAAGAATGTGTGCCAGCACCAGAAATGTGTACTGCACTGTGAACCAAAACCATAGCATCAAATAAACATGTCAATACAACCACACTTTGTGGCTAAACTGTTTTCATAAAACGAAAAGCAATGAGTATAAAATAGACTCTAAAGCTTCTGCAGTTACAAGTGCAGAATTTGCGACATTGGAAAATTTAGCCTATCATGCTTGTACAAATCTTCATCACAAGTGTTCAACTCCATGTCCTTCCATCAGCTTCCTTTCAAAATATTTGTCCAACTCCCTCAATGATAGGTTCACTGCTTTTTGAGTGGGGAAAAAATCCCCTCTCTGTTTTCTAGAATAATAACCTTCAGTTTGTGTACCAGCGTTTGATTAGAGAAGTGGCAACAATTGTTCACTGTTTATTCTCTTGAAAATCTTCATCATTTTACAAACCTTCTATTACATTCCTATTTCAAAAAGAGACTTAGATTTTCTTCAGTAATTCCAACCCCTCATTCCTGTTAATATTCTATAGAATCTTGGGAATACTCTCATACCCCCTCACATCCTTGAATATGGCATTTAAAGCCTCAACTCCGGTCCAACTAATGACTTGTACAATTCAAACATCACTTCATAACTTCTATAGGCAATGCACCTATATCTGAAAATCAGAATTCTATTTGCCTCTTTTCTAACCATTTCTCCCTGTGCTCTTAATACATGTATTGACATGCCTTGACAGGCTACCATTATTTTATCCTGTTAAGAGTCTTACAGTTTGGCTTCTATTTAATTTCCACTCTCCCCACCACAATACATAATACAGTACTTTACACTTATCTGCAATATTAGCATCTCTCTGTAAGTTTCTACAATCTTCCTCATGTCCCCAAAACTGAGTGTCATTAGCAAACTTTAATAGCTTTCCCCTTCTGTCAACATCCAAATAACTTACATAAACTATTTAATCTTCCACGGCTTTGTACGCAATAAATTACAAACCTCAGGTGAAGCATGGCTACAGGCAGGCAGATAAACGGACCAAGGCATAGGCACATAATATAACCTAGATTCAACTATTATACACAATCGGTCCTTAAATTTGTATACCATAGATTCCGATCGCCATTGTAACAGTGAAAAATGCCTGTATCAATGCATATCGTTGTATATTAGATCATCCTAACAGCCTTGGTTGCCTATATATGACCGCATCAAAAAAGCTTTCAGGTACTTGCAATAATGCTCATACTTTGGTAATTTTTGGGAACTTGCTGGGGTCTATCGTCCTGCTGCTCTTAGACACTGGAACAGTGTTCCAAGCTTCTTCTGTGGTTCGTCCACTACCTGCAAGAAGAACAGTTACTGTTAAAATACTGTTAATGCTGCTAGTCATTAGATAACAGCACGTGAATAAAATTAATTATTTTTGTCTTGGATCCAGAAACCACTACTCCCTTGGAACTATGTACCAGGAATCATTCCTCTAGTGGTCTGGACAAATGCAAGTTGTTCTTGAAATTTAACAAATCAAGTGAAGTGAATTAGAAATTTTACTTTCTGAAATTAAAACAAAAATTGCTAGAAATACTCAGCTGATCAGTAGGCATCAGTTTCTGACCTGTGTTTCAAAATCCTGCACCTATTTTTCACAAACTACATAGCCAAGGTTTTAAAAGAATAATTCATAGGTGCGTAACTTAGTAAATGGACATACACAAGAAACCAGCATTCAATGCAGCTCCAAATATCATGAATAATCAACAGGACAAGTTATCATTTCAGGCAACAATACAAACCATTCACATCTCATGTAAAAGAAAGCAGTTAAGGCTGGTTTCTACCACCTGAATAGGCAGCAATCCATTTAAAGGGAAGTAGAAGACTCAAGTAAATAGATTTTGCTCAAGCAGACCAAGACCTGACATGAAAAGATGGAGTCAACATATTCATTACCACCAACAGAACTAGTATTGTCACTGCAAGTTTATATACAAAACTGATCGCATCTGATAAGGCAATTCCAGAAACATCTTACTTGTTCTCCTTTTGTCTTGCTTAGATAGTAGTTGTTGGTGAACCTTCAATTGTTGCTGTTGCTCTTCAATCTGTGCTTCTTTATGGATCTGTTCAATAGTCTTTGGACCCTGTTCAACCCTACGTGACACCCAATTTTTCTGCGGATGAATACAATTGTGTTAAGAAACCCAGGAACTTACATTATTTGAGGATATATTTAAACATTCCCATAATGCCAATACAGCATTTCTTCAGGTTCAATTACATGCAAAATGTTACATTTTGAAATAATCCAAAACTAAACACCAAATGCACTTGCAACACAAAAATCATGAATTAAGTATTCCTTATTATTCATAAAGCATCAGTCACCAACACATGATTGCTTGGTATCCATTTATAGGTAACAATACAATGTTTGAAAGAAATCCCAATAAAATAATCCTAAATGGTTGACAAATCCTTGTCTTGGCAAACAAACATTCAGATTAAAACAAAACAAATTTGCATACAAAGACGAAATAATTAATTTTTAATCTAACATATAGAATCCATTGTCTCTCCCAGAGTAGAATTTCAAAACAGCATTTCTAGAATTCAAACATATAACTATAGGAGATCCTGTCATAAAAGACTTTTTTTAAAAACCCGCTCATAATTAGTCAGTGAGAATAGCAAACTGCTCAGAGGTCTGCTTTTGGAGCTTTCCGCATTGATCTGGGTATTTTTGAGCTGAGGGATACAAAGGAGGGATTAAAAGTTTATTGTATAAACACACAGAATTCCCTCTTGGCAAGTAACTTGCTCTTTAGGAAGAAATGCCTGCAGCTCTAGCTCTACTGCAATGAGGCAGAAGTCAGAAAAGCCTCAATTTGCTGAAGCTTGTAACATTGTAGGAAATGTTAAATATGGACAATGTGGTCTTGAAGCAATGTTGATGCGCTGACAATTAAGTAAAACAAACCTATATTTCAGACAAATCAGAAAATGATGCATACAATGTATGAGAAGGTACATTTTAAACTAGAAATGTCTGACAAACTTAAGATAGCAAAGCTGTACAAAAGTAAACAGTAAAGACAAAAGATAAATGGACTACCTACCATTCTCACATCTATTACATCTTGGAGCATAAAACGTATTCTAGATGATGTTTTCCTTTCTTTCACTATCTTTTCCATTTGATTGAAATACTGGTCCATGCGAGGCTGTAAAGTACAGTCATGCTGTTAAAATTCAGATTTTAGTATTGGAGTTTGTGAAACTTTTTCCTCGTACGTATATAAAAGTTTTGAATTAACACTTTGCATTTATTAAAATAAAATTTGAGGACATCAAGAGCAATGCATAGGACAGATGGATACAAATTTATAAGAGAAATCAAATTATTCTTGAGTGCATGATGCCTAGAGTTCTTTTCCATGGCAACTTATTCAAGAATTCAGTGAAATAACTACAATCAACCAAAACAAGCCCCAACGTGTCAGAGATAACAAGGTGTAGAGCTGGATGAACACAGCAGGCCAAGCAGCATCATAGGAGCAGGAAGGCTGACGTTTTGGGCCTAGACAGAGGCAGGCAGAACCAGCTATGATTGCACAATGTCTTACAGGGCTTCGAAGTATCAAACCCTTCAACTTGAGGCTACACATCTAGTTAGTTAGCTGCTCAAACTACAGTTAGGCAATGGCTGCGGGTACAAAAGCAAGTGAGTGTACAGCACGCTTCCACTTTTAAAAGCATCTACTTTAACCACTAGATGGCCCTCTTAGCTATGACATAGCATCCTTAAATTACCATAAGCTATTAGAATGGTAGGTTAAAAAATATCAAATATCACTTTCTGCATTGATGACTTAAGTTGTTACAATTACTAAAATACCCAAGGCTATTTCCTTCCTGTGTTTAGTAAAACAGGATATCGCCCAATCCGGGCAACAGAGAAGACTAGTTGTGACCACATCAAAAGCTATAGCTTTAAAACTCCGTTTTAAGAGCAGAAACCACATTTACACATCATGGTCTTATTGCCTCTCCAATCTTGGAAAGTTGGAGTGCAGCATCAGTTTCAGAATACAAAAAGATGAAAGAAAGACAAATTAGTATGTTGTCAACTTATTTCAAGGAGAGTAAATATTAGTACATCTCAACAACCTGAACAAGAAAAATCCTTTACTTATAAATGAAATGTTCCCTCTAACCATCCAGATTTAATATATCCTGAAATGGCTTTCACCAGCAAATTCACTTGAAAGGAAGTTAAGAGCTGAAGAACCTCTTGTAAAACATGGCAGTCAGAGCAGCAAAATAATAGCAAAACCACACACCACTCTGATCAGCTTTATCCTGCAGATGACATGAAGGTTCTCACAACCAGACCCATACAATATCTCATAATATTTGATTTTCTAGGCTCACACCAGCCCCTTTTTCAAATTTCTCCAACTCATTTTGCAATCAATCAGTCTATAAAGACTTGGAAACTAGAGCTACATTCATGTGGCAGGTAGGAGCGTTGCCTGTCTGCCTCAGGAAAGACAGCTAAGATTGGGTCAGCTCTACCCAGAAAAGGTGCAGAAGCAGCCACAGGATGCCAAGACTGACTGCTTACACAGTTCACCTCAGAGCTGTGGATTTCATTCCAGCTTGAAAAAAATTCAACTCAATGCCTACACTCCTCCATAAAAGTTGAACCCTTTTTCTTTATTTCTTTATTCTTCTGCCTTTATATTCTACGTTTTAGTTTATTTTTCTGTGTTTTAAGATGGCAGAGTGGCAACACTATACAACACTTTTCATTGTATTTTGTAACAAAATGTCACAATAAATGAATCCGACCACATAACCACAAACACCCCACAAGACCCAGGTCAAAGTATTCCCCTAACCCTGTCCTTTATGGCTCATCATGCCATCCATGTCCATTCTTGTATTACATACAATAGATTAGCAATGAAACTGATACACATCCAACAGTCACTGAAAATTACTTAATAAAAGGATTCATTCATAATACTACGTTTTAAAAATCTAATTTAACCAATCTTATTTCAGGGGATGCAACTTTTGTTTATGTAGACTCTCCTTATAATATAACAAGGTGTTCACATTTAATTATGATAGAACTGTGCTATGCTTTTTTCAAGGCCAATGTATCCTTCCTAAGATGTGATATCCTAGAACTGAACGCACTTAACCCAGGCGCACACTAAACGGGGCTTTGTATAGTTGAAGCATGACATCTACCCCTTGTACTCTCGTCTTCTAGATAGAAAGGCAAGCATGCCATTGGTCTTTAATAATTAAAAATCATGAATTGATGGAGAAATTATCTACGCACTTAGATCTCCAAACTCTGTGGATCTTCACCGTTTTCAGATTATCATTTAGAAATTACACCGTGTCATGACAGAGATGGCAAGCCTGACCAATTCAGACTTGCTAACTTTGGATATCGCAACTTAGTGAAACTCAAATGTTCAATGGACCGCAAAGTGGCCTAATTGTTCCTAACCAGGCTTTATGAATAAGATATTAGACACCAAGTTTATAATTTAAGCAGGAATTATAAATGTATTGTTAATATTGCAACTTTAGCAAAGTAAAGTTAAACAAGATAATCTATTTAAGATCTATGATTTAAACCCAATCTTGTTTGATTGCAATCCCCAGACAAACAGACAGTTAATGGATATGTTATTTTAAAAAAATTCAGAGTTTAATTGGCTAGTTTGCTTGAGCAATTTCGAATTATGGTTGCTGAACCTTCACGCAATTCTTGGATAATGATTTGTTTACAGGCACGTGGAACTGTATGTCTTTCTTGAATCCCAAAGTCACTGGTCAATGTAAACAGCTTCCACAGACTGAAGACTTTTACTTATGTCTTACAGTTTAGGGTTTTTTCTCTCCTCAGAACTTCCAATAAAGGGACTTTAACTACAGGGTGGGGGTGCTGGGTCTGGATGGGATGCTGTTCGGAGGGTCAGTGCTGACTTATGGGCTAAATGGCCACTTTCCGCACTGTAGGAGTTCTATGAAGTCTTTTGAATTTGATACTTAATGGACACCCAACCTGCCCATTCAGTTGGATGCAAAAGATTCCAACAAAACTTGGAGCGGGGCTTCCTTCCTGATATTCTGGTTAATATTTATCCCTCAACAAATTCTGAAAACAGACTATGGATACACTTCACATCCTACTGTGCACAAGTTGGCTACCAGACTTCCTACATTTACAACAACGAGCAAACTTGAAAATTAGTTCATCAGTGTGAAGCATTTTAAGTTACAAGCACAGAAGTTGCTGGAAAAGCTCAGCAGGTCTGGCAGCATCGGTGAAGAGAAATCAGAGTTAACGTTTTGGATCCAGTGGCCCTTCCTCAGAACCGGACCCAAAATGTTAATTCTGATTTCTCTTCACAGATGGTGCCAGACCTGCTGAGCTTTTCCAGCAACTTCTGTTTTCGTTCCTGATTTACAGCATCTGCAGTTCTTTCGGTTTTTATTAAGCATTTTAAGTTTTCTGGGTAAGAGAAATGGGCTAGAAAAATGCACATCTTTTTATTTTTTAATAAACTTCAGTTTCTTGACCGTCTTCCTATAATTAACGGCTCTTAATCTGGATATCTCAAGTTCTCAAATGTTTTTAACTAGGGCACTCCAATCAGGGAACACAATATTCTAAATGCATGTTCACCAACAGTAGACAAGTAGGCTGAATAAACAAATAATTTTCAGTGTACTCTCTGGTACTTACAACACTTAGCCCAAGTGTAGTTCAATAATATGCACTGTAAAGCAGTTTGTTCCCGATTTTTAGATGATTTCTGAATTCAAACCCAAAGCTTCTTCAAACACTGTTTCCACTAGCTATACCCTCAATCGCTAGACTCACGAGTTGTACAGCCTTTTAACAGTATCTAATTTCCCATTTACTTACCCGAGATTATAATCAGATGTAGGACACTTGGTCAATATTCCTCACCTGTAACACACTACAGATCTGATAGTCAACAACGGCACATCACGCCACGTTGTATCTATCTTGAAATGTAGTAAAATCACACTAAACAAACTAATCAATATATTTCTAACAGCAAGAGGTTTGTACAATACTCGACTTACATGCTACAAAATACTAGACAATATTTATACATTACATAATACTAGATTTTAGATTTATACACTACCTGTATTCAAACTGATATGCAACAATCCAAAATCCTAGCCTCTTTCAATAATCTCGCTCAGATATTATACAAGACAGCAGTGGATTTGTTAGAAAGAGATCCTGTCTGACTAATTTAATTGAGCTTTTTATGCAAAAGTGACAAAATATATTGATGAGGGTGGTGCAGTTGATGGTATAATTAATAACTTTGCAGATGACATGAAAATTGGTGGTGGTGTTGATAGTTAGGAGGATGGTCTTAGGCTACAGTCTGACATTGATCAGCTGATTTAACTTGGATACAGAAATGGGAAATGGAATTTAATCTCCACAATGCGAGATGATGCATTTTGAGAGGTCTAATAAAGGGAAGGATGTACATAATGAATGGTAGGCCCTAGGGAGTAGCGATGAATGTAACAGCACAGGTATGCAGGGTGGTGAAGGAGGCACAAGGGATGCTTGCTTTCATTAGCCAGGGTGTAAAACATAGGAGCAAGGAAGTCTTGTTACAACTTTATAAAATATTGATTAGGCTGCAGATGGAATACTGTGTGCAGTTCTGGTCACCACACTTATAAGAAGGGTACGAGTACACTGGACAGAGTGCAGAGGAGATTCACCAGAACGTTTTCAGGGATGAAAAGTCGGAGTTATGAGGACAGACTATATAGACTGGCTTGTTTTCTATGGAGCAGAGGGGGCTATGTAATTAAGGTATACAAAATTAACGAAGGGATAGACAGGGTAGATCATGAGAATCTTTACACCATGGCAGATGTTTCTAAGACCAGAGGGCACAAATTTAAGGTGAGGAGTAATGGTTTAGCAGAGATCAGTTGAAAAAAAAAAGTTTTATCCAGAGGCTGGTAGAAATACGGAATGTGCTGCCTGAGGAGATGGTGGAGGCACGTACTTTTACGACTTTTAAGCAGGATCTGGATGACCACTTAAAATGCCAGGACACTGTATGTTGTGGATGAAATGGATTAGTCAAGTTTGCTGTTTGTTTGTCAGTATAGACGTGCGGGGCCCAAAAGGGCCTGGCTCTATGCTGTATGACTCTAGGGCCCCTCCCAGCTACTGCAGATCATTCAGAGATTGCACAATTGAGGACTTCAAAACCTTGCAATGACCCAAGGTTAAGCAGTGTGTTGGTTTTTTGATATGAAGGCAGTAATACCTTAATTTATTTGATAACACCCATGCGTGACTAAAATTAGATTTTGCCTAGCTCTAGAATAGCCCATAGATTTTTACACTTATCAGAAATTGAAATCTCACTTTTGAAAAATGGCAATCGTTTTCCACAGCATGTTAAACCCTAAGCCAGTATGATTTTGACAAGTTTGTAACAGCTGCCATCTAGTATTTATATCCTATGTAAGATCAGGCTCCACTCTTGAGTAACAAATTTTCCTCACTTCTGTTAAACATTCATCTTGATCCACTAATAATTCCCATATCTTTAAGAATCCACCAACACCAGCCTCTTCCTTAACATGCCAAAATGAGTGCGTGCATACAGGCAACGTTCCTCCTTTTCTTGTCTCATGCACACCATGCCCCCCAAGCTTATGCTTAGTAGTTTCCGCTACTGCTAGTTTGCACAGCTCACTTCACAATGGCACTGGTTTAGCTATTTTCTATTCCGAGGTGACTCAATTCTAACACACTGAACATATCTATCAAGATCTATTACTCTATAATTACAATTTCAAAACAGCCTGTTTGGTTCGATTCTCCCTTCACTGGCATCAATTGTTAGAATCTGGGCATTTTGACGTCTGATTTCTTTAAAATATCAAGTGCCTATGAACCAGAGCCTACAGCTTTCATAGCTGCCAA
>NC_063362.1:32860060-32885060 GCF_021869965.1 Rhincodon typus
TGATACATGAACAAAGTTGCTGGAAAAGCTCAGCAGGTCTGGCAGCATATATGAAGGAAAAAACAGAGTTAATGTTTCGGGTCCGGTGACCCTTCCTCAGAACTGAACTCCATCAACTTTGTTTTTGTTCCTGGTTTACAGCATCCATAGTTCTTTCCATTTTTACTAATGTGATAGTTCCTTTATTGCAGGTTAAATCCAAACAAATACATGTAATCTTTGATCCTTCAAGGACACTATTTCGAGTATTCTAGTATATATTTACCTTACCCAAAACCAACACTGTAAAATTACAAATTATATTAGGCAAAGGAGAATAAGCATTGAATCATTTATTGTTACACGTATTCAAAGTAAAAGTACCGTGAAAAGTGTGTACCTTCGCCATACATATAAATTTAGAATAATATAAGAAAAGATAACTTGAGAGTGTCCAACTTTCCGTTCCACTGCTGCAGTCCCGCTCTGGGCTTTCCGGCCCTTGTCATGCCTCCGCCAGAGTCCCGCTCCAGGCTTTCCGGCCTGCGCCATGCTGCTGCCAGCGCCCTGCTCTGGGCTGCCTCACTGGCCCACTCTCACTGCCGCTGCACCACCAGACCACTTTTGATCTGCCATCATCTCTCTGGCTTGATTTGCTGTTGCTGCAGGACACAACCCGTGCATTCAGCGCTCGCTACGTGGTTCCTGGTCGCGACCCAGCTCCTTCCTGACTGCTTAGGTAGGTAGTTAAAAGGAGTGGGGGATAGAATTACTACAGAGGGAGGGAGGAAAAAAAAAAGGACAAAGAGAGAAAGAGAACTGGCGAGCAGAGTGGAGCTCCAAATGGAGCAACGTACCCTGCCGCCATCTTGCCGGAAAGCATCTCTCCAAAGGGCATGAATTAGTAAAATATAAATTAGTTTTTTAATGACAATGCTTAAGAAAGCTTCAGATAACATTTCCCCAAGTTTGCCAGTGTATCATTAACTTCATATGTTAACTCTTGTTTCTTGCCACAGAGGCCACCAAACTTGCTAAGTATTCCAAGAATTTTCTGCTTGTAATTACTAGTTTGTTCAAACTTTAATCTTGTGCACCAGAATTCTTCATTTCAGCTAGCTCAGATAGCTGACATCAAGGAGTGAAAAAGAATTTAAACCATTCATGACCAGCAAATAAAACGATCAATTTCAGAGACATGACTTGGGTGTCTGTTACAGCTCCTTACTTTAACGGTTGCATCGATCTCTTTCTGCTTCTTCTCGTTGACAACATCATTGGCTTTGTCCTTCTCAAATTCTTTCTGACAACGATTTAGTAACAGCTTACGAAAATTTACTGAAGCTCCTGGCTTATCAGACATCGGGACCTTCAGCTAATGATAGAAAGGAACACCATTATTCAGTGTCAAGAGGTCATCATCAAAAACTCAAACAGTCTCACTCCCTCTATAAGTACACATTTAAAATTCAAAACTGTGATCAAATTCTACAACTGTAAGCAGTTATTGATGCAAAAATCATTGCCACTTTTTTCCAAAAATAGTATTATTCACGCTGGGGGCTAATGATCTGTGGAAACTTTCAGCAATTTTATTTTGATGATGAGTAATCATAGCTTCTGAACTGTTGTGATGCTCGTGTGAATGTCTGTTCCGTACAAGCTTATCTTTGATTTAATGTTATAGAACAAAATACATTTCTGACCTCAGTAGAAAAACAACGTGTTGTTAAATAGTTATCTTTTATTATGGGAAAACCTGCAATATCGCATCCTGTAAACTCAATGTGTTTCACTATGGACAAGCTGCAATAGGTCAACGTTGACTAACCCAAGCCTGACCTTGACTCATTATATAACTGAAATGCTTTCTTCTCTCTCCTATATACACTATTTAGTTATCTGTATTGCATGGAAGCAGGAGTGAGGTTGTGCTCATCAGCAGTCTCTTTCCCTTCTGCAAAAAACTAGAAAAATAAAAGTATTTTGGCAAATTAGATTTAAATAAAATAATTTTGTGCCTGCCACACAAAATACAGTCCACACACAATAAAAGAAAATGGAGACTTGCAATTTTAAAAACTATGCCAAAATTGACCTGTGTTCATAAAATGTGCACACTTGATATTCATTAACCTACCATTGTGAGACAGCGACACATATTAGCATATGCTACTGAAAAATTAGGTTCATCGATGGCTTTTTCGAACACTAGGTCAATAACTCCCTTCAGCCTCTCTTCTGTATCAATTGTCAGCTCCTGAACCTGCTTCATCAATTGTTGAAACATTTGTGGTGTCAGCTTGTTCAGAATGCTTCTTACTCGTCGGAACAATTCCTGGATTGAGCATAAAAGGAGAGCATGTTAAAAGCAAAAGCCAACTGAGGGAAGATCTTGCCTAAAAGTACTAATTCAACAAAATAATAAGGCCTCATTCGGATCTCATTAGCATACCTGAACTATCATGGTTTACAGTGTGATAACAAAGATGTTAATATTCTGGATAATCTACTGGTCATGTGAAGTTTTACTGAATGTGGCAGAACCCATGGTACATTGATGAGGGAAGCAGGCTCTACTTAATGCTTCCTCCAAATGATGGTACCTCCTCCACCAGCGCAGGATACCCTCCATAACGGGTTGGAGGGTCAGTTTTAAGTTTCGTGCTCAACTCCTTCAGCAGAAGTTGAACCAACAACTTTCAGACTCAGTGACGAAAGTATCACCATAGCTGACACCTCAAGTGAAGAACAATGAAACAAGTGATCAAAACTGAGGTCAAAGGTGTATGACTGGAAAAAGGGTATTTTTAAAGTTTCATATGTTTCAGAAAGCCTTTACCTAGTCAATGCAATTCTATGGATAAATGCACCAATTTCTAGAAATTCCACACAGTGTTTAGATGCAGGCTGTTTATGCTTAAAGGTGCAAAATATATTCAAGACAGTTTTGTTTTTATCTAACCTGTGTTTTTTGCACGTCAGAGTCATCAGAAATATCATCTCTTTTTAATATAGGTTTCCATGCATTCTCTGACTTCTTTAGTTGGATATCATCATTCACAGTTATATTCGTAATAATCTTCCTTGGTTCTCTTCTTTGCCCATGCTGTGATCTCCTTGGTCCAACATTTAACACCTAAAGAGTAACATTTGTTAATATGTAAAGCATTTATAAATCTTTTTGCACATTAATAAACCTCAATGTTGCTGCTGTGCTCTAAGTGGGAATAAAAAATTTCTTCTGCACAAGAACTAGAATTAATTTCCGTCAAAATCCCAGAATCCATTCAAAAACTCAGCAACCCTAGGTCCATCAGATCAGATGACTAGCTTTACTTCTTTCACCATGTAACAGCATTGAAATCAGGAAGGGGCCATTCATTTCCTCAAACCTATATTTCAATCAATCAATCAGATCATAATCTATATCTGAACTCCTTATCACTTGAAATCCTGCACTAACTATGGCCTATTTACAGCAAACGCCCATTCAAGATCACCTCATCCAGTGCTGTGCCACCTTAATGTCACAGATAATAGAACTGATATGTACACTTTTACTGTCATGTCTTCCACTTTAGCATATTTTGTGCTGGGGCCTATGTAGCAACTTTTGGAGCAGGTGAGCAGTGTTCAGTAGTACTTGAAGCATTAGTAATTTTTTTCCCCAAAAACTTGCAATGCAGTTGAGAGTGAAGAATATCTACAGCCAGAGTACTTTTCTGTACTGCTCACATTTGCGCATTCTCGATGCAATTCCTGACACTGTTATCCCGTTTTAATTTTGCAGCACTCCCAGACTGTAGAGCTTTGTATCAGGTAAAAACAGAAAAGCCATTTAAAAATTGGCGAGAGGGGTCCTTGCTGCAGTTACCTGCCTTTATTTGGGACATATGTGGGTTAACAAAATACAGGTCACCATGCTTACCCTTCAGAAGCCTGACTCCACAATCTTCTGATTAGCTTTGGACCCCCAAGTATGGCCCTTGTTTAGCTTTGCAGAATGAGAGGTTGAGTGGACATTTTAAAGCCAGTGAGAGTGAGAAGTATGTGCTGCAGGTGAGACGGAGAAGCCATTTCGAAGTCAGTGAGAGGCAGTTGCTGCAGATTGCAGTGCTGTCCTTGGCTCAAGGCCTCCTTTTGACAAAAATTACAAGGCTTGGCAAGAGGAAAGGGAAAGCCAGTAGGTCCTGACTCTGCAATCTTCTGATTAATTTTGGAGCCCCAAGTAGGAACCTTGTTGAAATTTACATGAATTGGAGGCAGAGAGGCCATTTTTAAATTGTTTGAGATTGGTTCAGGCTTGTGATTTAGTGCTTCAATTCTTTGCAATCTCTCAAACATTTTAACATGCCCAGTAAGCGATGGTAGTGTGTCTACTGCCAAGAAACCAAGAAAAATTGTCACTTCAGCAATGAAATTTGAGAAAGTTAAATTTAAAAATTGAGACCAGGGAACACAACCGATACTGGCAGAACACATGGGCGACCCACAGCACTTGACAAAAATCAAACAAATTGCGCAAAGTGTTACCACTTTAAGTCCTCACATGGTTACGTTGGAGTAGCAACAAGGGGAATGTGGAAAGTTTGGATCAAAGACAGAAACCAGAAGTACCTCATATAATATAAAAACAGTGTGCTGGAAAAACCCAGCAGGTCTGGCAGCATTTTTGGGGCGAGAAACAGTTAACAGTTTGATCTGATATGAACCGAAAGAACTGCGGATGCTGTAAATCAGGAACAAAAACAAAGTTGCTGGACAAGCTGAGCAGGTCTTCCTGAAGAAGGGTCACCAGACCCGAAACATTAACTCTGATTTTTTCTTCACAGATGCTGCCAGACCTGCTCAGCTTGTCCAGCAACTTTGTTTTTGATCTGATATGTATTATCTTCTGGAGCCATCCTAATGTTGCCAACCTGCTGAGCTGCTTCAGCACTTAGTTTTTATCCCAGATTTCCCACATCTGCGGTATTTAACTGTTAATACAGGATTCTCTTTGATGATTATCCAAGTAAAAGCAAGAGGTTCTATGACAGCTTACAGAATGAGCAGATTGAGAGTTCACACTCAAAAGTTTCACTGCTAGTTCTGGTTGATTCAAGTTTTTCAAGAACATTTCTTTCTGCACAACATTAAAATCACCAGGAAAGAAGCCAGTGCCATTACTAAAGTAGCTTATGAAATCCCTGCCTCCTTAAAAAGAATAATTATAAAAGACAGCTATTCACTAAAACCTTTTTTAATTAACATTTTTGGGTTGTGTTTTGATGGAAATGTATATGACAGACAGCATGCATTTCCAAAGAGGGAAATTTAAAACTGCAAAGAATGCTTGAAGCTGCACTTCATGAGAATGATACATGATATACAAAGCTTCAGCCTTTAGTTATGATCAGTCTGAGTCAAAAGCTTTCGGGGGGTTTTTCCCAAGGAACTTGTGTGTGTCATATGGCATTAAAACACGAACACATAGATCATGGAAGCACTAATAGTTCTTGATAATATGCCACTCCTGCATGGATGGAATACCATGCCAGAAAAAGTATCACCTTCACAATATTGCTTCTCTTGGATAATTGCCCAGGTCATTTTGTTAACCTTGATGACTTGTCTGAAAATGTGAAGGTAATTTTCCTGTCACCCAATACAATTTCAATGCTACAGCTCCTTGGATCCACATGCAATAGTAGTTTTCAAGACTTACTAGTTACGCCATACCTTCGTCTAGTTCAAAGCAGCAGACGGTAAGAATGCACCAAGAACCAGGGACCTTAGGACCTGAGGCATGCCATGTTGTACAGACTAGATTAGGAGGTTAAGAGGGTTGAGAAAGTCAAGTTCCTAGGAGTGACGATAACCGACAACCTGTCCTGGACTTCCACGTAGATGTGACAGTCAAGAAGGCACAACAACAATTCCTCTTCTTCAGGCAGCTCAGGAAATTTGGCATGTCCATAAGGACCCTCACCAACTTTTACAGATGCACCACAGAAAGTGTACTGTCCCAGTGGATATCGGCCTGGTACAGCAACTGCTCTGTCCAGGACCATAAGAAACTACAAAGACTGTGTGCACAGCCCTGACCACCACAGACACCAACTTCCCATCCACGGACTCCATGTACACATCCGTTATTGCAAAAAGGCTGCCAACATCATAGACCCCTCCCATTAATTGTAAGTAATGCTTACTTACAATTCTTCTGCCGCACCAGCAGGTTCAAGAACAGCTTCTTCCCTGTCATTATTAGGCTGATGAATGGACTCTCTAACTTCAAATAACGCTAATCTTGTTAATCTGATCTTGCCTTGCGCACATCCTGTGCAGTGTAACCTGTATGCCTTACTACGTCCAAGTGTTTTTTCAACCAATGATCTGCTGTACTGCTCGCAAAAAAAGCTTTTCACTGTATTTAGGTACACGTGACAATAAATCAAATCAAATCAGATTCAAGACCAAAACTTCTGTGAGATACCTCTTAGTTTGATGGTAATCCAAGAAACAGGTCAGGATAGCAAAAATATGGCTGATTTGAGGGAGGAAGTTACATTCTTGCATATGAATAGTTTATGGCAGAAAGCATGGCCCAAGTTTGTCAGTAACCTCAGAGGATTTTACAACATTGCCAAAGTTCAGAATCACACTGACAGGGGAACTTACCTTTGATGAAGTGGATGAAGTTGAATAGGAGACCCCAGGACAGGAACTGTCCGAAGAAGGTTTGACAGCCAAGGAGCAAAACAGGCATTTCATAACTAACTACCAACCCACTAGCTTCTGTTAATGAAACAATTGTGAAGAGCTTTCCAATTTATGGAATAGGCAATGGAAATCTTCACTGAGGGGGGTTTCAGTGTCCTTGGATAATTTTTAAGTTGGATGACAAATCTGGCCCTTCTCTCTTTTAACCCAACCCAGACTCAGAACCCTATAGTAACTTCAGTTTAAAATTGAATTCCATCCAACTGCAATCACTGAACTTCTTTGCATACAAAGATGTTGTATCTGTGCTCAGAAAGCATACTAAAATGGGGCTTGTATTACAAACACACAGAAAACAAAAGTTCTCTTCTGACCAGATCCGACAGTACACCAGTAATCGATTGACCATTAAAAATGTGGTAGACTCCATTTTTTGCAAGTTTCCTCTTGGAAGACATTAAAAAATGTAATTCATCTTTGCCTCCAATGTGTCAATGCACCCTTCAGAGGACTGAGCATTTAAAGACCACAATTTAAAACACCAATAAATTGAGAGATGGGGTCCCTCAGGAGTTGGTGTTGAGACCTTTTTAACCATTATACATAAAAAGACGTGAACTTGGGTATAAAGATTACAAAGCTTGGCACACAATAAATAATGAAAAAGATAGTTCTAAACATCAGGAGGACACAGGCTGGTTAAATAACCAGTTACATTAAATTGCATCTATCATATGGATAAGTGCAAAGTAATGCACTTTCACAGAATCAATTTTGAAAGGTAGTATAATCTTACTGGTATTATAATATTATTTGGTGTTTTCAAGAAGAGATGGAGTGTAACATACCTGAAAATGTATATTCACATTGATTACTTGAACAAGTATAGAGGAATTGCTTCCTCTGATAAGTGATGACTGGCAAACTAATGAGGGGCACTTAGGAGAATTTTTTTAACATGGAGGGTTGCTGAGATCTGTAATAGATTATTTTAAAGGGTAGTGACAACACTTTCCACAGTAATTTTCAAAAGGCAATTGGACTAGCATTTGAGGATAACTAATTTGCAAGATAATGGGAAAAACTTAGGTGAGATCTATATTGAGAACTATACTGGACAAATTTTTCTGAGAATCAGTACAGACAGGATAGGCTGAAGAGCTCTCTTCAGTGGACTCCTTCTTCCGTGACATAGACTGATGTCATGGTTCACAGGGTGGCAGTGATTTCCACATTCTTACCAATGTTTCTCAGACTATGTTGCTACATCCCTGGAGAGGTTAAACATCACCAGTGACTCAGTTATTGATCCTACTAAGGAAAGTCAATTCAGAAAGGCACTGAACACAAGGGAATTCATTTCCACCATGCAGATGCAAGGTCAACGTGTTGGAAAAGTTGCACAAAATTCTAAAGAACTAATCCACGTCAGCCATACCTGCTGCATATGTAGCACAATCTGACAACTGACTTATCAGCCATCTCAGAACTCAACAAGCCCAAGTGGAAACAAATCTGCCGAGTCCAAGAACAAAGAGGGACTGATGAGTGCTATGTAATTAGCATTTTTTTTAAACAAAGATTTTTCAGCGAGCAAAGTACAATACGGTAAATGCACAATATGGTAGTTCAACCTGAATGTGGATTTTCCAGGTGACCGAACATTGATTTTAGCAAAGAGGCCAATGAATTCTCTGATTCACAAGTAGTTTCATTTAAAGACCAATTTTAAGGAACGCAACTGGGATTTTAAGTGAAGTAATATCCTAGCAGTCTCAGATCTTTGGAGACAGTTTACCAGATTTCCAAACTCCAGAGCTGAATTTAATATTCCTTTACTTTTAAGGACTGGGTCCAAGATACATGATTACCCTTAGAAACAGCATAACATTTTGCAGAACATTACAGCTGTATCAGTCAAGTGCAGTTCTTGATATGCAAATCAAGACCAAGGAGTAGAATTTGCAACAGCAGTAAACAAATTCAGATAGCCGAGAATAGGCTCTAGCACCAAAATAATAAACATTTTAAATTTCAATATGAATCTTTGATGTGAGTAGAACAAAATTAGATGATCTAACAAGACGTGCCCCTCATATTGGGATGGAGCAATCTATTCCTCAGTGAGTTAATATTGTACAATTAAATATGTAAGTTTTCAAAATGTACCTAAAATGATTGGCTAAATTGTTAGAGCCTCCTTAAAGGCCTGCAACTGAATGCAATTAGTGGTAAACAATTAATTCATCTTGAAGCCATGACAAATTTTATGGGTGGATTGCTTTGAGTTCACCCTATGAAAACTTGTCTAAATGAGCATGGAAATGGTGGTGTGCTGAATGTAATTTGCAGTTACACCAACGTCTCTCAAATTGTAAAAAGCCGGGGATGGGAGGGTTGAATGTTGTGGTGTGAAGCTGCAGCTGCACAAAATCATCAGGCCTTAGTATGGTGAGGTTCTGTTAAAACAGAACAACTCTTGGGTATTAACTGATTAATCAACTGTCTATGTATCCAAAAACAAAGGGCTTGTGTGGTACACTTGCAGTGCCCCAACCTTTGCCACAAGGTTCAGGTTCAAGACGCACCCGTTCCAAGGGAGTGTAATAACATAGCTGAACTGGTTTATTTGAAAATATCTACAAAGAGAGATCATAGGGCTCATTATCATTTGAAGGCTCTTGTAGCAAAGTGGCAGTGTCCCTAACTCTGGGCCTGGAGGTGAGAGTTCAAGTGCCACCCGCTCCAGAGGTGCATAATAACTTTTTTAATCCACTGTGGGACAAGAGTGTTTTTGGTCAGCCAGCATTTATTCCCTGTTCCTCATTGCCACCTTCTTAAGGGTAACGAGCAATCTTTTGAACCATTGCAGACCATGTGCTGCAGGCAGATCGACAACGCAATTAGGAAGGGAATGCGAGGACTCTGACCCAGTCACACCGAAGAATGGTGATATAGTTCCAAGTCAAGATGGAGAGCGGCTTGGAGGGGAACTCGTAGGTATGGTGTTCCCACTTATTTGCTGCCCTTGTTGTTCTACATGGTGAATTTGAAAGGCGCTGTTTAAGGATGTATGGTGAATTTCTGAACTGGTTGATTCAGAAATACCTGAATTTTTTAATTGTTTTATCAAAATAGTGTAAAGATGGAGAAGCTGGGATTGTGGCAGAGAGATGACAAACTTTAATTTGGTCAATAAACCCTGTCCAGGAGAAGCAGCGTGTCTGTGTTTCCAATTTGCCTACAAGCTTAGATCTAGTTAACACTTTAGGCACATCTGTTCCTGTCATCCAGTTTATCAGCTTCCAGGTATCCGTAAGTAACAACAAGGACAACAAATCCTGAATATAGTTAAAACTGATGCTCCCTCTAAATTCCAGCCACGCTGGTCTCCATACGCATGGTCAGCACGTTGATGAATGACTTCCACTTCCAGCCTTAACAAGAGAGTAAAAATATTACAGGGAACACTGCTTATCACAATTTTCATATCAGTATAGATGTGGCATTAAATCTGGGGCTTGTCAGATCTGTATAGCTGCACCATACGAAGTGGTGCCTATTGAATCACTGGAGAGCCGATTGGCTTTCCAGTTGTATAACTAATTTGGAAGTAACACAAAGAATGGGATCTAACTTCATTGGCTGACCTATTACAATTATGTCCCTTGTGAGATCCACATTCTGTATACAATCCTATTTTAGAGTCCACTCACATCAAGTCCCCTGAGACACAAAGGTCATAATGCACAATACAGCCTGACATCAGTTCAGGTATAAATCATGCAGATATGATCACATGGTGAGGAAACGTGAAAAGACAGCAAATTTGACTATAATGGTTTACTTAGTTTATTAAGATTAGAAAAAACGAAAATAGGAGGAGTAGGACATTCAACCCTTTAAACCTATTTCACCATTCATGATGATCATACAACTTAATAATTTTTCACCCATATCCTTTGATCCCTTTAGTACCAAGTGCTATATCCAATTCCTTGCTGAAATCATGCAATATTTTGGCCTAGGCTGCTTTGTGCCAATTGTATCCACAACTAATCCCTCCAGGAATTAGAAACACTTATGCTCCAATCAGGTCAAAATTTCATTGTTAGTTACAGAAGTCAGAAGTGAGTGTGCAACGTGTGTGAAAATGCTTCCAAAGCAGTGAAAATCAATTGCAATACCTATTTTTTCCAGCTGACAGCTGTATGACTACGTGCAAGATACAAAATGAATGGCAGTACAGGTTCATTGAGTCCTCCTATTGCCTGTAATTCACCAGTTAGCCTAACACACCATTGCTATTCCAAGTATGTAAGTTAACTGTATATTAACAGTCAATCCCAGTTTATCCAATCTAGTCTTGGATTTTCTTAGAGTAATGTATTGCAATCTGGGTGGGATTCTGGAATGTTTTAGCTCATTTGGCTGGATGGCAGGTTTACAATGCAGAGTGAGGCCAAAAGAATGCATTCAATCACTGCACCAGTTTTAGGCTACCACAAAGGGCTCACCTTCTCAATTTCCCCTCGCCTGAGCAGCAATGACCCTCAGGTTAAACCACCACCAGATGTCCCTCTGTAACGACAGAGCAGCCCTACAGTCCGATAGGACTATGGCAACTTTACCAATACTTGTAATTTTAATTCTTAAGTAGCAGGTTACAGCAACAGGACATTGTATTTCTTAAGCACACAATTTATTTTTGTTAATTTGAAATTGAAACAGTAAAAGAGAAAATGACTTGCAACTTCAATTGGCCACTTCAATTCAAACAGTTTGTCACTGCAACAATGTCATAGTGTCACAATCAGAGGCTAGGAATTCTGTAGGGAGTAACTCACCTCCTGACTCCCCAGTACCTGTCCATCTAAAAAGCACAATTCAGAAGTGTGAAGAAATGCAGTTCATCTGCCAGGATGAGTGCAACTCCAACGCTACTCATGAAACTCATCAAATTTGGTTGATTGGCATACTATCCACCCCATCACTATCACATGTGAACAATCAACGACGACTGCACCAGCTCGCCTAGGCTCCTGTGACAGCATCTTCTGAATGTGTGACTCCCCAGAAGGGCAAGGGGCAGCAAAAACAATGGGAAAACTACAATGGGGAACCTAGAAGTTCCCCTCCGTGTCACACACCATTCTGACTTGGAATTCTACTGCTGTTCCTTCACTGCTGCTGCATCAACATCCTGGAATTTCTTTGCTAACAGCTGTGGGTATTGTTACCACCCCATGGACTTCAGGTGGTAGCTCACTGCTCAAGGACAATTAGGGGTGGGCAATTAATGCTGGCCATGAACGAATAAAATGCTACACTCCACAATAATCTAGAGGCCTGGGCTAATGCACTGGGGTGACAGATTCAAATCCAAAAAGGAGTTGTTACAGTTTAAATTCAATCAAGAAATCTGGAATGTAAAGTTAGTCTGTATCAATTGTCGTAACATTCCATCTAGTTCACTTAAGCCTTCGAGGGAAGGAAATCCCTCATCATTACCTGTCTTACTCTCATATGACTCTTGTTTTACAGGCATGCGGTTGATCTTAAGTGCCCGCTAAAATGGCCTAGGAAGCCATGCAATGACAAATGGGATGAGCAAGAAATACCAGCCTCGCAAATGATGCCACACCCCATGAAAGAACAAAACAAAATAAATGCATTTACCAAAAAAAAAATAAACTTTTCTAAAAAACTGCAGCAATCATTTAAAAACATTTATGGGGAAAGGATAACTTCTTTTTATTTCTCGAGAAAATCTTCTGGAACTACCCACAGTCCATTTCATTTGATATTTTGCAGTGGTTTGGTAAAACCTAGTGGTTTGCTTGGCCATTTCAAAAGTCAGTTAAGAATCAAAACACATTACTGCAGCTTTGCACTACAGCTAAGAATAGCAGATTTCCTTCCCTAAAGGATAGTGAATCAGATTCTTTTATGAAAATCAATAATAGCTTCATGGTTACCATTTCAGATGAGAGTAAGCAAAGAGTCAGCATAAATGAGACACTGCATTTTCAAATTGGCAGGCTGCACCTAGTGGAGTGCCGTAAGGATCAAGGCTGGAGCCTCAGCTACTTAAAAGTCTATAATAATGACATTAATGAAGCAACAAAGAATAAAATATTTAAGTTTGCTGACATTGCGGAACTACGTGGGAATGTAAACTGTGAAGAGGACATAGAAAAGGCTGCCAACAGACATAGCTTAAGCAAATCCACAACAAGAGTACAGACAGAGGGTAATGTGGGTGAGTGTGAGGTTATTTATTTGGGTCATCTGAATAAAGGAAGTTAAAATATTTTTTTAGATGTGAATAAATATTGACTGTGATCAATATTCAGAGGCATGGTGTATAAGTACAGGAATGTAGGAAGTTAGCATGCAAGTACAGCCAGCAATCAGGAAGGTTCGTGGCACTTCTGCCTTAAATTTTTCATTTACTCGTAGGACATGGGTGTCACTGGCTAGCCAGCATTTATTGTCTGTCCATAGCTGCCCTCAAGAAGGTGGTGGCAAGGTGTCTTCTTGAACCACTGCCATCCACACGGTGTAGACTGACCCACAATAACCATATGGAGGGAATTCCAAGAATTTGACCTAGCAACAGTGAAGGATCAATGATATATTTCCAAGTAATGATGAAGAGCCACTGGGAGGGGAATTTGCAGGTGGTGATGTTGCCATATATCAGCTGCCCTTATCCTTCAAGATGGAAGAGGTCATGGGTTTGGAAGGTGCTGTCTAAGGATCCTTGGTGTATTTATACAGTGCATCTTGTAGATTGGAAGCACTACTGCTCCAGACCATCGGTGGTGGATTGATTGGATGCTTGCAAATGTGGCTCCAAGCAAGCAGGCTGCTTTGTCCTGGATGGTGTCAAGCTTGAGTGTTGTCAGAGCTGCATCCAAAGCAGGGATTATTCCATCTGACTTGTGCCTTGTAGATGATGGACAGTCTTTGGGGAGTCAGAGAGTGAGTTACTCGCTGCACTATTCCTAGCCTCTAACCTGCTCTTGTAGCCACGGTGTTTATGTGGCAAGCCTAGTTGAGTTTCTAGTCAAAGGTACACCCCAGGATGTTGATCGTGGGGGAATAATTGCATGGGCATTAGAGTACAAGAAGAAAAAAATTCAACAATTGTACAAGGATTTGGTTAGACCATATTTGGAATAACGTGTGGAGTTTTGATTTTGATATTTAAGGAAGGATACATTGTTCTTGCATCAGAGGCAATACATCAAAGGTTGAATAGATTGGTCCCCATGTTCAGAAGGTTTAATTGGAACTATTCAATAGAGTTTACAAGAATAAGAGACAATCAATTGAAATATACAAGATTTGAAAGGGGTTTTATAAGGTAAACACAGATTGTTTCCGCTGATTGGCAACGTAAAACGTAGTCCAAGGACAGGGTCGATCATTTTGCACTGAAATAAGGAGAAATTAGTTTACTTAAGATTGTGAACCTTTGGGATTCACTACTCCAAAAAGCTGATGCTCCATTATGAAGTACATTTAAGGCTGAAACAGGCAGATCTTCAGTCTCTCTTTTGGTCTCAAGAGATACAGGGTATAGGTAGGAAAGGGGAGTTGATGCCCCAGATAGCCAAGATTACAATGAATTGCACAGTACAAAGGTCCTTCTGGTCTGCTCCTGTTCCCATTTCTTGTGTTCTTGTACTAAAGTTAGCTTTTAATTCTAGATTAATTAAATAAATTTAAATTCTACCAGCTGCCATGGTGAGATCTGAATTCACATTCTCAAAGCAGTTGTTTGGGCATCCTTGGGAGCAACATGGCACAGTGGTTAGCACTGCTGCCTCTCAGCATCAGGGACCCAGGTTTGATTCCAGCCAAAATGAGCGACAATGTGGAGTTTGCACATTCTCCCAGTCTGTGTGGGCTTCCTCTGGGTGCTCCAGTTTCCTCCCACAGTCCAAAGATGTGCAGATTAGGTGGATTGGCCGTGCTAAATAGCACATAGTGTCCAGGGATGTGTAGGTTAGGTGGATTAGCCATAGGAAATGTGGGGTTACAAGGGTAGGTCTGGTTGGGATGATCTTCGGAGAGTCAGTATGGACTCGATGAGCCAAATGGTCTGCTTCCACACTGTAGGGATTCTATGATTATGAGTTCACTGATGACAACACTAAGCTACCATGAGCTCTGCTTACTTGAACATGGGACCTAAATTTCAATGTTCCAGCCAATGGAGAGGTAGTCATCCTGAAACCTTTTGCTGATCACCATGAAGTAGTGACATAATAAAAACACAGTCCATGAATCAACTCAAATAAGTTCCAGAAATTACAAAGCTCAATGCGTTCTGGGTATACTTGCAGGGACACATTCAACTCTTCCAAGGATGAAGATTAATTCCTGATCAAGTGCAGTAAACTGACTTCGATAATGTCACAGGGACACAGTCAGAGTAAAGTAGGAGCTGGGAGGAGTCAGATCCAAGGCTCGTGTGCTGCTAACAGTGTCAGTAGTCATAAGAAGTCATATTCATGTAATCTAAATAATTACAATAATACAATAAACTTTATCTTGCTTATGAAGCAAAAATCTTCTCGCTGGACCAGAAAGGTGGCTATCCTGACACACACCAGACTACTCCAGGGTCCAAGAAATCCTTCATACAAGGTGAGCACCGACATGATCCCAACAGTAGGCCCTGACACAATTTAGTATTCAATAGTGACTAGCATTATTTCTAACAAGTGTCAACTAAGAAATTAGGTTTCAGGTTTTCAGAAGAAAACAAAACAGGATAAAGAAACACTGATGATCCTGAAGCTTCAAGCCAAGCAGATTGATGACAATGACCCACAAATCTCGTGGCAAAACTCAAAACAGAAAAAATACTTCAGTGAATGATGCAGAAAGCATTTACATCTGACAGAAGACACTCGGAAACAGAGGAAATTTGCAAAGCCAAGACAGGGATAGTGGCTGCATCATAAGACAGCGGGCTGTGGGAGTCTAAGGAAAGACATACTGGCATTGGAGGCTGTTCAGAGAAGGTTTGTTAGGTTGACCCCAGGTACGAAGGAATTTTCTTATGAGGAGAAGTTGAGTAGGTTGGTCCTGTCCTCAATGGTATTTAGAATAATGAAAAGCAACCTTACTGAAGCAGAAAGAATTCTTAGGGGACTTGACAGAGCAGTTGTGAAGAGGCTGTTTGCCTTGTGGGAGTGTCCAAGACCAGAGGGCATAATCTCAGAGTAAGGGGTAGCTCATTTAAGGTAGAGATGGAGGAAAGTTTTTCTCTCAGAGGATAATATTTCTGTGGAATTCTCTTCCTCTGATGGCTGTAAAAGCTGAGTCATTAAGTACATTCAAGGCTGAAACAAAAAAGATTTTTAATCAGTCAGGGAATAAAGGGTTACTGAGGGGAAAGCAGAGTTGAGGATTATCAGATACTCATGGATTTATTGAACGGCATTGAAGACTCAATGGGCCAACTGATCACTTCTACTGCTATATCTTATAGTCTTATTGTCTTTTAATATATCTATCATATTAGGAAGCTATTGCATCAAAAACAGCATTTTCAGCAAGTTAGATTTCATACGTGGGTCAAATGTAACACAAATACATACAAATATGGGACAAAATTGGAGGTATATAATAACTTTTAAACTGGACATCAAGATGGAAGCTGAACAAGCAAATACACTTCTATACATAATTGGGAGCATAGCAAATGATATTGTCCACCAAGACATAAATGAAACATTAGGCAATTTCAAAGAGGCATTCAAAGCTTCTGACAATTATTTCAACTTCTAAACTAATGGCATTCTTGAAAGGGCAAGATTTAGTGCAACAGTGCAACATTCAAATGCATCCACACGTGGTTTTACCAGTAGTCTCTACAGGCTGAAGAAAAATCATACGGACTTAAAATATTAACAATTTCCTCTCCACAGATGTTGCCAGACCTGTTGAGTTTCTCCATTACTTTTTGTTCTTATTTTAGGTTTCCAGCATCAGCATTTTGCTTTTTTCTGAAAGCTTGAGAGGAAGTCCAAAACAATAAGATGCAGCAACTACTCAAGATCATCCAACATTGCTCAATAGGATGCAGAAGCATCTGTGATTGAATTGGGCCAGATTGCTACACAGCACTCTAAACACCAATCAACTCCAAATCCAAGTTTTAATAGAGGCTGAGGGGATCAGGAAGGACAGGGGCTAGTGTGCTCCTAAGTGTCTCTGGTGTAATGCAGGTCATTTTGAAATAATTTGTAAATGTTTGCAGTAACGTAGTGAGGTCAAGGAAAATGTCTGACATCCCCATATTTCAATGGGAAATCCCTACCAGTAACGGGCATACGATCAAGCCAGAATGAACCTCTATTAAATACAATTGAGGAAATGTACAAACTAGTTTCATTAATAATTCATTTGATGAGAGGAAGAGAAAACACAAAATATTCAAGAAGTTGAAGTAACATGTCCTCATAATTCAGCACAGATTCAAAGGCAGAATGAGTACCAAATTCCACTGATGCAAAGTGAAGACACGGTGCATAAAATTCCAAGCTAGACATAACCAAGAAGAGAGAAATTATGCGCAAATATCCAAGCTCATGTGAGATAAATACAGCACGGACCATACCAACAAGTATAAAAATCTGTTGCACAGCACAGAAATCCTCTGCCAATGAAATGAGAGACTAAAGGGCCCTCCAATTTACGAGAGAACTTGAACTGTCCAAATCAACTACCTCGAACCCAACATACCTCCAGGTCTGAAGAGAACTGTGAAACATCCAGAATGTTTGAATTTGTAAAGTCAAAACCTGAAGTGAGATGGTGCATTGGCAAACGCAAATACGTAAAGAAAAGCATAACAATAATAGTATGAGCAGGAAAATACTTGGGAGAAGATCTGCATATCTGAAAAGGTTAATACTTCCTTCAGTGCAGAAAACACAAACCACTGCAATATTGAACAGGGATTTGGTCAGAATAAAGTAGAAACTGGAAGGGAGCAGACGTGAGGCTCGTGACCTTCTAACAGTCTCTGGAGCAATGTAGGTAATATTCATACAATTTGTAAATGTTTTCAGTCATGCAATAAATTTCACCTTATTTACAAAAGAAAACTTTTCTAGTCTGACCAGAAAGGTGCTTCGGGATTGAAGGAACCTATTCACACACAACACAACAGAGGTGACTCATAAAAGGCTAAGTAAAAGAAAACTTAAATGCAGTCTAATCACAAGATTCAATACATATCAAAAGTACTATGTTCTACTTCAAATTACAATTCAGAATAAACTGTCATATTAAGTTTTCATTAGTTTGATCCACAAATTCTTCTATAGGTAGCAAATAAAAACAAAAAAAACTGCAGATGCTGGAAATCAGAAACAGAAATTGCTTGAAGAGCTCAGCAGGTCTGGCAGCATCTATCGAGAGAAATCAGAGTTAACGTGCTCGGGTCAACTGACCCTTCCTCAGAACTGATGGCAGCTAGGAAAATGCTGGTTTTTATGAAGGGGTGTGTGTGTGTTGGGGAGTGGGTAAAGAGTATACATGGGTATAGAGCCCAAAGACAGAGAAGAACAGTTAGACAGAGAAAGGAGTGGATAACAATCAGCCAAGGAAAATGAATGGCTACTAATAGGGCCAATTGGTGGCTGACAATGGGTTATTTCATGGCAGATCATGTGATAACACGGCCTGATGTGTGAGGTTCAGGTAAGGACATGGGAGAAGGCCTCAAACCCTAAGGGTGTTGAACTCAATATCGAGTCCAGAAGGCTGTAGAGTTCCAAAGCAGAAAATGAGGTGCCGTTCTTCCATGCTTCCGCTGAGATTCGATGGAGCATTGCAGCAAGCTGAGAGAGATGTTGGCCAGGGAACAAGATGGGGTGTGTTAAAGTAGCAAGCAACTGGAAGCTCAGGGTCTTTTCTGTAGACAGAATGTAGTTGTCATGCAAAGCAGTTAACCCAGTCGATGCTTCACTTCCCCAATGCAAAAGGAGACCACGCTGTGAGCAGTGAATACTAGACTGAGTGAAGTGCAGGTAAAGCACTGCTTCACCTGGAAGGTGTGTTTGGGCCCTTGGACACCGAGGAGGAAGGAAGTAAACGGGCAGGTGTTACACCTTCTGTGGTTGCAGAGGAAGGTGCTCCCACACACCACACCTTGTTATCACATGACCTGCTGTCACACACAACCCACTGATAGTCACTAATAGTCCCCATTAGTAGTTATTCATTCTTCAAGGCTGATTGTTATCCACTCCTTTGTCTGCCCAACTTTTCTTCTCTCTCTTTGGGTCACTCAACCTGAACAGTTAACTGATTTCTCTCTGATGCCAGACTTACTGAGCTTTTCCAACAATTTCTGTTTTTCCACAATGTTCCTGGAGCAGCCAGTAGAAAAGTCAAAATTAGGGCAGATAATAACAATTAAAAATGGATGGAAAGGAAGAACATATGGTGTGATGACAACTTTTTAAAAATTTAAGATCAAATGCACAGGTCTTTCATCTGGAATGAGCAGTGTTAGGCAAACTATTCCAGGTAATTGTTAAATTGAGGAGATTAAGATCCTCATTCTTAACCTAAAATAATTTTAATAATTATTTCAATTTTTTTGTCTCAATTAACTCCAAGAATTTAAGAAAGTCTCTGATCTTGCAAATGGTACATAGCCAGTGCTTGCAACCTTGTAAGGCTATTCCTTTTAAGGGTAACCAAGAACATTGCTATTGATAATGTGGAACTTTACTCTACCAGAATACAGGTTTCATTGTCTATGAATTGACATCAGTGAATGATACATTCTAATTGTCATGTTACTAATGAACATCTAGAAATAATAGACTGATGTAAAACACAATTTTCTGCAAATGAGTGGGAAAATGTTATCTGATCTTCCAAACCGACTCTCGTTCATATACGATGACACAAATATTTCAGTGATATTTATATCTAATTATGATGGACGAAGAGTTGAAGGAACAGTAACATCCAGTTTCAGAACAAATCTGAATATACATTTTCAAGAACTTAAAAAGGACCATATAATCATGTTAGAATAGATATAATTAATTGCCCATTCATGTTTGGCATTGACTACTCTCTTATTCAAACTAATATTCCCAAAAAATGTAACTGATAACAGTAATGAAGTTTCAAAGAAGTAGGTCCATTAGTTTGTTTAACTATCTTGGTTTCTTCCATGGAAATGAATATTGACAAGGTGAGCCATTTTTTGGGAGGGGGCGGGGGTGGGATGGGATGAGAAAGAGGGAAAGAATCACCTTCCTGATAGAATTCAGGATACAAACTGTGTATGGTTACCAAATGAATTCTTGCATTCATAATCACATATCTTATTATAGATGTCATCCTGTCAGCCATTAACGTCTTCATGCACAACGTAATCGGCCTTTGGCTTTGAGCCTGCCTCTCTCCATAGACAGACTATTAAAAGTAATCTCTGCTAGCTCCAGATGGAGATACTGACATTTTCTGGAAAATGAAAATAGCTTTGTATTTTTCAATGCCAAAATGGCAACAAACCAAGATTTGAGTAAGTGGTTACAAGCATTACCATTCCATCTTTTTTCTGCACTTCGTATACAACAAATTAAATGAAAATAACGAAAGCCTGAGTTTCAAGAAAATGCGAAGCTCGTGAACTCCCTGGCTCCCTGAGTAACAGCCATAGCTCTAGGTTTACTTAAAAAAAGTCCAAGTGAAAGTCCAAAACTTGAGAAAGTTGAAGCCAATTATGCATGAACCTCATGATTTTTAATCACAGTTTAAACCACCTGTCCAAAATGCAGGTAGTTGCATTTCCACTGCTTAGTAGTCTGCCAAAGTTTTCTTGTTTGTTTGAAGTTCAAATCTGTTTAAATTTCACTTAGATTTGCAAGAAACTAAATTTATTGGTTACAACGACCTACAATCAATCCCTTCAGTAAAACCAGCATTACAATTACAAAACCATTGGCCAAGATTGGAATCTGATCTCTAAAGACATCCACCCCTGATCAGTTGCAAATCTGCGATATGCTCATCTGAAACATTGTGATAGGGATATTCAATGAAGACATAAGACTATCCCAGCAAAGATAATTAAGTAATATTATGTGCTTTAAGAGAATCATGACTTACTGTTCCTGCTCGCCCACTTTGTGGCTGCCTTCCAAAATCTGCATAAGGTGGTGTGAAGTCTGGGCCTCGGGGCAGCATTCGTGAGGGGTCCAAAGGTCTTGCAATTTGTTTGGTCTGATTGATCTGAAAATGAAAGCATCTTTTGATTCAACAGGTTAAGGCATAATACACAATGGACACTTACAAGAGGTAAACCAAGCTGATACATTGATACTTTGAAAATCATAAATCACATCAAAAAATGGTGCATGACAATGCTTTCAGGGATGGTTAAGTTTTAAGGATAGACTGGTGTAGCTTAGGCTTTTCTCCTGAGGAAAGGAGGATGAGGAGGACTATTAATAGATATTTAATCACAACAGGCTGAATGACTTCCTGTAACAATTCTATGATTCTATTAAGCTGAAAGCAAACTTCTTTCAATTAAAAGAACAAAGACAATAATCAGGTTAAAATATGTTATTTATTTGGTTTATAAAACATCTTGCAATCATTTAATATCTTTAAAGTAATAAAATGCCCCAAGGCACTTCATTGGCATTTTGAAGTAAAATATAACAGCAGGAAGCACCTTCCATATCCATAACCACTATCAACTGGAAGAACACTGGCAGTAATTAATGGAAACACCGCCACCAGCAGGTTCCCATTTAAGTCACTAACCATCCTGACTTGGAAATACATCATTGTTTTTTCAGAATCACTGAGTCAAAATCCTGAAACTTTCAAACAACATGGAGTATCTATCTACACCAAATGGACTGCTGCAGTTTAAGAAGGAAGCTCACCACCACCTTCTCCACGGCATTTGAGGATGAGTAATAAATGCTCACCCAGCCAAAGATGTTCATATTTTATAGGTGATTTTTTTTTTTAGTAAGTGTTTAAAGCAGATGATCAAAAGCAGAGTCAGAGATGAGTTTGCAGTGGCATCTTAAGGGGGAAAGACAGTTAAAGGAATGAATTCCAGAGCATGGGGCCCAGGATGCTGAAGGCACTGCGAACAAAGATGCAATTTTTAAAATCAAGAATTCTCTGATGGCTAGGCTTATAGGCCAGGGAAGATTACAGAGATAGGGAGAGGTGAGGCCATGGAGGGATTTGTAAACATGGAAGAGAATTTTAAGTTTGAGGCAATTCTTAACAAGGAGCCAATGTAGGTCAACAAACACGGAGATGGTGAACAGTTACAGACACAGTAAACAAGAATTTTGGATGATGTCAAGTTTGCAGAGGGTAGAATATGAAAGACAGTTTGAGGGTGCACTGGAATAATCAAGTCCAGAGATAGCCAAGCCATCAATAAGGATTGCAGTAGTACAAGTTGAGCCAAGCACAGTCTGGTATGTTACAGAGGTAGAAATAGTCAACTACAATGATGGCACATGTCAGGGCCATATGAAAGGCTGGGAGCTCATCTCGGGATCAGTATTACCACCAAGGCTGTGAACAGCCTGATTCATCTTTATAAAGCTGCCATGAAGAGGGCTGGAGTCAATGAATACGGAGTACATTTAGTGGTGGGGCCGAAGACAATGACTCCTGTCTTCCTAATAGTTAAAGGGGAAAAAAATTCTGTTCATCCAGTATAGGCTGTTGGACAAGCAGCCTAATACTGGAGAGAAAGCAGAAGGATCCAAGGTAGGAGATTTGATTTTTCAGGGCACATATGGAAATTAGTGTTTAACTTCAAATCATATCACTGAGGGGCAGTATGTAGATGAGAAATAGGGGGCAAGGAAAAGTCTCAGAACACCAGTGTTAAAGTGTCAGTGGGAAGCAGCCTTTGCTATAATTTGATCGATAAAAATGGTATCAGATGAATATAGACCTACTCAGATAGATGGAGAAGTGACAGAGGAGGATTAGTAGGATCTGAAAAAAAAATGTGTTCACAGGTATAGGAGGTGACATTCAAGCACATAAGAGGCAAGAGAAATTGGAGACCAAATGACAGTTTGCAAGAAAAGAGGAATTGAGCGGAGTTCTTTTTGACAGGGGTGATGAGGAGAATTTGAAGAAAAAGGGGTCAGTATCTGAGGAGCGAGAATTGTTAATTATGTCAACTAACGCAGCCACCAGAAGGGGAGTTGGGTGGTTAGCACTTTAACGGGAACAGCTATAAGGAAGCTAGAGGTGTATTTGAAGGCTGAGAGAACATGACGGGAAACTGGGTAAACCAAGTTCATGGTAACAACAGGGTAAGTGTACCTGAGAGGAAGTTTGTCTCAGTGAAGCAGGCAGATGGTAAGGAAGTGACAGAGTCAGCTGATTGGGTGGTCCCAATCTTAGCTAAAAACGCGACGAAGTTCCTCACTTGTTGTAGATGAAGGCTCAGAAAAGAGGGGTTTGCAATAAAGAACATAGGAAATATAATCATAAAATCCCTAAGTGTGGAAGCAGGCCATTTGGCCCATCAAGTCCACAATGACCCTCTGAACAGCATCTCACCCAGATGCACCTCCCTAACCTATCCCTGCAATCCTGCATTTTCCATGCTAATCCACCTTGCCTGTACATCTTGGACACGATGGGTAATTTAGTACAGCCAATTCACCTTATCCCTTTGCACATCTTTGAACTTTGAGAGGAAACTGGAAAACCCAGAAGAAGCCCACATGGACACAGGGAGAATGTGCAAACACCAGACAGGCAGTTGCCCGATGGTGGAATCGAACCTGGGTCCCTGGTGCTGTGAGGCAGCAGGGCTGCCTTGATCGTAAACCTTCTCTCAGCATCTACCCAGTCAAGACTCTCAGAATCTGATTTGTTTCAATAAGATCACGTCCCATTCTTCTAAACTCCACGGAGTGCAGGACTAACCTGCTCAATTTATGAGAACAACTTCAACCCAGGAATCAACCTATTGAATCACTGTAGCGAGAGAGAGAAACAGAGTTAATGATTATGGTCTGTGACCATTCATTAGAATTGTGGAAAGTTAGAATTTCTAACTTTTTCCAGTTCTGATAAAAGGTTTCTACCTTTCAGTATGAAGATATTAACAAAAGCTTCTAAGGTCCAAATTAGGCATACACACATTCACTTTTAGCTCAGCGACTATTAAATTCTGACACCAGTTTGCGGGTGAATTCTGCAAACAGACGTCACTTATTAATTATCCATCTGTCCACAAGATAACTAGCCAAGACTGAGCACAGCACCATCACTACTGACAAAATGTATGGGTTTTCAAACATCAGCTGTTGAAGCATATGGAAAGCAACTTCACGACATCCTTAAATGGGATGAAAGTTTTATCCATCATGGCTCCAAAAACTTTGCTACCAATTAATTAAAGTCCTGTATAGATACTTTCTGAATCTGGAAGCTGGTACAAGAAAGGAAGTCTCTGAGTAATATTCATTGACATTACTGTATAGCATGAAGCTTCCCGATTTATAGGACTTTTTTTCTATTTGATGAACTGCATCACGGTGGCTTGCACTGTCATGCCAAAGTACATTGCACATCCAGACCAATATTCTAGATTTCCACATGGAGCATGTCAGGACTCCACCTTTTATAACAGAAATAGAATGGAAAAGCAGGCAATTTTCTTTAACAAGAGTACCTTGAAAATATATAAAGCATTATCATTCTGGACAAAACCAAGGATTGCTCATTACGCTTCAGAAGACAAAAAGATATTGGGAATAATGTAAATACTTTGCCAGGGATCACAGTCACACTGGCTTGTAACAATTATTAGGTCGCATTAACACTTGGCTAGCAAACCCACCTTATCAAGAACAACATCGCTAATTGCTGGCAAACCATCTGGCTTTTGTGTACTAGCTGCAATGAACTGGAACCCAAGGAGAAATTCCCGGTCATATCGTTTCTTTCCTTCTGGATTCAGCATTTTCCACTGCTCTACAATGACACAAAATATACATTGACTTTATTTGGCATTCATGTTTAAAGGGCTGATTTTAAAAAAAAATCAGGTCATTATTTCAACATTACAATGTTGCAAAAATATTGGCTAAAAGGTTAGGCTTTTGTGGATGAAGACTTAGAATGCCTTTCATCAAAACATTGTGTGCATTTCAAAACTTGGGGCTGTTCAGTCTGAATAGATGGCATCTAACAGTCAATCTTAAGAGGTATGAAAGGCAGTCAGGATGAAAACAGTTAAACCAAAATA
>NC_063362.1:32885560-32910560 GCF_021869965.1 Rhincodon typus
TATCAGTAAGATGCCAGGTGTGCTGGCTGTACATTGCAGCGATCAGTTGATTGAAACAAAGCATATTTCTTCGCTTGTTTATTCATTGTAAGCAGAGTACAGACCGCACTCAACCAGACCAAACCTGCAAAACCTAAAGTCTACCAACTAGATCTGTTACAATTGCCGCATAGCACTTGCTGAGCAATCCTGAATGCAGTATTAATACTAGTTAATACTAGTAACCAACCTAAGATAAATATTCATAGTTATAACATGCCTCATTTACATATGGTGGAAGGGGGACACATTCATATGCAGAGACACATTCTCTGCAACCAAAAATAATATATTCCATTCTTGCGCCTTTTTTGATTTACTATCGAGCTTGAGGAGCCTAGAGTTCTCTTCGCTTTCTCCATTGTGTAACCAATCAACACCTTTATTTCTAGTATACAATTGCTGCAATTGTGTGAAATTTGGTATTCTTGCCTTTGTCTTGACAAAAAGCTTCAGCACCATGTCTCTTTAGCAAGAAATGTGTAGAAACAAACGGTCCATACCAAAAAAGCACCACTAAAATGTATTTATTGAGAATCAACAACACTTTGCAGTGAACAAGGAATCACTGAAGAGTCTGTTTTACTATCACTTTATTTACCATGTTATATTCATTTCATACCTTAAATCAGAACTGCACAGACTGCACACAAAACGAAGCTAACCTTTTCAAATAACAAATGTTGACATAGGCTGAAATTCGAGAAGACAGCTCATTGAAATGACTGAATATGTAGATCAATAGGAAACTTTCAATTTCCACAAACTCATCAAATAAACATCTTTTTCTAACTTTAATGGAGAAATCAAGCAAGAAAGTCAGAATAGCAAACAGAAGAATTACAAGAAACAACATGATCTTGAACTTTTAAAAGTCACCTGATTGTGTGACACTAAAAATCATGAAATGAAGATGCAGCAGCCACTGAAGTGTGTTCCAGAAGTTGCAGCATCAACACAAAACATGATACTTGTTTACTCATGTAGGAATTGAAAACATTCAATATTTTTCTGCACTTTGCAGTGTTAGATATACGCATATAAACCCTTGTGATGCAACTTTTCATTAGTAAGATCGTATGTGCATTATGAATCTGTTGAAAACATTTTAAAACTATAGCAACTGCAAACATATTAATGACAGAGAAGAACACTGTTATCCAGAAAATTAAATGGACCAGCCATAAACACATTTATAGCTACACCTGCATATCCAAAAGCAGATAGCCTGCTGCGATTATCTCACGAATCCCAAAGTCTTTGCACTACTCACAAGACACAAAAGTGTATACCTGGCTGGATAAATACCACTCTTATAGGGCTCAAGAGGCTCAATCCAAGTCAAAGCCCAATTGACTTGGTGCACCATTTATGAAATTAAACATTCATTCTCTTCTCCACAGGTGTAAAGTATTTTGCAATGCAGACTTCACACAAGATGCACTGCAACAACTGACTGAAGTTTCAACAGCACCCTCCAATCCCGCAACATTTCTGACCTCAGAGGACAAACAGAAACAAGAGAAATCTGCTCAATACTTCCAAGCATGCAAGACAAAATGTTATTTCCAATGCATAATGGACTGGTTCTATATTTCTAGCATTCATGTTTTTCTTTTCATAATCATACAAAAAAAAATCATATTTTCTGGTGACTAAATACAAAGCAGGTTTATTTTTAATGCCACAGAAGCTGTAAATGAATCTGGAACACAGAATATCCAATTAAGATCTATAAATATACAAAGGAGTTGTTGGAAACCATATTTCTCATTCTCTGGAGCATTTTGTGGGCAAGCAACTCTTTTACAATTTTAAGTCACAGAGGCCAAAAAAAAAGTCCCCCAGTACAAGCTTGGATCGAAGTTAAAACTCTGGTATCAGTCAAGCTACAGTTGAGTGCTGCCACTGGGTTCAGTGTCCTGGACTAGGTAGACAGTAGGGAGGTGATGAGAGAATATCAAACTTTCTCATAGTGACTGCAATGCACTTACCCTTCCTGAAATTTGGGCATGTATGAAAGTCAGATATAAATGGGGTTTCAGTTCAGCTTTTGCATCTACTGCCTGCACACATTGCCTGATAGTGAAACTATGAAAGGGCATCTGGTATCATGCAACAGAGCCAAGAGCAAAGCCATTTAGGAGAACAGAAAATAAAACATACAAGATAAAAAATGTGCTTGTTTCACATTCACCATGAAGGTTTGACAAACTCCACTGAAAAAGAAAACCCAAATCTGTTCAACAACTACCTCAATAGAAAAGGGCCATTACCCATCTAACCATTACAACATTCAATGTGAATCAGTTATTTTTCTTCTGGAGCTTCTTCCCTCGACAGGGAGGCCACACTGCTATCCCATCTGGCTTCACTGGAGCGGCACATACAATAGTGAGCCTATTGTATATCATCCAATATACTACAGACAGCCTGAGAGAAACTGGGTCCAGTTACAATTGGGTTGGAACGCACAGCTGCAGTCTAAGTTGAATCCATCCATACTGAAAATGCAATTAGTAGGCAGCTGCTCTACTTCAAACATTCACAGACTGTTGGCATTAGAATCACAAAAATCAATCCTGCTTGCTGGTACCAGCAATTAATACAGCTCTTAGGAAATAAGGCAGCACCCTTCATAATTCCTCCAAAATATAACAAGTGACTGATTAGCAACATTAAGGATTTTCACAATGAGATCACATTAATTAATATATTAAAAATAATGTGCCAGCAGTAAGATTATAAACAGGTGAAACTCAATGATTTGTCAGAAACAACAGGTGATGACTTTGCATTGGGTGGTTTTAACCTGGAACCAAATCTGACAACCAAAATGACTTACAATTTTCACCAAATGTTTAAGTCTTATAATTACTTAATTTTGAAAAATGATGTCTTGCGCAATAAAGATTTATTTTAAAATATCCAATTTTATAAAATGATATGCTACCCATCCAACTGTTAATATTACCACAGGTGAACTGCTGATAAAAGAAAAGAAACAATACATCTAGCATGCATGTCTCCATCTATCAAAATTCATGTCCTGTTGCAATTGTCCACATCACACTTCAAAAGCTTAAGAAAAGCAGTCATGTGAATGTTCAAAATTCCTCTAACAATTCAACATATCTTCACTCAAGTACCAACTATCAGTACTACCTTATCAATTACACTTCAAGCCAGGGCTCTGAATCACAGGCAGAACATTGACACTGTGACAACGCCTGTATTCATTTAATACCAATTAGATTTTGTGGCCCTAAATAAGAAACCAAGTGGTCTTGTGGCACAGTAGCGGTGACCCCTGGATCGGCAGGTTCGGGTTCAAGTCCGGCATCAGGCTGTGATGACTAGAGGTGTGTCATAACACATCCATTCAGGTCAATAAAAGTTTGGTAAAACATTACTTTCTTCAGCACAAAACTAAATTATGTAATAAAATCTAAAACATTCCTGCCTTATAGAATATATAATTAGACTTACCGTGGATGTTCCATCAGCAGGTCAACGAATCAGATGGGTATATAACGTGCCAAAATTGGTATGCATGTGTTTTACTTTTCTGTACTGTATTAAAACTTCAACCTTACACTGGCACATATTTGTCTTAAACTTAAGTCATGAAAAATAATAGTCACAACAGAAATGGTAAATAATATACCAGACAGCAAGGGAGTTAGAATTTACCAACCCAAGAATTTCATAAATTCAACTCAAGAGACATACAGCAACCGACACTCAAAAACAAAAACAAAAATGTGTTGAAAATAATTTTAAGCCAGTTTGGTTCCTCCATCAAATTGAACTGCAATTGTAAAACAAAGGTTTGCACCATCATAAAGTTTGTACAATTAACTCAAACAACACAATTTTATATATGTAAATGGTACTGACACAAGTTTTCTACCTCATTGCAGCAGAAGCCTGTGCTTCTGATTATGCAGTTAGGCAGTCTCATTACCACCAACATAAGTGACTTGTATGGTGAAGGGTTTTAATTCCAAGGAAGGAAGATTTGCTGAAAGCAAGACAACTGCAATGCTTCTACTAATCAGCCTTACCCCGCAATTCTGCCTCATCAATGGAAAAATCTAGGATGCCAAAAGTAGGTAGTTTTCTTGCTTAGGTCACTCAAAAGCATGAATTGCTAATGTAGTTTTCCTGCCAAAAAAAATGAGTTCACTATATTTAAGGGATTGATTTTGCTGGATAAAATATTTCCACCTCAATTAATGCCATGAGTAGTATTGAAAAACTAGTGCCACCCCTAGCCAAACTGTTCCAGTATAGTTAAGAATGTCATTGATCCAGTCTTGTAGACAGGACATAACTGGATAGTTTTCCACAAAAAGCAGGACAAACCAAACCCAACACAACCAATTATTGCTACATTTGTCTTTGCTTGATCATCAGCTAAGTGATGCAAGATGTCATCAGCAGTGCTATCAAGCTTCACTTACTCAACAATAATCTGCTGACTGACACTCGGTTTGGGTTCCGTCAGATCTATTCCATTCCTGACCTCATTGCGACCTTGGTCCAAACATGGAAACAAAAAGATCTGAACTGTAGTGGAGAAAGTTAGGGTAATTGCTCTTGACATCAAGGCTGCATTTCATCGATCAAAACTGGACTCAAATGGAAATTGGGGGAAAACTTTCTAGTGGTTAGAGTTTTAATTAAAACAAAGGAAGATGGTTAGTAGTGGTCAATGATCTCAGCCACGAGACATCAAGGAGTCTCAAACATCTTCAAGTGCTTCATCAATAACTTTCTCTCCATGTGTACCACCCAGGTACCAAGCAAAGACCATTTTCACCAAGACGGAATCCGAACGCCACCCTTCAACGTTCAATGACATTACCAGTGTTGAAGGCCCTACTACCAACAGCAAAATCTTTTGTTCTGTCTAGTTCTATATGACACTTTGCTGGGTAAGCCATAAATTAATGATTGTGTGAAATGTCCAGCCAAAGGTTCAAATCATTGGAGCATCACATGACCTTCTCAATGTGCTCAGAGTCATAGAGGTCTACCACATAAAAAAGGCCCTTTAGCCCATCCTGTCCTCAATGGTCAAAAACCACCACCTAACTATTCTAACCCCATTTTCCAGCACTTGGCCCATGGTCTTGTGTGCCTTGGCACCTTAAGTGTACTTCTAAATAATTCTTAAATATTGAGAGAATTTCTACTCCTACCAGCCTTACAGGCAGTTAACTCCAGATTTTCATTACCATCTCATATCTCCTCTAATCTTTCTGCCCCTTAACTTAAATCTATACTCCCCTGGTCAATCATCCCTCCAGCAGGAAAAAAAGTTTCTTCCTGTCTGCACTATCCAGGTTCCCCTCTCAATCATGTCCCGTTTCAATCTCCTCTGGTCTACTGAAAGAACCCCAGTCTGTCCAATTTCCCTTCATAACAAACTCTTCAGCCCAACCAACATCCTGGTAAATTCCCATTGCACGTTTTCCAGTGTAATCACATCACTACTGAAATGTGGATTCCAGAAATGCACACATTGCAATATTCACTACACCCATGAATTGCAAGGTGGAAGCTCTCTCAGATTCTGGCAAGTGTCAAATCTATACCATCCTTGAATGAAAGGAAAACATGCTTTGCTAAACTATATATCAGTGGAATTCTAAATCCTGGCTCTTACCAATTACCTACAGATCCAATTTGCTGCACAGCAGGTTTATTGACAAAAGTTTAAGCCTGTCCATACGCCAAGATGTGGTTTATTTCATACATTGTGGCTATACCTACAAAATTGAGGACCACAAGACCTGAAGATGGAAAAGTTTCACCATAACAAAAAGCTATTGGGAGGATTGCAGAGTGTATCCAGTGAAGATAATTTTCCAGGGAGCTCCTATTTAAGGTAGAAATAGCCCCTTGGTTAATCTTCATTTCTTCACATAATGAAATGCATGAGGGTGACCACCTAATTACACAACAACTAAAGCTGACTGAAGTGCTATCATTGCTATTTAAGCAATACCGCAACAATTTGTGCAATGCAATATTCCACAAACATCAGTTAGTTTTATTTTTGAAAATAAATGGTAACCAAAATGCCAGAACACTCTGCTCACAGCTAATAGTGTTACAGGGCCATTTGTACCCTACTGAACCACCAAAAAGGGAACAGTGAGACTGTTTTAAGAGACTGAGGAAACTGGGTTTTCTATTCTCTAGATGTTTGAAGAATGAGGTGTGATTTAATTGAACCTTTTAAAATTATTACAGGGTGCATTCCGATAAGATGTTTTCCCTGGCAAGTTTGTCTAGAATCAAGGACACAATCACAAAATAGAATCATAGAATCCCTACAGTGCGGAAAGAGGCCATTTGGCCCATTAAGTCTGCACCAGCTCTCCGAAGAACATCCCATCTAGACACCCACCCAGTACCTGTAACCCCACATTTACCATGGATAATCCACCTGGCCTGCACATCCCTAGACACTACGGGGCAATTTAGCACGACCAATCCAGCTAACCTGCACATCTTTGAACTGTGGGAGGAAACCAGAGCACCATGAGGAAATATTCACCTACTTCTATTTCCTATGTTGCTCTGGAAAATAGCTGTGTCATCCCAAATACTATTTCCAGCATTCCTTCTGTATTGCAGTCAACCAGCACTGTTAATTATATTTTCTGGCTCAAAAGCATAACTTTCTCAGGGATAAGAAGTTGAACCAAATTGACATTCCAAGGGTTGCTAGTCAAATAGCTAAACTACAATGGTTTCAGGTAGTTTGCTTTAATCAAACGGTACTAAAAGAAAACTGTTACCCATGAACGTTAAAACCTACAAACTACAGTGTGAGAGAATACTGCCAACAAGGTGGGTGACAATCATGAATTATTCTAGGAAAACGAGATTGCATGTAGACAAAGAACCAAGAATCTACATGAGACAGATCTGAAGTTTCCTCTCCACTGGGCTTTATTCTCAGTCTCTTAAAAAAAAAATCAAAAGATACTTTTAACCTGCTACATCCTGGTTATTTTAAGCTCCCTTTTATTAAATTCTGAAATAATTTAAGTTAGGATAGATTTAGAAGAAGACTACCGCTACCACAATGAATTTCACAAACATGCTTGGACTTTTCCATAAGGTAAGAAGTAGTCTACAATTACAACTTCAGGTACTTTGAGTGTGAAAATCATTTTCATTGAAATCTCAATATGTCAATCAGAAGCCTGTATCTAATGTCTGTTGATATGCTGTAATTTTATCAGCTTGAAATTCAAGCACACTCAAATGCATTGTTTGCACGTTTTAAGAATCCTCTCAAAGTAAGGAAGTCCTAAAGCAAAACTTGTCATCTTCTTAGACTTAATTTTTCTCCCTGGGCTGGAGGAATATTAATCAGGTTACCGGGAAGAACTTCTTCCTCAAGCTGCGCCATGAGATATTCTATTCAGCATACAATTTTCAATGCAGAGTCAAGAAGATATTCCTATATCCAAAAGATGGTGCTTATAACAATACAATGCTCCCTCAATATTGCAGTTGATAGAAGATTCTCTACATCACTTAAAGAAAAAGCAATTCAAGCAAAGAATTTAAGATGGAAAACTTTAAGACTGTCATAGAGGGTTGTGAATATTTTTCCTATTCACTTGTGGGATGTGAGCATCGGTGTTTGGGCCAGCATTTATCGCCCATCTCTCACTACCCCTGAGAAGGGGATGATGAGCTACGTTCTTGAACTGCTGCAGTCCACCTACTGTGGGTTGATCCACAATGCCATTATGGAGGGAGTTCCAAGATTTTTACCCAGTGACAGTGAAGGAACAGGGATTATTGGAGGGGAACTTGCACACGGTGGTCTTACCACATATCTGTTGCTCCAGACGTTCTAAATGGAAACAATTGTGGGTTTAGAAGGTGCGAAGAAAATTTGCTGAATTTCTGCAGTGCATCTTGTAGATAGTACACATTGCCGCTGCTAAGCATCAGTGGTGGCGGGAGTGGGACAGATATCTAACAACGACAAGTCAAAATACAGAAGGGAGATGGAAGGCTTGGTGACGTGGTGCGATGAAAACAAATTCTCTCTCAATGTCAGCAAAACTAAAGAACTGATCATCGACTTCAGAAAGAAAGGAGAAGTCGCCTCCATCTACATCAATGGAACAGAGGTTGAGTGGGTGGACAGCGTCAAATTCCTCGGAATGACAATAACTGACAACCTGTCCTGGACTTCCCACATAAATGCAACAGTCAAGAAGGCACAACAACACCTCCTCTTCCTCAGGCGGCTCAGGAAATTTGGCTTGTCCATAAGGACTCTCACCAACTACTACAGATGCACCAGTAAAAGCGTACTGCCCAGATTCATAACGGCCTGGTATGGCAACTGCTCTGGTCAGGACTGTAAGAAACTACAGAAGGTGGTGTGCACAGCCCAGACCATTATAGAAGCCAATCTTCCATCCATGGGCTCGATTTACACGACTTGCTGCTGCGGTAAGCCTGCCAACATCATCAAAGATCCATCACACCCCAGTAACGACCTCCAACAACCTCTTCCGTCAGGCAGAAGATACAGAAGTCTGAACACATGCACAAGCAGGCTCAGTAACAGCTTCTTCCCGGCCATTATTAGGCTGATGAATAGACTCTCTAGCTTCAAATAATGCTGATCTTGCTAATGTTGATCTCGCCTAGCCAAGCCCTATGCAATGTAACCTGTATGCCTCTAAGTATTTTTGATCTGTACATTCTTGCTTACTATGATCCGCCTGTACTGCTCATAAACAAAGCTTTTCACTGTACTTCAGTACACGTGACAATAAAACAATCAATCAATGTATGCTTGTGGATGTAGTGCCAAATAAGCAGTCTGCTTTGTGCTGGATGGTGTCAAGCTTTGTGTGTTGTTGGAGCTGCACCCATCCAGGAAAGTAGACAGTATTCCATCATACTCCTAACTTGTGCCTTGCCAATGACGAACAGACTTTGGGGTGTCAGGTGGCAAGTTACTCGCTGCAGTGCTCCTAGCTTCTGACTTGCTCTTGTAGCCACTGTGTTTATGTGGCGAGTCCAGTTGAGTTTCTGGTTAATGGTAGCCTCCAGGAAGTTGACAGTGAGGGATTCAGTGATGGTAACAAACTTGAATGTCAAGAGGCGGTGCCTGCATGGTCTCTTACTGGTGATGCTCAGACTCGCAATTGCGTGGTGTTAATATTACTTGCCACTTGTCAGCCCAAGCCTGGATATTGTCCAGATCTTGTTGCATTTGAACATAGGCTGCTTCAGTGTCTGAGGAGACATGACTAGTCCTGAACAGTGTGAAATCAATAGAAACATTCCCGCTTCTGACGTTATGATACAGGGTAGGTCATTGATGAAGCAGCTGAGGACTGTTAAGCCTAGGACACTATCCTGAGGAACTCCTGCAGAGATGTCCTGGAGCTGAGATGACAGACCTCCATCAACCACAATCATTGGCACAGGAATTCAGTGGTTAGCACTGCTGCTTCACGGCGCCAGGGACCCGGGTTCAATTCCACCCTCGGGTGACTGATTGTGTGGAGTTTGCACATTCTCCCCTTGCCTGCGTGGGTTTCCTCCAGGTGCTTTGGTTTCCTCCCACATTTCAAAGATGTGCAGGTTAGAGCATAAGATATAGGAGCAGAAATTAGGCTATTTGGCCCATCAAGTCTGCTCTGCCATTCAATCATGGCTGATAAGTTTCTCAGGGGTAGGGGATGTAGGTTTAGGTGGGACGCTCTTCAGTGGGTTGGTGCGGACTCAATGGACCGAATGGTTTGCTTCTGCACTGTAGGGATTCTATGATTCTCATATGTGCCATATGACTGCAACTAGCATAGAGTTTTCCCCCTAATGCCTATTGATTCCAGTTTTCCTAAGGCTCCTTGATGCATACTCAGTCAAATGCAGCCTTGATGTCATGGGCTGTCATTCTCACCTCACCTCTGGAATCAGTGACAAAATTCACTATAAATCTGACAATACATTTGAAAATCATGAAAGAAAGTAAACTGGCAAAGTTCATCATGTAAACACTTCATAAAGAGCCACTTATTCCTTATATAAAGCATTACAATACTACTGCTGACAACAGATGAGAACACCCAGAATAAGGAGTTCTTCAGCATCATAAGCAAATTCTTAATTCCCAAAAAATGGCAGTATAACACTTTCACCAACGTGCAAAGTCCAGGAAGCTTTGTGTATCCCAGATAATCAACTCAATTATGGGGTAGTGCTACAGCTAGTGTCTAGACCTAACCATGGGACTGTTAAATCCAGAGACCCAGGTAATGTTCTAAGGACCCAGGTTCAAACCTATTTGTCGTTTGGGAGGAAAAACACATCCCTTTAGGGGCAAAAACTGCCATCCTTACCTGGTCCAGTGTACATGTGACTCAAGACACTCAATAATGTGGCTGACAATTAACTGCCCTCTGGGCAATTAGGCATAGGTAATAAAAGCTGGCCTAGCCAGCAATGCCCTCATCACATGCATGAATAAAAAAACGACCAAGTATCCAGCTGGATTGGCAACTCACTACCTAAAAGAACAAAGGCTACAGATAGATGGAATACTACCAACTGCAAGTTTCCCCCCAAGTTAAACATCATCTTCAGTTAGTACTATATCACCAGATCTTCAGTGGTACTGGGACAAAACCCTGGAACCCCCCTACTACTCCCGCACTATGGCATATGTAGACTACCTGAACTGCAGTAATTCAAGAAAGTGACTCAGCAATAACTTATAAAAGGCAATGAACAAAGTAACAACATACAATAGGTTAGCCAGGGATGCCCATGTTCATGAAAAATTAAACAAAGAAAAGAAAGACCTGCAGATGTACGTCAAGATTCTCAAACTGTTCTGAAGTGGGCCATGCAGAACATGTCTGAGGTGCTCAACCCACAGAGGGTTCAGGAGGATGATAAATGGTTCCTAAACACTGGAATCAACTCTGAAGCAGGGCAGCACAGTGGGCTCAGTGATTAGCACTGCTGCCTCACAGCACCAGGGCCCTGAGTTCAACTCCACCCTCAGGCAATTGTCTGTGTGGAGTGTGCACATTCTCCCACTGCCTGCTTGGATATCCTCCAGGTGCTCCGATTTCTTCCCACAGTCCAAAGATGTGCAGGTTAGGTGGATTAGCCAGGGAAAAAGTAGGATTACAGGGATGGATTGGGTCTGAGTGGGATGCTCTTCAAAGGGTTGGTGTGGATTCGATGAGTTGAATTGCCTGCTTTCACACTGCAGGATTCTACGATTCTATCTCAACACAGCTGGAATTAAGGCCCTGGTGGGGAAGTGAACTAATACATGAGGGAAGGTTAAATTGCTTTGGCAATAACAGGAAGCAGGTCAAAAAAATGACAGAATTGGGAACTTCATTCAGGACAGATAAGGAAGGAACAAAAATGGTGGTGCGGATAGGAATTAAAGACAAAAACACTTATTTGAATTAGGAAACAGCGAAACTACTGTGCTACTGGTTGTACACTGTATATCACCAAATAGTGGCAAGACACAGCAGGTTTTCAGCCAAATTACAGAAAGACAAGAACAATGGTGGGGAGACCACCGCTGTGTCAAACAGCCAAGAATTTAAATGCGAGGCAGAATATTGCAACATTGGCAAGTATGGGAATTGAACCCATGATCTTGGCATCATTAGCACTGTACTTTAACAATTTGAGCTAATCAGTCACCGCCAATGGACATGGTTCAGGTATAAATATTTTCTAATTAACCTGTTCACAGATGTTCTTATATACTTCTGGAGCACATGGATCTTGAACCCAGGCCTCTTGGCTTACAGACAGGGACACTATGGCTGTTTCACAAGAGCCGTTGAGCTCCACAGGTAGAGTATTTTTAATCAATGTTATTACACACGTCTGAAGCAGGTAGGACTTGAACCCAGGCCTCCTAGCTCAGAGCTCCACACGCTACTGTGATAGCCCCTGCCATTTTCAGCTGCTTCATCAATAACCTTTAGCACATCATTAAGTGAAAGGTGGGGATGTTGCCCTTCAAGCATGTACCATCCACACCTTTAACTAGATTGTTGTCCCATCACTGCAGTTGGGCCCAAGTCCTGGACAAGATCGCGTACCACACGGACTGCAGTGATTCAGTAAGGTGGCAATTATGGATGGGTTCAAATGTTGGCGTAGTTAGTGACACCCACTTCCTTTAATTATTTTTTTTTAAATTGAACAATGGGAGACTTTCAAAGGGGTGACGATTCAGGTCCAGAGCAGACATATGCCTATGGGTGGATGAAAGGAAGGACAACCAAAACTAGAGCTCACTGGATGACTAAAGATAACGGTTAAAATGAATCAGAAAAATGAGGCTTACCACAGCTTTTCTTTATGATAAGCAGTCTGAATATAGGAAGCATAGTAGGAACCTAGCGAACGTGAATAAGAGGGGTGAACCAGGAATATCATAATAGGTTGGCAGCTAACATAAAAGGGAACACAGCAGCTTTTTGTGCTTACAAAAAAACAGCAGCAATGGAAAAATGGAACTAATCAGTAGACAAAAAAAGGAGATCTTCTTGTGGTTGTGGTGGTGGTGGGGTCATGGCATACTTAGCATCAGTTTTTACTAGAGATATACTAAGGTAGCAGTAGTCCATATGGGATGCATTCTAGGTTATATAACGAAGGGAGGGTTGAAATTACTGAGGGGCTCTGACCACCTTGGAAATAGTGTTGGTGCCAGAAGATGACTGAAGGATGGCAAAAAATGCATTTGTATAAAAATGGGCCTATTCGCAGCAACCGTAGTCCAGTCAGAATTGGTGAGCAATGTCTAGCACCATTAACTGACAAAACTGGCATTTGAAAGAGTATGGGTTGAGAAACAAATATTAGCGGAATGATAATGACACTGTGTTCAATCGACTTGATTGACTTATCGAATGAAATAGCTTAACAGATTAAGGAGGACAGTGCAGATCTGCTGGGTCAAAAGATGCTGACAAAATGCTAAATATAGACTTGATAGTAAAATTAAAGCCCACGCAATTAAACACCAGCATAAATGCAAAATTAGTGAAGGAATAGAAAGTAGCGAGACATGGGATTTCACATACACAAATCATTTGATACAGCAAGGCAAACAAGAAGGCTTCTAAAAACTGCCAACGATCCTTTACTTTATTAATAGAGGAACAGAATACAAAAGCCATAAAGTTATGCAGTCAAAAAAGAGCAAAACATTGCGATGTTGAAAATCTGAAACACACACAAACAGAATGCTGGAAAAACTCAGCAGAATAGTTCTGAAGAAGAGTCATAATGGATTTGATTGATAACTCAGCTTCTCTCGCCACGCATGCTGCCAGACCTGCTGAATTTCTCCAACAGATCTGGAAACATCTGTGGAGAGAGAAAGTTAGTTAACATTTCACGTCCAGTTGACTTTTCTTCAGCACTATTCTGCTGAGTTTCTCCAGCATTCTCTGCATTTATTATAAAGTTGTGCAGAACATTTATGAAATTCTGGTTAAGTCTCAGCTGCAATACTCTGATCATTTCAGACCCACCAGGGCTTTAGTCAAAATCAAAGGGTGCATTTAAGATTTACTGCAGCAATACCAGAATGAGGTGCTTCAGTCACAGAGAACATGGGGAAGCTGGGATTGGACTCCTCGAGCACAGATAGTTAACAAGTGATTTAATTGGACACCTGAAATCATTAAATGATTTTGACAAAGCAAATGAGAAACGCCAAATACAGCAGGCTCATTATGCAGAGGTCATAGATAGACGGTAACCAGCTAAAAAGCCACAGGTGACAAGAGAAAACTTTTTCATGACCTTCAAAACAGAAATCACAGGGCTAAGCAAAACAGCACCAAATTAAGATGAGTTGAACAACTCTAGAAGCACAATGTGCTAAATGGCTTTTTTCTCCTGCGCTGTCCTTAACTGGTCTGATCTACATGCGACTCCAGACCAACAATACAGCAGACAATTAACTGTCCTCTCGAGGAATTAGGGATAGGCAATAAAAGAAGGCCTAGCCAGCAACACTGACATCTGGTGAATTAATTTAAAATAATCCCTTAAAGTGATCAACTCTTTAATTTCAAATTTTTGAAAAAATGCTGAAGAGATTAAAGGACAAATTGCAGGAGGGGATTTACCTTACAATATTCACTTCAGGATTATTGAATATTTTTACTGGACCTTAAGTGCAGATATTATACACAACGGCAGTCATACTAAGTCGTTACACCAACAGCCATGAAATATCTAAGTTTTAGAGTAGATTTGTAGCTTGGGGTTGTGGATGTTATAGTGGGTTGGCTCACCAAGCTGATTCGTTGTTTCGCAGACATTTCGTTACCATGCTGGGTAACATCACCAGTGCAGCCCCCGATGAAGCGCCGTTGTGTTTTCCCGCCTGTTATTTAAACTGTGGAGTTCGTTGAGCTGGATTACCTCACTTCCAATTTTCCTTCGCAGTGGAGTGTATATGGGGTCGAGCTCTATGTGTTTGTCGATGGCTTTCTTCGTAGAGTATCACGCTTCTAGAAATTCCCGTGCTTGTCTCTGCTTTGTTTGTCCCAGTTGAATTGGTGGTTCTCCTTCTCTTGTGGTCAGTTCAGATGTGTTCCTGATGTAAGGTAGCATGATGAGTGTGTCAGGACGTGTAGTACCTGGAAAAGGTACTCTTCTTCTCCTTGGCGTAGCTTTGTGCTGCTAAAAAAGAAGAGTACCTCTTCTAGGTATTCAGAGACAATGGATACCCGAAAAACTGGGTTAGAAGATGCCTATTACACGAACAACACCAGGAAGATACTACACGCCCCGACACACTCATCATGCTACCTTACATCAGGAACACATCTGAACTGACCACAAGACTCCTGCAACCACTAGTCATCGGAGTAGCACACAAACCCACATCAACTCTACGACAACCGCTCACCCGAACCAAAGACCCACTACCTACTATGGACAGGACCAATGTCATATACAAGATTACCTGCAGAGACTGTGACAAACATTACATCGGACAGACAGGAAGGAAATTAACAAGGGTACACGAACATCAATTGGCTACAAAAAGACACGACCAAGACTCACTCATCTCTATCCACGTGGATGAGGAGAACCACCAATTCCACTGGAACACCACCAAGATCCTGGGACAAGCAAAGCAGAGACAAGCACAGGAATTCCTAGAAGCCTGGTACTCTACGAAGAAAGCCATCAACAAACACATAGAACTCGACCCCATATACACTCCACTGCAAAGGAAAACCAGAAGTGAGGTAATCCAGCTCAACGAACTCCAGAGTTTAAATAACAGATGGGAAAACACAACGGCGCTTCATCGGAGGCTGCACTGATAATGTTACCCAGCACGGTAACGAAATGTCTGCGAGACAACAAACCAGCTCAACGAGCCAACCAACTACAATAGCCATGAAATATGCCACAACCCCTTTGTTGTTTGTCAATTAACTTCAACTTTGGGAGAAGAGTTGGGAACAATACACAAAAAGTGCTAACTTTTTCTGATGGATATTGCAACTGATAAAAAGAAAGCTTGTCACAAAAAAACCAAAAGAAAATAAGTCATCATGTTTAGTACCTTATAACAACACTGACATCATATAATCATTCTATTATTTCAATTATGAACTTTACAGAATGCCACCTCAAGAAAATTCAACAATCCAGTCACCACTGATAAAATATCTGTACTTTCTGCAATAATCTGCAACAAATATGAATTTCAATAAACAAAAAATAAAAGATTGAAGTTCTAAATTATCCAAACATTAATTTACTGGATTCAAATTCATAAACATGAATTAAACGCAAGATCTGCATGGAAATTATTGCATTACTTTTGATTTTGGTTTTTTTAAACAAGTGTAAGTAAGTGTATATATTTGTCAGTCAATACATACAGCAAAACCTTGGCAACATGACAGGAAATTCAGATTTTAAAAAAATCAGTGAGGGACTCAGCATTAAAGGGTATTTAGCATGGTAGAATTTTCTCACACCTTCAGTTCCAATATCAACCTATCACCACAGTCTTTAGGACAGTTGATTAACAGGAAATACATTCAGAAATTCAAAATCCTTATTAAAAGGAGCATACTCACCGTATACTGGACTGGTGGAACTGCTGCCTGGGGAGGGTAGATGCGTTCTTCAAGTGTCTGTTGTACAGGTCCTCTGGCAATTCTGTAGTAAAATGGGGTGTTAAGGAAAAACAAATATTCAAAGGAATCACTTTCTACTTCAGGATTGCTTTTTCCAGCACTGTTCATTACAGCTTCATTCAGATGATTCTACTAAACTGACCCTACTGCATGACAACTCTCAAGAAAGTCTCCATGTTAACGAATGCTGGACATTCAACTTAGACTGTGTACTATAATCACAGTGTGGGTAACCTGACCATAGTGCAACTGAATATCGTCATCTGCCTGGGTTTTTGCCAAAAATAAGATATCTGACCATCTGGTTAAGTAGTTACTAATTACAACTGTGCTAAGATTTCAAGCACATGCACAGTCACTAGTCAGCACTGAAAATCTGCCGAGGGTACAAAATAAACTGCACAAATAATAAAGTACAACAATACTCAACCATGAGACTATCTGTCCAAAGGGTCACTTTACAGACCGGTCACAAAGTGATGCAGATGAATTATTCCAGCTACGTACAGCAGTTACATGTAGGCAACTTAACGTCAACACCTGACAGCCCAATAGTTACCAAAGTCTAAATTAGCACATCATTTTTAACAGACAAAACTAAGGAAGTTACTGTCCGAAATTCTATTTACATTCAAACAAAAACTGTGTATTGGACAGATCACCAGTACAATACTTGAACACCCAGATATTTTGACAACTAATTACTACTAAATAAAGTAGAAATGTGTACAGTTTTGGTCACCTGTTGTTGAATCCTTTAGCCAACTTTGTCAACTATCACTTTCAATTGTTCTAAGGCTCTCCTGGCTAGCCTGCCATTCTCTCCACCCACTCATCCAAAACTCCTGCTGCCTTATAAACCTTTTTATGTACATTCACTCATGGGGTGTGAGTGTTGCTGGCTAGACAGTGTTTATTGCCCATCCCTAGTTGCCCTTGAGAAGGCAGTGCTGAGCCACCTTCTTGAACCGCTGCAGTCCATGTGCTGTATGTTGACTCACTATGCCCTTAGGGAAGGAATTCCAGGATTTTCAGCCAGCAATAGGGAAGGAATGGCGATACATTTCCAAGTCAGGATAGTGAGAGTTTTACAGGAGAACTTGCACATGGTGGTCTTCCCACGTATCTGTTGCCCTTGGCCTTCTAAATGGAAGTGGCCATGGCTTCGAAAGATGCTAATGATGTGTGGTGAATTTCTGCAGTGCATATTGTAGATAATAAATACTGCTGCTGAGAGTCAGTGGTGGAGGGAGTAGATACTTGTGGATGTGGTGCCAATCAAGCAGCCTGCTTTGTTCTGAATGGTGTCAAGCTTCTTGGATGTTAATGAAGCTGCACCTGTCCAAGCAAGTGGGGAATATTCTATCACACTGCTGACTTGTACCTTGTAGATGGTGGGCAGGCTTTGGGGAGTTTGGGGGTGAGTTAATTGCTGCAGTATTCCTAACCTCTGACCTGTCTTGCAGCCACTGTATTTATGTGGGCAGTCTAGTTTGTCTGGTCAATGGTAGCCCATGGATGTTGATAGTGGGGGATTCAATGATAGTGATGCCATTGAATGGTAAGGGGAAGTGATTAGATTGTTTCTTAGTGGAGACTAACATCCTACAAATGTCAGGCAATGACAATGTTACTTCTACTTGTCAGCCTAGGTCTGGGTATTGTCAAGATCTTGTTGCGTCTGAATATGGACTGTCCTAGCATCCAAGGAGTCACAAATGCTACCAAACATTGGCAAACATCCCCACCCACAAGCCCATTATGGAGGGAAGGTCACCAATGAAGCATCTGAAGATGGCAGGGCTCAGGACACCACTATGAGGAACCCCCACAGAGATCTCCTAGAGCCAAGACAGCTGACCTCCAATAACCACAACCACGTGCCAGGTACAACTTCAACCAGCAGAGTTTGCCCCCTGATAACCATTGATTTCAGTTTTGGAGGGCATGGTAGTCTACGGGAGGGATTACTAGCAGTGACAACCACCATGGCCTCCACACAGGGGGAGTATAGAGAAGCAAAGATGGCATCAGCAAGGTGAATTGTTGGGCTCAGAGAGCAAGGGGGACAGTTGTAGTGGAAATTCAATGTGGTGGATCTCCATATGGGAGTATGGGGATAAATGGGCTTTCAGGGTAGTGCTTGTAAAAGCGATCAGGGGCACACCAATCACAGAGAAGATCTGGGAATAGATGCTTGGATGCAGATGTCAATTACTTAAAAAATTAAAAGGCTAAGAACACTGCATAAAATGTTCAGCAGAATAACTGTGCAGGGAAGGACAATTTGAAGATTTTTCCAAAGTTAGAGTGAGACACGTTGGCATTTCAACATCTGAATGAAGAAGTCAAGTGGCTCTCAAGGCACTTTGCAGCAAATGCAGTATTGTGAAACTACTATATCTTGATCAAGTACTGTAGAATGCAATGATTCAATAAACAAATATTGCCTGGAAGTGGTCACAAAGTTGCAATATCGCATTGCATTGATAGCTGTTAATTGTGTTCTGTTAACCGGCATCTCTGTGCAAATTCTCGCAGAGAAGTATCTAATCACTGGGCAGTAACTAAAAATAGGCTCAAAAAGCTGCCAACAAAAGAGTGAATAAATCACTAGTATCCTCTTCTGATCAGATAGTATATGTGGTGCACATAGTGCCACCACTAAATGGCTTGCCAGGCTTCTTAGCCATGCAAACAACTTTGTTATGGTAGGCAAAATACCTGTAATTGTAAAATAATATAAATGCACACTTTTAAATTACTAATGAACAAACTGTGAAAAAAAGACTGCAGTATGACTTCTGCTCAATGGATGCAATATGCTTAGACTATCACAGGTGCTGCACAGGCCTCAGAAAAATTAGAGGGAACACTGCTGGCGGGAAGAGGGAGAACAGTGTTGATAGTGTCCACAGACAGCTGTGCTCCCTGCCATTATTCGCTGTTCAGTGAATGCTAACTGCAGCTAGAAAATGGCTGGGACAATGCTCAAGGTGGGTCAAGTTAGCTTGGTTTAAAACATAAGCATGGGATCCAAGTCAGAGGTTGATTGGAGTCGTTTGTTTGCAGGCAAAGAGACCTCTGGCAAGTGGGAGCCTTTAAAAATGTGATAGCTAGAATTCAAGGTCTATATATTCCTGGGAGGGTGAAGGGCAAGGTTGGCAGGAGTAGGGAACGCTGGATGACAAGAGATATTGAGGCTTTGACCAGAAAAAAGGAGGCAGTATGGCTCAGGAACAGGCAGTTGGGATCACGATATACCTCCAGGAATTCCAAGGGATACAGGTTTTACTGAAGAAGGAAATCAGAGGGCGAAAAGGGGGCACGAGATAGTTTTGGCTGAGAAGATTAGGGTGAACCCAAAGAGATTCTTTAAGTGTATTAAAGGAAAAAAGAATAACTAGAGATAGAATAGGACCCCCTCAAGGACCAAAGTGGACATGTATGTGTGGGACCTCAGGAGATGGGCAAGGTCCTCAATGAGAGTGGTATGCATATGGAATGAGCTGCCAGCAGAAGTGGTTGAGGTGGGTACTTTAAGAACATTTAAAAGCCATTTGGACGAATGCATGGGCAGGAAAGGTTTAGAAGGATATGGCAAGTGCAGGAAAATGGGGTTAGTGTAGATGGACAGTTTGGTTGGCATGGACCCGTTTGAGCCGAACAGTCTGTCTCCATGCTGTAGGACTCTATGACTTCCTGGAGACGTATGGCCATGACCCTGGCAGCTGGCACGCTACCTCCTGGAGCACTCGTGTGCCTGGCGCATTTGATGTTCTTGGGGGCCTTACAAGGCTGATTACTGGGGGTCAAGAGCTACCCACTGCCACCATAACTGTTTACATCATTGCACAATCCAAACTGATGGAGAATGCAGATATGATACTGCCTATGCTTCAATCAGGCCTTGGTGCAGCCGATGATGTAGCTGCTGAAGATGCTGTCCCTGCTGCATGAATGATCTGAGGTGCCCATCCAACATAGTCTGGACAGAGTGTGCCACATCATCCTGCACACAATGCCATGTAGATTTGGCATCCGTCAATTTAAATTGTCACTTACCAGAATTATCTGATAGCAACTTTGTGCTGATTGGTTTTTGCTAACTCAGGTCAGTCAAAGAGATGCAACTTTAAAATATTAAGATTGCAAATTAATATTTTTCCACACTTAGCATTCACTTGACAATGTTTCTGAGCTTATGTTCATGTGAAAATTGGGAGTCAAGCCCCAAGTTAAATACACACCTATATGTCCAGATATTTCACAAGTCCATTTAGAACTACACTGTTTGGGAGAAGATGAGGCAATTTAAACTTGGATTCATCAGCAGAATGATTTTTTTCAGCCAGCAGAACCAAATTAGTAATTACCAGGCCAGCAAGATAACAAAATTGTGTGTGCACTTCATGTTAGTGAACAGCACAGACACAGCCCATTCAAGCCAAAAAATCTGCTCCAACTGTTTCAAAAAGCAACCCAGCTTGTCCACTAACCTGCTCTTTGCTCATTGCCTTGAAATTTTATCTTCTTTAAATGCTCATCCAACTCCCTTTGGGTGGCTATCACTGAATCTGAATCCATCACCCTACTGGGCAATGGTACCTCAAATCTTGACCATGCATTGCTTGACAAGGTTTTTCCTCATGTTGCCTCTTGTTCTTTTCACAGTCAACTTAAATTTGTGGCATGTGGTTATTGATCATTCAGTGCTGAAAACATTTTACTGTCAGAAATAAAACCAGAAATTGCCGGAAAAGCTCATCTGGCATCATCTGCGAAGAGAAATCAGTTAACATTTTGGGCCTAGTGACCCTTCCTGAGAGCAGTTCAGAGCTTTCCCTGCAATTTCTATTTTGGTATCTGATTTCCAGCATCCACAGTTCTTTGTTTTTATTTTAACATTTTATTATGTTACTTTTCAGGAGGAACAAGAAAATGCAAACACTATTATCCCATAGAAGGCCCAACACAACATAGTTCCACCATCACTACACTGTCAACTGCATAATACCATTTCTTAGGCATATCGTTTGGGATTAAATGGCATCTTAAAAATGGCATTTGGCGCATTAGCAAGTAAAGATTTTGCATTATTAGAACACTATCATCTCCAGATGGCAAAATATTCAGTGCCAAGCAGGCAACGAGGTAAACAGGTGTAATTAACCACAGGTAAGTTGGAACATAGGAACAGAAACAGCCATTTAACCCTTGAGCCTGTTCTGTCATTCAGCAAGATCATGCATTCCAAAGAAGAGTAATCTTGGACTTGAAATCTGTTTCTCTCTCTACAGACGCTGCCAGACCTGAACTTCTCCAGCACTTTGTTTTCATTTCAGATCAAGAATAACCTGTGGCTGAACTGTATATAACTGCCACTAATTACTCGGAAACACCAACTTAAGGCAGAAGGGGAAGAAGTTTAAAGGAGATGTGACAGGCAAGTTTTTTTTTAAAGCACAGAGTGCCTGGAATGTATTGTCCGAGGAGGTGATAGAAGCAGATAGAATAGCAACGTTTAAGAGGCATCTTGACAGTAACAAGGATAGACAGGGAATAGAGGGATACCAACCACGTATAAACAAAAGGTTTTTAGTTTAGGAAGCAGTCATGTTTTGGCGCAGGTTTGGTGGGCTGAATGAGCTGTTCCTGTGCTTTACCGTTCTTTGTGCTTTTTGCCACATATTCTTAATACTACTGGTTCACAAAATCTATCACTCAGTTATAAAATTAACAACCAATCTAGTATCAGCTATTTACAGAGGACAGTTCCAAATTTCATTCACGAAAGGTCTACTGATTAGAGAATTTTCGTACCAGGCTTCATAAATTCACAGAAGTGGTACGGTGTAGGAGACGGCCTGTCTGTCCATTCTGCCTGCGCTAGCTTGTTAATTGAACATCATTACCTCCTCATTCCCTTTGATATCTTAAAAGAATCAAATTACCTCAGAGACCTGTAAAATCCACAGGGTCCAATTTTTCAGGATCATTCCAAACTCATGATGCCAGGACTGCTCCCAATACTATAACTTGTACAGATGAACTTCAACTTCTACTCCCTTGCATCTGGTCTTCTAAATATAAAGGCCAGAATTCTGTTACTCTTTTATTTTTCTCTTTCCATGTTCATGTTTTAATTATTAAAAAGGTGAGATCTAATAGAGGTCTAAGAGATCAGAGAACCAGAATGGACTTAAGGGACCAAATAACCTCCTTTGATGCCACTGTGACACCTGCATCTGAAAATACCATCTACTAGAGTCTCTTTGGTACTTCACTATTTCAACCCCTTCATCATTTTGAAAAAACCTCTTTCTATCTTTTTTACATCCTACATAAAATTCAATTAGACAACTTCACACTTGCCTATCTTTCACAGCTTTGTACATTCACTGAACCTCTGTAATATTACATTTCTATCTACAATGCCACCCATCGTCATGTCACTAGCAAATCTGGATATATGCCTTTCGATTACATGAGTTGTTAATAAATATGGTGAACCACCTAGCTCCATGTAGGGCATCAATAGTCACGTGCTGCCTGTTAAGTATCTGCCCATTATCCCTATATAGGATTTTGTTGCTCAAAACAAAAAAAGTGCTCACTTCTATCACGAGTTAGTCCGTGCATTCAAGTGTGGGCACTCCTGCTTATTTCAACTGCTCATAGAAGATAACAGCACTATTTATGACTCTTCAGGTGCTGAATCCAACCACCACCCCTGGACACTCAATGCTGTTACCATCACTGAATCTCCCACTATTAACTTCCTGAGGGTTACATTGGACCAGAAACTCATCTGGACTGGTCATAAGGTGTTAACAAGAGCAAGTCAATGGCTACGAATATTATGGTGAGTAACTCCCTCCCAACTCCCCATTGTCCACCATCTACAAGGCACATTAGGTGTGTGATGAAATACGCCCCACTTTACCAGCTCCAACAACTCTTAAGAAGCTTGGCATCATCCAGTAAAAATAAGCCCACTTGACTGGCAACACATTCATAAGCATCCACTCTCTCCACCACTGACATTCAGGAGCAGTGTGCACTATCTAGGATATACATCAGAGAAATTCACCAAAGATCCTTAGAGGATCACCAAAGATGGTGGCATGGTGGCATGGTGGCTCAGTGGATAGCACTGCTGCCTTACAACAACAGGGACCTGTGTTTGATTCCAGCCTCGGCCAATTGTCTGTGTAGAGTTTGCACATTCTCCCCGTATCCACATGGGTTTCCTCCAGGAGTTCAAGTTTCCTCCCATAGTCCGAAGATGTGCAGGCTAGGTGGATTAGCCATGGGAAACGCAAGGGGCAGTCAGGTCTGGGTGGGATGCTCTTCACAGTGGCAATGTAGACTCAATGGGCTGCTTCCATACTGTAGGGATTCTATGATTCTAAACAGCAGCTTCCAAACACATGGCCACTTCCATCTAGAAGGAGAAAGGCAACAGATACAAACAAAAGAAAATAAAACCTGCAAGTTCTCCTCCAAGCCACTCACCACCCTGACTTGGAAAAGTTGCTAGGTCAAAGTCCTGGAATTCTCTACACAATAGCACTGCGGGTCTAACTATAGCACAGGGACTGCGGCAGTTCAAGAAGGCAGTTCACCACCATGTTCTCAAGAGGAACTATGGATAGGCAATAAATGCTGGCCAGCCAAGAATACCCACATCCCAAGTGAATTTAAAAAACCCACCATCGATTCTACATTCACAATCTTTCTGCAGCTTTGGAATTTGCTCAATGATACCCTTACCTTCACTTTCGATGTACTAAACTCCCAGCAAAACTGTGTTGCATTCTGGCCATGCACCTGGTTTAGCCATCACTTCTGCTTCAAGTCAAAGGAATGCAGACTCAAAAATATATGGCACACTGGTTGAGCCATCCACAACCAGATCTGGCTGGTCCACTTAAAACACTATAGGGTTATGTTCTTGTCTGCAAAAGTTGCTCAAAAAACTGGCACTTTTCTCTCCTGGAAACCAACTTCTTAAACACCTCTCCCTGACTTCTAACAACAAGCATAAGGTATTCATGCACTTCTGTCAGTGAGATTGAGACAAACCAATTAACAGAGCCTGACATGTTCTAGCCTTCTGCCAAATCGTCTTCCTCAAATGCACCCCATCTAGCACCAAATTCACATTGTTTACTTGTTTCCCATCCATCTGCCCTCAATGAGTTCATTTTGTCCAGAAGATCCATTTCCTCTTCCCTTAAATGGGAACCAAATTCTCCTCCTGGCTCACATATTTGCAGACATTATTAACAGTTGCCTTCGAATGTTGTGCCTCTCTCCTTTAAACCTGCTATCATCACCCCCTCCTTCAAAATAACCCATGGGATTAGAATAGTTAGGTGGTTGCTTTTAGTGTAGACATGATGGCCTAAAGGCCTTTTCCATTGTCCTACCCACCCATCTGCAACCTCCTTTTGCTTTTCATGGGTCTTTGACTGTGCTGCCATCTCCTAAGTTTTCTCTCATCTTTCACCACACTCTATGCCTGTATCCCTCTAAGTTTCTGCTACACCACAGTAACTCAAAAGGTTTTCAAAGTCACAATTGATATCCTACGTAACTTAACAAAGAAACATTCCAAGGTCATTTTGCTTGACCTGTCTGCAGCCTTTGACAGGGTTATAACACTAACTTGCTCCAACACCCCTCTCTGCTGTCCAGCAGGGTGGGACTGCTCTCACCTGGTTCTC
>NC_063362.1:32911060-32919845 GCF_021869965.1 Rhincodon typus
GGGGCCAGGAAAGGTGAGTGTAGGTAGGGAGTTAGGAAGGGGATAGGTCAGTCCAGGGAGGACGGACAGGTCAAGGGGGCGGGATGAGGTTGGTCGGTAGGAGATGGAGGTGCAGCTTGAGGTGGGAGGAGGGGATAGGTGGGAGGAAGAACAGGTTAGGGAGGCAGGGACGAGTTGGACTGGTTTTGGGATGCGGTGGGGGGAGGGGAGATTTTGAAACTTGTGAAATCCACATTGATACCATTGGGCTGCAGGGTTCCCAAGCGGAATATGAGTTGCTGTTCCTGCAACCTTCGGGTGGCATCGTTGTGGCACTGCAGGAGGCCCAGGATGGACATGTCGTCTGAGGAATGGGAGGGGGAGTTGAAATGGTTCGCGACTGGGAGGTGCAGTTGTTTGTTGCGAACCGAGCGTAAGTGTTCTGCAAAGCGGTCCCCGAGTCTCCGCTTGGTTTCCCCGATGTAGAGGAAGCCACACCGGGTACAGCGGATGCAGTATACCACATTGGCAGATGTGCAGGTGAACATCTGCTTGATGTGGAAAGTCTTCTTGGGGCCTGGGATGGGGGTGAGGGAGGAGGTATGGGGGCAGGTGTAGCACTTCCTGCGGTTGCAGGGAAAAGTGCCGGGTGTGGTGGAGCTGGAGGGGAGTGTGGAGCGGACAAGGGAGTCACGGAGAGAGTTGTCCCTCCGGAAAGCAGATAAAGGTGGGGAGGGAAAGATGTCTTTGGTGGTGGGGTCGGATTGCAGATGGCGGAAGTGTCGGAGGATGATGCGTTGGATCCGGAGGTTGGTGGGGTGGTACGTGAGGACGAGGGGGATTCTTTTTTGGTTTTTATTGCGTGGACGGGGTGTGAGGGATGAGGTGCGGGAGATGTGGGAGACACGGTTGAGGGCGTTCTCGACCACCGAGGAGGGGAAGTTACGGTCCTTGAAAAACGAGGACAACTGAGATGTACGGGAGTGGAATGCCTCATCCTGGGAGCAGATGCGGCGGAGGCGAAGGAATTGGGAATAGGGGATAGCATTTTTGCAGGAAGGTGGGTGGGAGGAGGAGTATTCTAGGTAGCTGTGGGAGTCGGTGGGCTTGAAATGAATATCGGTTTCGAGGTGGTTGCCCGATATGGAGACAGAGAGGTCCAGGAAGGGGAGAGAGGTGTTAGAGATGGTCCAGGTAAACTTAAGGTTGGGGTGGAAGGTGTTAGTGAAGTGTATGAACTGTTCGAGCTCCTCGTGGGAGCACGAGGCGGCGCCGATACAGTCATCAATGTAACGGAGGAAGAGGTGGGGTTTAGGGCCGGTGTAGGTACAGAAGAGGGATTGTTCCACGTAACCTACAAAGAGGCAGGCGTAGCTTGGGCCCATGCGGGTACCCATGGCTACCCCCTTTGTCTGTAGGAAGTGGGAGGAATTGAAAGAGAAGTTGTTGAGTGTGAGGACGAGTTCGGCTAAGCGGATGAGGGTGTCAGTGGAGGGGGACTGGTCGGGCCTGCTGGACAGGAAGAAGCGGAGGGCCTTACGGCCATCTGCATGGGGAATGCAGGTGTAGAGGGACTGGACGTCCATGGTAAAGATGAGGTGTTGGGGACCGGGGAATTGGAAGTTCTGGAGGAGGTGGAGGGCGTGGGTGGTGTCACGGACATAGGTAGGGAGTTCTCCATTAACCCATCTCACTTTACCCAAGCCACAGGTATGGCTATGTATTCCCAGATGGATCCCAGTTATGGCTGTCTCTTTGTGAGCTATGTGGACCAGTCTTTGTTCCAGCCCTTCTTGGGCCCCTGCCTACACTTCTTTCTTCAACACATTGATGATGTCAGTTGTGTTTCCAGCACTTCTATGGGACTAGAAAAATTCATTAGTTTTGTTTTCAATTTCCATCTTTCTCTATTGGACCCTCACCTTATCCATCCCTGACTCTTCCCTTCCTTTCCTCAACTTTTCTGTCTCCATTTCTGAGGAAAGGCTATCACCAATATCCATTACAAGCCCACCGACTCCCACAGTTACCTTGTCGCACCCTGCTTCCTGTAAGGACTACATTCTATTCTCCGTTTCTGTCTCTGTTTCAGTTGAATCAGTTCTGATGAAGCCACTTTCCACATGGGTATTGCCAACACTTCTTCCTTTTTCCTCACCCAAGGATTTCCTCCAGTGTGGTTGATGTGACCCTCAGCTGGGTCTGAACTATTTCTTGCACTTCTACTTTCATCCCCACCCCTCCCTCCCAGAGAAATGATAAGTTCCCCTTGCCCTCACTTTCTGCATTCAAAGGATCATCCTCCACCATTTCTGGCAGCTCAGGCAGAATGTCAACACTATATGCATCTTCCCCTCCCCCATTTCACAGGAACTATTCTGTCCATGCACCCTGGTCCACTTCTCTCTCTCTTTCAATACTTCTTCACTTTTCCATGACATCTTTGCATGCAACTGCAGAGGGTGCAATGCTTATCCTTTCACTTGCTTCTTCCTCTTTGTTTCCTGAAAACAACATCCAGGTATAGCAGTAATATATTTGGAACTTCATTCAATCCAGTCTGCTGCTCACAATGTGATCTCCTCTACAATGTTGAGACCGATCAGTACTGGATGACCACCTTGCAGAACACCTCTGCTCTGTCTGCAGGAATGGTTTTGACCTTTTGGTTGCTTGTCATTGCAGTGCACAGTCTTGTTCTCATGCTAACATTCCTGTCCTTGGCCTGCCACAGTATTCCAGCGAAGTCCAACGTAAGCTAGAGGAACTGCGCCTCATTTTGTGCTCAGGTACTTTACTCAGTTTTATAACGTATAAAATCTATCACTGCGTATGGCCATGTTAGTCTGAAAAGGTCTGATCCCAGAAGTTAAGCAGTCTCAGGCCTGCTTAGTTCTTGAAAGGGCTGCAGTGGTACAATGGAAGTGTCTATACCTTTGCATCAGAAAGCCTGGATTCAAGTTCTACCTTCTCAAGAGCTGTGTTGTCATATGTCTGAACAGGTTGATTAAAAACATTGAAAACCTGTCAGTTTTCCATCCCCCATCAGTTCTGGAGAAAAGTCACATTGGACTCAAATGTTAACTCTGTTTCTCTCTGCACAGATATTGCCAGCTTGCTGAATTTCTCCAGCACATTCTGTTTTAATTCGTGACTTCACTTTTACTGTAACAAGTGACTAAAATTATCGTTGACTAATAACTATTTTCTTTTCACAGACAATTACAGACTACAGAGAGGAACTTTCCCATGAATTATCACATGAGTCATCAAATAGAAAAAGAGTTTGTTCCTTTAGCAATCAGTTCACAGTTGTTCCAAGCTTAAATATGTTCCCACATCCTTGGTATAACTGAGTAGCGACTTCAGTGACCTTCCCCTGATACTTTCCTCAGTCTTTAGACAGTTCTTTAAAAATTCATCACCAACAACTGTTACAATGATTGTTCCTCTTTGACCAAGCCAAGATTATTCTCCTGAAATCCTTAGATGCAGTATGTGTCTCTTCGTCTACAGACTGTCTCCATCCCACATCCGATGGAGATTGCTCACAGAGCCATGCAGCCTTTTCTCTATGCCGATCACATTGATATTGCTGTCTGTCTGTGATTTTTTATTGAGACGTAGAGATACTGTAACTGGACCTTAATAATGGTGTCCCCATGGCAACATGAAAGTCAGTCAACATTCAGGTAAGAGCTAAATAGCTATTCTTAATCCTAACTCCCTGTCATCTGAGGCGAAATGGACAGTTTTCAACATAACTGTTTATAAACGGATATTTCTTGAATCTTTTGAGACTGCGAGCCTAGTTATTGTAAACTCAGAGACTGCTGTCATTGTCTCCAAGTGTAACGCCTTGCATCTTTTTAGTAAGCAATTTCAGGAAACAATAAAAAGATTACCTTTGATCTCTGACAAACAAACCAACAAGGTTTACTGCAGCAGAGGTCATATGACCCCCTTCATTTACCCTAAATTTAAAAATACATTCCCAAAACATGATGATTTAGACATTATTGAATGGCAGAACAGGTTCCAGTGGCTGAGTAGCCTACTCCTGCTCCTAATTTGTATGTTTGCATGTTTATACAGGAGTGATTTCAGGTAGGAAGGTCTGAATAATCTGGAATAATAAAGTTTAAAAGCAACAACAAAAAACATGCTAAAAGCAATGATTTTCTGTGTAAATACAAGGTAATGATAACCATGTAAACAGATCAAGATACCACACAAAAGCCAAGAGTCTCCCAGCAGCTCAGTGGTTAGCACTGCAGCCTCACAGCACCAGGGACCTGGGTTTGATTCCACCCCTGGGTGACTGTCTGTGTGGAATTTGCACATTCTCCCTGTGTCTATGTGGGTTTCCTCCCACAGTCCCAAGATGTGTAGGTGAAGTGGGTTGGCCATGCTAATTTGCCTGTAGTGTTGGGGGATGGGGATGGGTCTGGGTGGGATGCTGTGAGGATTGGTGTGGACTTGTTGGGCCAAAGGGCCTGTTTCCATGCTGTAGGGATGTTTTTTTTAAAAAAAAGGGAAACATAAGAAATAAGAGCAGGACTAGGCCATCTGGCCCATTGAGCCTGCTCCACCATTCAATAAGATCATGGCTGAACTCTTTTTTAATTTATTCATTTTGTGGAATGTGGGCATTGCTGGCTGGGCCAGCATTTCTTGCCCATCCCTAGTTGCCCTTGAGAAGGTGTAGGTGAGCTGCCTTCTTGAACCGCTGCAGTCTTCATGCTGTGGGTTGACCCACAATGCCCTTAAGGAGGGAATTCCAGGATTTTGACCCAATGACTGTGAAGGAACGGTGATATAATTCCAAATCAGGATGGTGAGTGACTTGGAGGGGAACTTGAGGGTGGTGGTAATACGATATATCTGCTGCCCTTGTCCTTCTGGATGGAAGTGGTCGTGGGTTTGGAAGGTGCTATCTGAGGATCTTTGGGGAATTTCTACAGAGCATCTTGTAGATAGTACACACTACTGCTACTGAGCATCAGTGGTGGAGGAAGTGGATGCTTGTGGATGTAATGCCAATCAAGCCGCCGCTTTGTCTTGGATGGTGTCAAGCTTCTTGAGTGTTGTTGGGGCTGCACCCATTCAGGCAAGTGGGGAGTATTCCATCACACTCCTGACTTGTGCCTTGTAGATGTAGACAGGCTTTCAGCAGTTAGGAGGTGAGTTACTTGCTGCAGTACTTCTAGCCTGTGACCTGCTCTTGTAGTCACTGTGTTTTATTTGGTGAGTCCGGTTGAGTTTCTGATCAATGATAACTCCCAAGATATTGATAGTGGTGGATTCCATGATGATAACACTATTGAATGTCAAAGGGCAATGGTTAGATTGTCTCTTATTGGTGATGGTCATGGCCTGGCATTTGTGTGGTGTGAATGTCACTTGCCACTTGTCAGCCCAAGCCTGGATATTGTCCAGATCTTGTTGCATTTGAACATGGACTGCTTCAGTGTCTGAGGAGTCACGAATGGTGCTGAACATTGTGCAATCAATCATCGGCAAATGTCTCCACTTCTGACCTTATGATGGAGGGAAGGTCATTGATGAAGCAGCTGAAGATGGTTGGGCCTAGGACACTACCCTGAGTAACTCCTGCAGAGATGCCCTGGAGCTGAGATGATTGACCTCCCACAACCACAACCATTTTCCTATGTGTCAGGTATGACTCCAACCACCAGAGCATTTGCCCCCTGATACCCATTGATTCCAGTTTGGCTAGGGTTCCCTGATGTCACACTTGGTCAAATGCAGCCTTGATATCAAGGGCTGTCACTCTCACCTCACCTCTGTAATACAGCTCTTTTGTCCATGTTTGGACCAGGGCTGTAATGAGGTCAGGAGCTGAGTGTCCCTGGCGGAACCCAAACTGGGCGTCACTGAGCAGGTTATTGCTGAGCAGGTGCTGCTTGATAGCACTGTTAGTGACACCTTCCATCACTTTACTGATGATCGAGAGAAGACTGATGGGGCGGTAATTGACTGGGATGGATTTGTCCTGCTTTTTGTGTACAGGACTTACTTGGATAATTTTCCACACTGTCAGTTAGATGCCAGTGTTGTAATTCTCCTGGAACAGCTTGGCTAGGAGAGCAGCAAGTTCTGGAGCACAAGTCTTCAGGACTAATCTGCCGGAATGTTATCTTTGCAATATCCAGTGTCTCCAATCGTTTCTTGATATCACGTGGAATGAATCAAATTGGCTGAATACTGGTATCTGTGATGCTGGGGACCATTGGAGGAGGCTGAGATGGATCATCCACTCAGCACTTCTGGCTGAAGATTGCTGTGAAAGCTTCAGCTTTATCTTGTGCACTGATATGCTGACCTCTTCCATCATTGAGGATGGGGATATTTGTAGAGTCTCCTCCTCCAGTGAATCGTTTAATCATCCATTCACGACTATATGTGGCAGGACTGCAGAGCTTAGATCTGATCTACTGGTTGTGGGATTGCTTAGCTCTATCTATCACTTGCTGCTTATGCTGTTTGGCATGCAAGTAGTCTTGTTTGGTGGCTTCATCAGGTTGGCATCTCATCTTCAGGTATGACTGGTGCTGCTCCTGGCATGTCCTCCTCCACTCTTCATTGAACCAGGGTTGATCCCCTGCCTTGATGGTAATGGGGGATATGCCAGGCTATGAGGTTACAGATTGTGCTGGAGTACAGTTCTGCTCCTGTTGATGACCCATAGTGCTTCATGGATGCCCAGTCTTAAGTTACTAGATCTGTTTGAAGTCTGTCCCATTTAGCACAGTGATAGTGCCATACAACGCGATGGCGGTTATTCTCAAACAAAAGCACAAGGACTGTGCTATGGCCACTCTTACCAATACTGTCATGGACAAATGCATCTGCAGCTGGCAGATTGGTAAGGACATGGTTGAGTATGGTTTTCCCTCTTGTTGCTTTCCTCACCACCTGCTGCAGACCCAGTCTCGCAGCTGTGTCCCTTATGACCTGACCAGCTCGATCAGTAATACTGCTGCCGAGCCACTCTTGGTGGTGGACATTGAAATCCCCCACCTAGAGTACAATTTGTGCCCTTGCCATCCTCAGTGCTTCCTCTAAGTGTTATTCAACATGGAGGAGTACTGATTCATCAGCTGAGCGAGGATGGTCTGTGGTAATCAGCAGGAGGTTTCCTTGCCCGTGTTTAACCTGAAGCCATGAGACTTCATGGCATCTGGAATCAATGTTGAGGACTCCCCAGGCAACTCCCTCCCAAAGGTATACCATTGCACCGCCACCTCTGCTGGGTCTGTTCTGCCAGTGGGACAGAAAATATCCAGGGATGGTGATGGTGGTGTCTGGGACATTGTCTATAAGGTATGATTCCACGAGTATGAATATGTCAGGCTGTTATTTGACTAGTCTGTGAGATAGCTCTCCCAATTTAAGCACTAGCCCCCAGATGTTAGTGAAGAGGACCTTGCAGGGTCAACAGGGCTGTTTCTGCCGTTGTCTATTCTGCTGCCTGGTTCAATGCCAGGTGATCTGCCTGGTTTCATTTCTTTGAGAATTTATAGCAATTAGTACAACTGAATGGCTCGCTGCACCATTTCAGAGGGCAATTAAAGTCAACCTCATTGCTGTGGGTCTGGAGTTACATGTAGGCTAAACCAGGTAATGCTGGCAGCTTTCCTTCCCTGAACGACATTGGTGAAGCAGATGGGTTTTTCCGACAATCAACAATGATTTCATGGTCAACAGTAGATTCTTAATTTGACATTTTTTTAATTGAATTCAAATTCCATCATCTGCTGTGGCGGGATACAAACCTGGGTCCCCAGAACATTACCTGGGTCTCTGGCTTATTAGTCTAGTACTAATACCACTCGGCCATCATTTTCCCACATGTTTTCAGCTCCGCTTATCCACCTGCTCACCAAAACCTTTAATTCCTTTACTGTTCAAAACTCTATCTTTGCCTTAAAAACATTCAATATTCAATGAAAATTTGAGTTAACGAGGTTGGTCTTTTGCGTTCCATAATGACTAACGCATCGTGGCATCCAGATTGATGGCTAGCTTTCTGCCTACTTTCTCACCAGGGGAGTGGGTGTCTTGCAAATAGAATGTTAGGGGATAATGACTCCATCAGTTCACCACTGCGCAAATTTCATTCTTCCTTTCCTGCCACAAATGATCTGTATGATAGATAATACAAAAACAGAAAGTGCCAGAGAAAGTCAGCAATCTGGCAGCACCTGTAGACAGAAAAACAAGAGTTACTGTTCTGAGTCTGTGATGCTTCTTCAGTCAGTTCTGAAGAAGGTTCACCACACTTGAAACGTTAGCTCAGTTTCTCGCTGTACTGTTGCTGTGTTTCACTAGCACTTTCTGGTTTTGTTTCAAATGTCTAGCATCTGCAGCTCTTTTTTTTTACATTTGTATATTGGGAGATGTTTGCTAAACTGTTAACAAACCTCTTTTGCAGTGTTGGAGGTGTCCAGAAACACCCTGAGTTGATTCTTTGCACTGTGCAGGGAAACAGCTGGGCTGAAGGTTGCTCTTTTCATCAAATGGAGCAAAATCATAAACCTGTCTGTTGTGAACACATTTATAATGTTCTAGAGGAGATTCCACCTTGGGATCCCTTTGTTGCCATCAGTCTTGCATTTAAGGTACAATTAGAAGCATACAATCATAAAATCCCCACAGCGCAGATAGAGGCCATTCAGCCTATCGAGTCTGCACTGACCACCTGCACATCCCTGGACACTATGGATAATTTAACTCGGCCAATCTACCTAACCTGCACATCCCTGGACACTATGGATAATTT
>NC_063362.1:32919855-32944789 GCF_021869965.1 Rhincodon typus
ACACTATGGATAATTTAGCATGGCCAATCTACCTAACCTGCAGCAGTCGGCAGGCCAATGTGGAATGGGCCAGCCAGCTGTTGGCGGCCCTGGAGTGAAGTGAAGCTGGCGGCAGGCCCAAGGCCTGGAGCGGTGTTGTTGGCGGTCAGTGGACTGAGGGAGGTGCAGTCAGTCCATCACAGATGGTCAGTGGGTGGCAAGCCGGTTGGAGTCGGCTTAGCGTGGTGGAGACCACAAATGGAAAGTCCCCAGCGTGGAGTGAGTGCAGGCCGTAGAAGAACAGTAATGTCTATCTTTTAACTTTCTTTATTTTCTTAATTTATACTATGAAGAACTGTAATGTGGAACTTTTAGCTTTTTCATCTTTTTCTCTATTTTTGTACCTAATCTATTTTAGTACCTAAGATTTGTAACTAGGTACTTTGTACCTAAGATGATGCTGTGCGTGGCTACATTATACACTTTTTACTGTATTCCTGTACTTTGTACTTGAGTACATGTGACAATAGAAACCTAATTCTAATTCTAATCTTTGGCCTGTGGGAGGAAACCAGAGCACCCAGTGGAAACCCACGCAGACACGGGGAGAATGTGCAAACTCTACACAGACAGTCACCTGAGGGTGGAATCGAGCTTGGGTTTCTGGCGCTGTGTAATCTGTAATTTGTCACATAGGCAACAACAGAAAAGAAGGCCTGCATTTTCACTGAGTTGGGATCACTTGTCAGCCCTTTAAAAATGGCTGGCAGGTCCCAATTCCAGGATTCCTAACCCCATTCCAAGTGGTTCTGATATTGACCAGGGCGTTCTAAAGGTGTAGGCTGTTTCAGTCTGCAAGCCTGCACCTGCTACTCTCATCCTGCCCAGAACCATTGTGGCAATTCCAGTCATACAGTCATACAGCACGGAAACAGACCCTTCGGTCCAACCAGTCCACGCCAAACATAATCCCAAACTAAACGAGTCCTACCTGCCTGCTCCAGGCCCATATCCCTCCGAACCTCTCCTATTCATGAACTTACCTAAATGTCTTTTAAACACTGCAATTGTACCCTTATCCACCACTTCCTCAGGAAATTCATTCCACACATGAAACATCCTTCATGTAAAAAAATTGCCTCACATGTCTTTTTTAAATCTCTCTCCTCTCACATTAAAAATGTGCTCCCTAGTCTTGAAGCCCTAGGAAAAAGACACCTAACATTAACTCTATCAATACCTCTCCACAGTGTTCATGGAATTCAGCCAGATTTTCATAGAGTCCTGGTCCCCAGCATCTCAGAGATCTTGTGCACCATGTTCTACACGAGGAAACCATTTGAAACGTAATTTCAAAAGGTCTTCCTTATGCCCACCAGTGCTAGGCTATGGCTCCCACCCACAGCCCAGTGTCATGGTTTTTTGTGCCCCATGCCAAGCTATGGTATTTCACCCAGTCAATATGGCAGCTCGTGCTCCCAATGCCCATTCAGTCATTATACATTGTAGAGTAGTAATGAACCCTGGAATGACGCAATGCTTATTTACACGAGGTTAAAAGTCTTGAAGTGCTTGCAGTTTCCACTACTGATGTTTCAAATGTGCAGATTATTGACACCTTTGTTGGCGTATAGTCAGTGGAAAGCAATGATTGAAGTTTTATAAAATAATTCTTTATACATCCTGTTGATGCTGTAGGGTCCATTGCTTCCACACAGTGTTTCATGAGTGAATGACCATTGAAGGGGTTTGGATTGCATAGAGACCCTTAATCGGATATAAGGGGAATAGGTGGGTGGGACATGAGATAGCATCGATGGGACATGAGAAGTTGTGGATGGTGAGGCAGCGTGAGGAGTGAGGGCTAGAGGATCTTAAGTTTTCATTGTAACTGAGACAAAGTCCCACAGCATTGAGGCAGGTCTTCTAAACTGTCCACCACAGCATCCTACAGCTCCTGTGGCCTTCTGGCCTCTTTCTCAGTTTGGCTTGTCTGCCTGTACCTAATAAAACTAATGCCCTCCTCCCCCTCACTCCTTGCCTTTGACCTCACCTCCCAACACCTCTATCAGCAAGGAAAATTCCATGAAAATCAGGTCTGAAGAAGGATCACCAGACCCGAAACGTTAACTCTGATTTTCTCTTCACTGATGCTGCCAGACCTGCTGAGCTTTTCCAGCAACTTCTGTTTTTGTTCCTGATTTACAGCATCCGCAGTTCTTTTGGTTTTTATGAAAATCCCATATTTGCGTACAGAAAAATCTGGGAATTTTCTTGACTCTTGCTACCCACCTTGAGGATGAAACTCCATGATAAATTTCAATGGCGGGTTGGGGGTGTGGGATTTTTAGGGATTTCCTGGTGGCAAATGAAGGGCCGGATGGACATGAAACATTACATTACTGGTTGTATTCCATTTTGCTGGCAGGATGGCCATTTTGCCAGAAGTAGGATGGGAGGGAGCATGGCTACCTAACCACATGTGGCATGGACAGTCGATGAAAGGCCCCGAGGCTGAGCGGTGCATCTATACTCCAGGCCCCACCTCTGGGCTAGCCTAGCCGCAGCTGCAGGCTGCTCTGAACAGTATCTTCCTCCTCAGTGGTGCCAGGCTGCTAAAGTAGTCAAACTTTCAAAATACTTTGAGAGTGTGCCCCAAGATGGAGTTTGCCTCTTGTAAAGACCATATATCTTCAGTTTGCTGCATTTTTGATTGTGGACAGAAATGGGAAAAAGAAGTGAGAAAATGTAAAAACATTTCAAAAAAACCAAGGATTACTGGCACTTTTAAAAGCAAGTTCTGATGCTCACTGTAAGGCCTGTTACACTGATGGTTGTTCAAGCAGTGGAGTGATGTTTAGTTCTAGATTTACTGAAGCCAAGTGGTATATATGAATAGAGATTTGGCCAGCAACACATAGTTGATTGGTCTAGGGAGTGGTGATCCATTGTCAATAATTAAGGTTTTCTGTTTGCCAACGATTATGTGATTGGTTGATAGGTAGCTTGTCAGTGTGATTGTTTGTATCAGAAGCTATGGGACCTCTGAAAGGAAGGTGCTGCCCTTTACTCCACTGTAATCAAAATCACCCTAAACCTGAAGAAAACCAATTTATTTTTCTCTTATCAGTTGCTGTAATCTGTAGCTTCTAACCAATAAGTCAGAACCAGTCACCCTGTACCTCCTGCAAGCAAGTGAAGTACCTGGAGAAAGAACAGTGAGGAGCAGCAGATTTGGCAATCAGCAGCGAGTCCTCGGATAGGGACCAACATACTACCTTTCCAGACTTTCCTTCCACACCCGACACCCCTTTGCCTTGCCTGTCAGTACATCTGTGTGTACATGTGCATAGGGAGAGTTTATAAGGGGATTACAGTTTTAACCAGTAGAATTATATGTCGACAGTTGGTAATTATGGAGTCATGGAGTTATACAGCACAGAAACAGACCCTACGATCCAATCAGTCCATGCCGAACATAATCCCAAACTAAACTAGTCCCACCTGCCTGCAGGTGGCCCACATCCCTCCAAACCTTTCCTATTCATGTACTTATCCAAATGTCTTAAAAATGTTGTAACTGTGCCCACATTCACCACTTCCTCTGGAAGTTCATTCCACACACAAACCACACTCTGTGTAAAATAATTGTCTCCCATGTCTTTTTTAAAACTTTTTCCTTTTACCTTAACAATATGTCCCCTAATCTTGAAATCCCCCACTCTAGGGAAAAGACTCCTAATCTATACCCCTTTTATAAACTCCTATAAGGTCACCTCTCAACCTCCTACGCTCCAGTGAAAAAAGTCCCAGCCTCTCCTTATAACCCAAATCCTCCATTCCTGGCAACATCCTGGTTATTCTCTTCTGAACTCTCTACAGCTTAATAATATTGTTTATCTGTATCTAGAATCTATTTATTTGTAAGAAGCAATAATTCATGTTAATTACAGATCAGTCCTTTCTGTCAATCTGGGTCTAACAGACAATTAGATTGGGGAATTCTGCATACTTTACGTAATTTTTATCTTTTGTGATGTCTCACGGAATAGCGGGAATTGATTTCCAGTCTGCTACCCAAGTGAGATGTAATACTGTCTCTCTCTATCCTGCTTGAACACAAAGCTGTTGCTGCCTCCTATTGTTTTATTGTCCTGCCCACACCCTTAATTAGACATTGAGCCCATCCGTGGCTACTAATTGACTGATCTATGTAAAAATATTACCAGGTAATTGTTTTGCACTTATTGCAGACTACAGTGCCCTAACTATCCCTGTCAATCAACATCTGACTCTAATGTTGGGGCCTGATGCAAAGGCAAAGTTCTGTTCAGTCTTTTAATGTTCCAAGAAGCATTGTATTGCCATGTTTATAAACTGTAAAATTGCCCCTTTATTTTCTTGTTAGGAATTTGTGCTTTACAATGGAACACTCCTTCTTGTTCAGACACAGGCTGTCAACAGCAAACACTTTCACTTCAATCATTTCATACTTAGACAAGAGCTCTTATGGTGCAGAGGTAATATATCTAAGCTTTGGGTTCATGTCTTACTCCCTCCAGATTGTACAATAACTTGTCAGAAGAAGTGAATTAAAAATAATTGCCGGCACCCTCTATTCTTCTAAAAATGTGCTACTGGGCCTGTGACGTTTTAGTTTATTTTTAATTTGATTTGATTTGATTTGATTTATTTTTGTCATATGTACCGAAATACAGTGAAAAATATTGTTTTGCGTGCTAACCAGACAAATCGTACCTTACATAAGTACATCAGAGTAATAGAAAAGAATACAGAAGATTGTGTTACAGCTACAGAGAAGGTGCAGAGAAAGATCATCTCTAATATATGAGATGTCTGTTCATAAGTTTGATAACAACAGGGAAGAAGCTGTTCTTGAATCTGTTGGTACATGTTTTCAAACTTTTGTAACTTCTGCCCAATGGAAGAGGATGGAAATGAGTATAACCGGTGTGGAGGGGTCTTCGATTATGTTAGCTGCTTATGTTCGCTCTGTGTAGACAGAGTCAATGGAAGGAAGGCTGGTTTGTGCGGTAGGCTGGGCTGAGTTCACAACTCTCTTTAATTTCTTGCAGGCTTGGGCAGAGCAGTTTTCATACGAAGGTGTGATGCTTCTGAATAGGATGCTTTCTGTGGTGCATCTATAGAAATTAGTAAGAGACATTGTGGACATGCTGAATTTCCTTAGCCTTCCGAAGAAGTAGAAGCATTGGTGCGCTTTCTTGACTGTAGTGTCGATGTGGATGGACCAGGACAGATCGTTGGGGATATTTACTCCGAGAAACTTGAAGCTCTCAACAACCTCCACCTCAGCACCGTTGATATAGACAGGAATGTGTCCTCCACTCCACTTCCTGAAGTCAATGACCAGCTCCTTTGTTTTGGTGACATTGAGGGAGAGATTGTTACCTTTACACCATGCCATGAAGGTGTCTATCTCTTTCTTGTTTCAGATCCAACCCACTACATAGTTTCATCAGCAACTTTGTAAATGGAGGTAGAGCTGAATTTGGCCACACAGTTGTAAGGGGATAGGGAGTATAATAAAAGGGTGATTACACAGCCTTGCGGGGCACCGATGTTGAGGATTATTAAGGAGGAATTGTTGTCGTCTATCCTTACTGATTGTGATCTGTGGGTCAGGAAGTCAAGAATCCAGTTGCAGCAGTGGGAGCACAGTCCTAGGTCTCAGAGTTTGGAGATTAATTTTGTTGGAATTATAGTGTTGAAGGCAGAGCTGTAGTTAATAAATAATGGTTTGATGTGGGTGTCCTTGTTATCCAGATGTTCCAGGGATGAGTGTAGGACCAGGGAGATGGTGTCTGCTGTGGACCTGTTGTGATGATAGATGAATTGTAGTGGATAAGACAATTTGGGAGGCTGGAGTTGATGTGTGCCATTACAAACCTCTTGAAGCACTTCATAATGATGGATGTCAGAGCCACTAGTCTTTTGGTGTTTTGTAAAACAAATAAATAACCAGTACGATAAGATATTACAAAAGTAATGGTAGATAAGATTGAGTTATCCATCTTCTAATTTAGCAGCAGACTGACTCTGTAACAAGAACAACTCTGTAACTCTGTGCTTCAGTAAATGGCAGTAATTACTAACTGAGCCAGATAGCAATTGAGAAACATTTAAAAAGGTTGCTTTTGGAGTGGTGAGTCCAACATTTAGCTCCTTTATGAGATTGAGCAGCTATTAGAGCCCAGGCTGTTTCACAGTCTATACTAGTTAGCTGATCCCCAACCTCCTACCTCCCTGTCTGAACTTGGGATCTGGAAGGTCTAGAATAGCCATTCTACCCAGTCATTCAATCAATCAAATAAGGGGAGTTGACGGCCTAGTGGTGCTATCACTAGGCTTTTAATCTAGAGACACAAGTATGTTCTGGGGGTTCAGGTTTGAATCCGCTTCGATAAATGGTGGAATTTGAATTTTAAAAAAATCTGGAATAAAGAATCTAATGATGACCATGATTGTCGATTGTTGGAAAAGCCCATCTGGCTCACTAATGTCCTTTTGGGATGGATTGTCATCCTTACCTGGTCTGACTCTAGATACACAGCAACGTGGTTGACTCTTAACTGCCCTCAGGGCAATTGGAACAGGCAATAAATACTGCCTGGCCAGCATCATCCTCATCCTGTGATTGAATAAATAAAAAGAAAATTTAGAGACTCATCCTACGATGGTGGGGTTAGGGGGTTCTACGCTACATGGAGATAGTAAGAACTGCAGATGTTGGAGTCAGAGATAACACAGTGTAGAGTTGGAGTAACACAGCAGGTCAGAGCTCCTCTGATGCTGCCTGTCCTGCTGTTTTCCCGCACTTCCACACTGTGTAGCTACATGTGTAGGTCACTCAGTTAAAACTGCAGCATCCTCCTCTGCGTAAGGGGACCCATTCTAATTGGGCTCCCAGCTGGAAGTGCACTGTTCACTTCAATTCCCCCATGGTCAATGGGGTCTGGTTGATTGGCTCTGTTGAGCGTCACCCATTTACTTGCACTCCATGGCCTGTGCCACCTTCCCTCTGCAGGCCCTATTGCAGCCCTGGCAGTCACCTCCACTCTGAGCTGCGTTGAAGGCTTGTCTGATTTTGTTGACATTTCTCAGAGATGGGACATCTTCCTGTCAAGGCACTGATGCACCAATGGCAAGCAGTTAACAAACCAGTTGCCAGTGAATTCCATCAAGTATTCTGAAAATGCATGGGATTGATTGTTAATCATTGAAGGGGTCAACAATCTAGCCATTTGGTTCAACCTTAGGAGTGTGGAGCCCACATATGATAACTCAATTTTCCTGGTTGTGATGCGTTAAACCAGTTGGTGTCAATGAAATTTGGAAACATTTTGGTTTACACGACTTTGAAACTTGCTGCTAACGTATCAGGAAATCTATATTGCCATAATAATACTCAATGCAAATATCAGGGAAGAAAGTGCAAATATGCAAATATAATTGGAAGTCTTGCCTATTTCTGTTATGATTTAGATCTTCAAATTCTGAGAAACAACTCACTTTCACTAAAATAGAAGCTCAGTCATTTTATTTTAATTGTATAGTGGCTTGATCTTTGATGAGCCGCAATTTAACTGTTACATGGCCATTAAGACTAAACAATAATTGTCCCTGCAATCCCTATTCACCTGAACTCAGTAGTTACTGCCCCTGGCAGTTCTGTGACATGAAAACCAGATTTTTGCAATCACAGCCTTAAAGAAGCCTTCCTGTGATTGGAACTATTTTCATGGAGTCGCCTTAAATCCAGCCAGTTGCCTTGTAATCAATAATATTCTGAAAATGAATGCTCAAATGTTAAAGACAGCAATATGCAAATGCAATTTTTACAATCGGCTCAGCAAATATTCCCCTTATCTGTTGTTCCTTTGTGGACTGATTTCAATTAATTCTACATTAGAGTTTTATTTGCTTTTATTTATTTTTATTTGTGGTTCTGTTGTGGTTTTGATTGAGATTTGTTAAATTTGCTTGGATAAGCCAGAATGCAATTTAACCAGGCGAGTCTGGTGTGGAGAAGGGATTAAACCAGAATATGCAAGTCCACAGCAGGTCAGTGGAGAGAGAAACAGAGATGATGATGAGCGGTCATAAATCTAAAATATTGGACTGGAGTTTAAAGCGTGGTCAGGAAACTGATGGCTGGATGAATTCTGGATTCTGAACTGATGCCTCAAATGCTCTTGTAAGGCTATTCTGGAATGCAAATACTCTCATTGGGCAGGTGGTGAATTCAGTCTCATTTGGTGGCACTGACCATGTCCAGGGAAGTAGGAGCGGTCTGCCTTGTGCTATCGGTAAGGGTAGGCAACAGTCACTTTGGCCCCTGCTGCTGCTTTTCTGAAGAAAGCAAACATCTCTTTACCAAACCCAAAGGATAGATTCTTATGTTTGAGAGTGACCAGACCAAATCAAGATAATGTAGATGTTCTTACATAGGTTAGATGGAAGCCTGATAAATTTTACTGCCAACGACTTCTTTGGTCCCAGGGTCAATGTAACAGATATGCACCAACATGCACCAGACTATTTGGGTTCTCCAAAATCAGGTTGAAAAATTACTTTCTCAACCATCCCTTAGCAAGCTTGAGAAGCAGCTGAATTAATTGGTGGTGAGCAGATTCCTCAATTCTCCCCAATTCCTCCACCAGCACTTTGAAAATCCTAAAGACATCCTGAGTGTGGTGATATCCTGAAACAAACCTTGGGAGAATAATTTTCAAATTGTGCTTGCCTCAGGTCACAACCTCACCACCATTTGAGAATCTGGCACAGTAACTCTGTTTCTTTCTCCTCGGATTCCAATGTTGATTATTTCTGGCATTGTCTACTTTTAATGCAAATTTCCAGCATTTGCATTATTTTTATCTTGTATAGAATATGAGAAATCTGCAGTAGGGTTCTGGTTTGCAATCAGTTAATTTCTGATCTTTAAGCGGTTTGAATCTCCCCCAGATCCCTGGTACTGGACACTGGACTTATTCAGGGAATGTGAAATGAAGAGGCAGGAGGCAAGTGTTCCAAGGCAAAAGAATCTCTGCATTTATTTAAATTATAAATGGAAATTTACTACAAAAAGATAGGTAATGTAATAAAACAAAGAAATTGACACAATCAATACACGGAGAAAAGTAGTACTTTAAATACACTAGTAACTAGATAACCACTATAAGAACACTGTCCTACTGACACACAGTAAATAACAGTGTTTAATTTCAGAATTAGCAAGAACTGCAGATGCTGGAGTCAGAGATAACACAGTGTGGAGCTGGTGGAACACAGCAGGCCATAGGAGCAGGAAAGCTGACGTTTTGGGTCGGGACCCTTCTTCAGTGTTTAATTTCAGACTCTTTAATCAGAATTCCTACCCTGGGGTCCCAATGCACAGTCACCACCCGCCTTCCCCTGTTTGCTAGTTACGCCACAACTTTGGGGTTTCGGGAGTTTATGCTCACCACTCAAAATGAGATTTTAAAGTGTGCCCAGTTGCAGAGGTTTGTGCTGTCAGTTCTCTTAGTTTGGAAGAGAACTAACTCTTGTGCGGATAGCACTTTGTTGACTTCTCCCCCTCTCAGAGGTTCTTTGTTCTGATGATACTCTTGGTTCAGCTTCCCAATTCAGCTTCTCCGTTTGGCCTCTCCGTTCAGTTTCTCTTCAGTTTTGCTTTGGAAGCTGCTTGTAGGGGGTGGAAACCTGTGAGGAAGATGTTCATGCAGAAGCTTGTTGTTGAAAAAGGCTCCCATCAGGTGATCATGACGTGAAGTTCCTAGTGTTGGGGTGGACAAGGTCTAAAATCTCACGACACCAAGTTATAGTCCAACAGGTTTATTTGAAGACACAAGCTTTCGGAGTCTCACTCCTTCTTCAGGTTTCAGTGAGAGAGGTGGCATCAGACACAATTTATAAGCAAAAGATCAAAGGGTCATAAAACTGATGCAAATGTGTTGAACAAACCTAAGATGGCTATTAAATCTTTTACCAGTTAGAAAGGATTAAAATGTAAATCCCAGTGATTTCTTTCAAGTCACTGCCTGAGATAACAAAAGGTTTTATCAGTGCCCTCAGTATACCAGAGGTGACATTCTAGGTCAGACAATTCCAGGTGTGAGGCCTGGTTTAGAATCTGGCTGTGTATCAACTTGGGGTCAGACTGGTTTTATTTCCAAAGTAGGAATTTATGAAATGCCGCATTGCCTGTTTACAAATTGTGTGCTTTTTCAGCAAAATAGAATGTACCTGCAATTACAAATCCACAAATGCAAATTCACTCCATAGATTTATATGTGGGTGTGTGCGTGTGTGCGTGTGTGCGCGCGTGCATGTGTGCGCGTGTGTCTGTGATTGTGTCTGTGTGTGTGCGTCTGTGTGTGTGTGTGTGTGTGTGTCTGTGTGTGAGAGAAAGAGAGTGTGTGTGTGTGTGTGTGTGTGAGGGAGAGAGTGTGTGTGTGCGCATGTGCATTTGCATGCGTGTGTGAGAAAGAGAGTGCGTGTTTGTGTGTGTGTGTGTGTGTGTGTGTGTGTGAGAGAGAGAGAGAGAGAGAGAGAGGATGTGTGTATGAGAGAGAGTTTGTGTGCGTGTGTGTGAGAGAGAGAGAGAGGGTATGTGTATGAGAGAGAGTGTGTGTGTGTGTGTCTGTGTGTATGTGTGTGTGTTTGTGTGTGTGAATGACGAAGGGCACCCTATCGGACGTTTCCTGTGTCTGAGAACGTTCTGAGAAGGATGTATCTGCAATCTCCCGGGAGGCTAAGGAAATTCGGACTGTCTGTAAAGACTCTTACCAATTTTTATAGATGCACCATAGAAAGCATTCTATCCAGATGCATCATGGTTTGGTATGTCCAGGACTGTAAGAAATTGCAGAGAGTTGTGAAAACAGTCCACTCCATCATGCAAGCCAACTTTCTATCCATTGACTCCATCTATACTTCTCGCTGCCTTGGGAAGGCAGCCAACATCATCCAAGACCCCTCTCACACCAGTTATAATCTCTTCCAACCTCTTCTGTCTGGTAGAAGATGCAAAAGCTTGAACACATGTACCAACATATTCCAGAACAGCTTCTTGCCTGTTGTTCGACTTCTGAACGGACCTCTCACATTTCAAATTTAAGGTTGATCTCGCACCTGCTCTGCAGCCGTAACATTGCATTTCTTGCTCTGTTCTATTTGTGTTCAAACTGTTCTCAGTTTGGATGGCTATGATCTGCCTGTTCTGCAAGCAGAACAAAACTTCTCACTGTACCTAGGCGCATGAGACAATAATAAATGAAATCAAAATAATTCTTCCTTTCTGCATTGGTATAAATACAAAAGCAATGAAAACTGACATTTTAAAAATAGGACTTTATTTTGGTCCTTTTGTTAATTTTAACAAAAGACTCAAATGAAACCAAGAGCAACTGTATATATATAGCTAGGAATTCCTACCTTCTGCGCTCTCAGAATTTCTCCTTCATGGCTAAGTGAGCTGAAGTTAACTATGACTGTTCTGTAGAAATTGGATCCCAAACCACAGTAGGAACAGTGTGAACATTTAGCAGAATTCTCCTTACTGTGAAAATGGCCTGTGTAAGTGAAATTTCCGCTCTACATGTCAAAGGCAAACTGCAGCGCAAATTAGCAGTGCACCATATGCCATCAGCTGTGGCAGAGAAGGCAGTACAAGAAGACTTCTGCAAATTCACAGATGCCCGTGGTTCTGTGTTCAAACAGTACAGTGGTTTGTGTGAGGAGATACCCGCCACTAACAGCATGTCTCGAGTAGCATAGTAGCTGTCAGCCTAATGGTGCTGTGTGTCTCTGTGCCAACTTTTCATTTTTGCATTTCTCCTGACCTAACCTGTCTTTAACCTGACAGTAAATGTGACTATGCAATTGGCTCCTTACAGAATGATTCAGAACATAACAAAGACACTGAATTTTGAGAACAGCGACTACGTTTCAAACGTGCTTCAGTAGCTGTAAAACACTTTGGGACATAGAGAGTTTGTGAAAGGTCTTTAATGGATGTAAACCTTTGTTTATTTAACAGAAAGAGCCTGTACAGTTCACAACATCTTTGCTGGATCTTTGAGAGAGTTAACCAATTAATCCTGCAGCCCTTCTCTATCCTGTATGGGGTAATCTGCATGTGAAGTGAAATACTGAAATGATTATTGATCCAAAATTTGCAGGCAAATTAACAATAAATTTAATATACTACCACTATTAATGTGCAAAAACCCAGCAACTTGTTTTGAGGAAGAAATATGCCATGAGTTGCAAATTGCTGGATAATTTGGGATGCTCTGTACTGTAGTTAGCCTCACTCAGATAGTGGTTCACTTTAATCTCCATTGCATTTACACTACTAGAATTAATAAAGTTCATTTCACACAATGAAGAGTTGGTGCTGTATGATGCGAAGATCTTCTCATTACAAACCTACTTTCCACAATGTGACGCAAACTCCCTGGTCCAGAAAGACAATCGAAACTGTAGCTTTTCAGAAGGATGAAGGGGTTGCACAAGTTGATGCACAAGATGAGATCTTGTGGATTAGGGGTAAAGTACTGACGAAACATTGTTAATGGACAAAGAGTAGGAATAAACAGGATATTTTTGTGTTGGTTGACCGTAACTAGAAACTGACTGGGGGCTGAGTTTCCTCGTTTTCCCATTAGCATTTTGTCAAGTGAGTTTCATGGACACATTAATGACTGCAGATGCTGGAAGCCAGAGTCTACAGGTGTGAGGCTGGAAAAGCGCAGCAAGTCAGACACATCCGAGGAGCAGGGAAGTCAACGTTTCAGGCTGAAACCCTTCGTCAGGACTGGGGAGGGGAGGGGAGCCCAGAAATAAATAGTGGGGTGTGGGATGGGGTGGGGGCCAGGTAGGAAAGGTGGAGATAGGTGGATGCACTTATGGAGTTATTGTGATTGATCTGTGGTAAGGGTGGAGTGGGTAGGTGAGTAGGAGGATGGACAGGTTAGGTCGGGTCAGGGAAGTGAGGAGGAGGGGGGAGGGCTGGACATGGGATAAGGCTGGAGATGGAGGGATTTTGAAGCTGGTGAAGTCAATGTTGAGGCCATTGGGCTGTAAGCTTCAGAGGCAAAATATCAGGTGTTGTTCCTCGGCTTAGGTTTAGCCTCACTCTGACAGTGGAGAAGGCCAGTGATGGGCATCTCTTCATGGGGAGTGGAGGGGGAATTAAAATGGATGGCAACTGGAAGGTTGCGTTCACTGCCACATGCAGAGTGCAGATACTCCGCAACCCGGTCCCCCAGTCTGCGTTTGGTCTCCCCAGTATACAGGAGACCACATCGGGAGCAATGAATACAATAGATCAGGTCGGGTTAAGTGCAGGTGAATCTCTGCTGGATCTGGAAGAATTGTTTGGGGCCTTGGGTGGAGGTGAGGGGGAGGTGTATGGGCAGGTGTTGCACCTCTTGTGGTTGCAGGGAAAGGTACCGGGTGTGGTGGAGGAATTGGTGGGGAATGTAGAGCTGACAAGGGAGTCACAGAATGAACAGTCCCTGTGGAAAGTGGACAGGCATGAGGAGAGAAATATCTTTTTGGTGGTGGGGTCTGATTGTAGGTTGTGCGAAATGTTGGAGGATGATGCTTTGGATCAATATGTTGGTGGGGTGGTATGTGAGGACTAAGGGGTCTCTATCCTTATTGCTGTTGGCAGAGGGGTTTTGAGGGCAGAAGTGCAGAAAATGGAGGAGATGCAGTTGAGGGCATCCTTAATTGCTGAGGAGGGGAAATTATGGTCCCTAAAGTTGGAGGACATCTGGGATGTCCTGGAGTGGAATGCTTCATCCTGAGAGCAGATGCAGTGGAGGTGGAGGAATTTGGAGTATGGGATAGCATTTTTGCAGAAGGGTAGGTGAGAGGAAGTATAGTTGAGATAGTTATGGGAGTCAGTGTGTTTGAAATGGATGGCAGCGGTGATTCGGTTTCTGGAGATGGAGATGGAGAGGCTCAGGAACGGGAGAAACATGTCAGAAATGGTCCAGGTGAATATGAGGGCAGGATGGACAGTGTTGGCGAAGTTGATGAACTGCTTGAGCTCCTCAAGGGAGCACAAGGCCGCACTGATGTAGTCATAAATATACTGGAGGAAGAGGTGAGGGATGGTATTGGTGTAGTTGCAGAATAGAGACTGTTCCAACAATCGCACAAAGAGGCAGTCACAGCTCGGGCCCATGCAGGTGCCCATGACCACCCCTTTGGTTTGTAAGAAGTTTGAGGAATTGAAGGAGAAATTGTTGAGTGTGAGGACCAGCTCTGCCAAGCCAATGACAGTGTCATGTGGAGGGGGACAGGTAGGCCTACAGGAGAGGAAGAAGCTGAGGGCTTTTAAGCCCTCCATGTGGGGGATACAGGTGTACAAGGACTGTACATGGAGCCTGCTCTGTCATGGCTTGTAGCGAATTTTTTTGCACAATATTCCACACATCCCTTGTAGCTGGTCTTGCAGGTACCTGACTCCTGGAATCACTGGGCAGAAGAAGTGGAAATGCTCACTGCTGCTGGAATTTTCATGCAGCTGGCATTATGTTTGAAGTCCAGCTGCAAAACACTTTGTACACTGCAAGCCCGGGACTGTGCGCTCCCTCTGCAGTGCTAGATCTGAAGACGTGTCCCAGATTGTAAAGCTCAGTCAGAAAGTAAAGCTCGCTTTAAGCTTCATGGACAGGGACCTGGTGGATGGAATGCTGGTGAGGAGAGCCATCCCTTCTCCTGCTGACTGTCACAGGAGGATTACAAGATAGCTATTTCAACAAGAACCTGACTTGCTTTGTTATATGTCATGTGAACTAAAATATGCAAAAATTGCATCAGCTTGTTAACTTTTGTTAAGGATTAAAGGCCCTGGTTCAAATCCCATTTGCTCCAGGGCTGCCTCATCACATCTCTGACCAGGTTGATTAGAAAATAACTGAAGAAATCTATTGCAGTTATGCAGTCCACCAATAAGTCCACCTCTGGAGACCATATCTAGCAGCAATCGTCTCCTATTCTAAGGAAGAACATAATTGTGCAGAGAGGTTCATTAGATGGCCTCCTGAGATGAAGGGATTGTATCAAGAGGGGAAATTATTCAGACTAAGCCTATATTTCCTGGAGTTTTGAAGAATATGAGCTGACCTACTGAAACATAAAATTCCTAAGGGACCTGGCAGTGTAGATTCTCCTGGCTGGAGTTACAGTCTCACAATGAAGAGTTGGCCAGTTAAGACCAAAATGTGGAGACATTTCTTCACTCAATGGACTGTAAATCTTTGGAATTCTCTACCTCAGAGAGCATGGAATACTGAGTCATTGGATATATTGATGAAAGGATGATGGAGTTTTAGATACTAAAGGAGTTAATGGATAATGAAACGGATCAGGAAGGTTGAAGTAGAAAATCAGCCACGATCTTGATGAACAGTGAAGAGACTCAAAGGGCGGTGGGTCTTGTTGCTTAATTTTGTGTTCTTATGTAAGCAGTGAGAAGGTTATTAACAGGTATTAGAGGACATAGGCTGGTAACATGAACAGGCACAGAGCTGATGCTATTCAAGACAAAAAATATGACGTCATGTAATTTGATCTTCAGAATGAGACAATATAAGCTAAATTAAGCAATTTTAAAGGCTCCCAGGAGCAGGAAGGCCAGTGACTGTATGTACAAGCATATTTGAGAATCTGAAATTGAGGATATTAAATGGATGCTTCACTTTAATGACACAGACAAGGGGTTGAATTTTATGATGTTTGTAGTTTCAGGATAGGAAACAAGCAGGGTGGTCTGAAAAATCAGGAGGTAGTTGGTGTGGTGAGATTCTGTAACCAGCCCACCATCATGGCATTTTGCCAGCTGCAGGGAAAGTGGCAGACAGCCCAGAGATTAATTATGCCACTTAAGTGGCCATTGAGGGATATTTTCCCACTGCTGCTGCCAATTTTACTGGTGTTTGGGACAGGAGTCAGAGCCTCTCTCACGTGGAGAGACACTGTAATGATCTCCCTGCAGGCACAGTGGATCCCTCCTGATCATATACTCTGTGGATTACAGAGGTGCCCCATGTGGTAATGACATCCCCTGAAGCAACATTTCCCTCTTCCCTCACCAACCACATCTCCCTTTCCCCCTGGCCCCAACTTAGCCTGCTGTGCACCAGTACCCACTGATGAGACTCTGGGCTGGGTGCGGTGCCAACTGAAGCCAAGGCAGTGAGTGCTTGAGTCAGGGAGTGCCAGACACATTGGACTCGTGGGCCAGTAAGAGGAATGATCCATAACGATCAGGAATGTCAGGAAACAGGATGAGTGGCAGTGACACAGTAACTACACTGCTGCCTCAAAGCACCAGGGACCTGGGTTCAATTCCACCCTCGGGCGACTGTCTGTGTGGAGTTTGCACATTCTCCCTGTATCTGCATGGGTTTCCTCCAGGTGATCCGGTTTCCTCCCACAGTCCAAAGATGTGCAGGTTAGGTGGATTGACCATGCTAAATTGTCCTGTAGTACTCAGGGATGTGCAAGCTAGGTGAATTAGCCATGGTAAAAACCCTACACAGGGTTACAGGAATAGGGTGGGTCTGGAGTGGGATGATTTTCAGAGGTTTGGTGCAGACTTGATGGGCTAAGTGGCCTCTTTCTGCACGGTAGGGATTCTATCAACTTCTGTAAATAGGAGGCAGTTTAATTAAAAAGTTGATTTTTTTTTGTTTATAAAGTTACTTCATTTAACAATATTGAAATTTAGTATAGAGGGAGAGAGAGAGAAGTACTACAGAGGAACCTGTGCCGATCATCATGTTCTGACTAAACTAAAAAACAAACCTTCTGCCCTTATTCAGCCCGTATCCCTCTATTCCTCCCTATTCATGTAACCATCTAGACGCCTCTTAAATGTCACCAATGTACCTGCTTCCACCATCTCTTCCAGCAGTGTGTTCCAGGGTCCTACCACTGTATGCATGAAAAACTTCCCTCACATGTCTCCCTTAAACTTTCACCCTGTCACTTTGAACCTGTGCTCCCTTGTAATTGAAACTTCAACCCTGGGAAAAAGCCGCTGGCTATCCACCCTAACTATCCCTCTCATAATTTTGCAGATCTCTATCAGGCCTCCTCTCAGCCGCCATCTTTCCAGTGAAAACAATCCTAGTCTTTTTAACCTTTTCTCATAGTCAAAGCCCTGGAGACTAGGCAACATCCTGGTGAACCTTCTCTGTACTCTCTCCAAAGCTTCCACATCCTTCTGGTAGTGTGGCAACCAAAATTGCACACAATACTCCTAATGCGGCCTAACAAGGGTTTTATATAGTTGCAACATGGTTTGCCAACTCTTATACTCCATACCCTGGCTGATGAACACAAGCATGCCATATATGCCTTTTTAATCACTTTGGCCACCCGTGTTGCCACTTTTAGTGAACTGTGGACCTGCACGCCCAGGTCCATCTGTATGTTAATGTTCCTAAAGGTTCTGCCATTTACAGTATAATTCACACCTAAATTTGATCCTCCAAAATGTATCACCTTGCATTTGTTTGGATTAAACTCCATCTGCCATCTCTGTGCCCAAGTTGCCAATCTATCTATATCCTGTTGTATACTTTCACAATCGTTGGCACTATCAGCAACTCCACTAATCTTCGTGTCATTTGCAAACTTACTAATCAGACCACCTACATTTTCTTCCAGATCATTTATATATTCTACTAACAACAGAGGACTTAAGACTGATCCCTGTGGAACATCACTAGTTACCAGTCTCCATTCTGAAAAACACCCTTCCACTGCTACCCTTTGTCTTCTATGACCAAGCCAGTTTGGTATCTATTTAGCCAGCTCATCCTGAATCCTATGCGATTTTAGTTTTTGCACCAATCTGCCATGTAGGACTTTATCAAATGCCTTGCTAAAGTCCATATAAACTACAGCCACAGCCCTTCCCTCATCAATTATCTTTGAAACCTCTTCAAAAAATTTGATCAGGTTGGTGCGACATGATGTTCCCCATACAAAACCGCACTGCCTGTCGTTAACTAGTCCATTTTCTTCCAAATGTGCATATTATCTCATCCCTCAGTATCTTCTCCAAGAGCTTCCCCACCACAGATGTCAGACTCACCAGTCTATTATTTCCTGGATTATCCCTGCTTCCTTTCTTAAACAAGGGAACAACATTAGCTAATCTCCAGTCCTCTAGAACCTCGCCTGTGGTCAAAGAGGATGTGAAGATATCTGTTAATGCCCCAGCTATTTTCTTCCCTTGCCTCTCGCAGAAACCAGGGATAGATCCCATCTGGCCCTGGGAACTTGTCTACCTTAATGCAATTTAGGATACCCAAAACTTCCTCCTTTAATATATTGACATTCTTTAGGGTATTCACACACTCATCCCTGACCTCAACATGAGTCATGCCTTTCTCCTTGGTGAATACTGATACAAAATATTCATTAAGGATCTCTCCCACTTCCTGTGCTCCATGTATAACTTCCCTCCTTTGTCCTTGAGGGGGTCTACTCTGTCCCTTGCTACCCTCTTTCTTCTAATATATGCGTAAAAAGCCTTGGGATTCTCCTTGACCCGGTTTGCTGAAGGCATCTCATGGCCCATTTTAGCCTTCCTAATTTTGCATTTAATTTCCTTCCTACTTTCTCTATACTCCTCGACAGCTTTGTCAGTTTGTAGCTGCCCAGGCCTACTGTATACTTCCTTTGTCCCTTTGACTAAGTTTACAATTTCCCTTGACATCCATGGTTCCTGGGTCCTGCCATTCCTATCCTTCAGTTTTGCAGGGACATATATGCCCTGCACTTTAATCAACTGGTCTTCAAAAGCCTCTCACGTGCCAGACATAGATTTGCCCTCAAATAACTGCTCCCAATCCACATTCCCCAGTTCCTGTCTAATTTGGATGTAATTATAATTGCCCAATTGAACACCCTCACTCAAGGGCCATCCTTGTCCTTGTCCATGACTGCTTGAAGTCCATGCAGTGCAGATAGAGGCCATTCAGCGCATCAATGCTGCACCAATCCTCGGAAGAGCATTCCACTCATATCCACCACCCCCACCCTATCACTGTATCCCATTTCCCATGGCTAATTTACCTAGCCTAGACATCCCTGGACACTATAGGCAATTTAGCATGGCCAACACACCTACCCTGTACATCCTTGGAGTGTAAATGTAAAAGTAATATATAGCATTAAAGGATATAATGCTTTTTTTTTCTGATGTGGAATATCCTACGGAATCTAACTGCAGCTTTTAAGAACATAAGAGATAGGAACAGGAGTAGGCTATTCAGCTCCTTGAACCTACCACACTATTCAACAAGCTCATAGCTGAGCCACTCCAGGCCTCAACTCCACTTCTGTTTTTTCAGTGATCTAGCCTCTACAACTCTCTGGAGTAGAGAATTCCAGACACCCACGACGTCTGGAAGAAGAAATTCCTTCACATCTAAGTTCCAAATGCGTGCTCTCCTCCAGATAGGTTTTATTGTAAAATATTTCTTGCTTAAACTTATTTAACTTGAAATCACGATTTTCAGATTTTCACTGAAGCATATAATTTTATCTGAGGACCTACTTTAACTGCACAGAATGGTTAAGTTTCATTTTGAAGCTACTTGCATTTCTGATCACACTTTTAATTAAAAAGCTATTTATCGGAGACTTGGATTCAGTATTTGTTCATTCAAATGCAATTTAAGCCTTTTCTTATATATATTCCATCTTTACAGAACAGTGTCACAGCACTGTATTGAACATCCAAAAGACTGCAGTAGTTCAAGAAGCCAGCTCACAACCACCTTCAGGACACCCACCTGGACAATAGAGGATGGGAAGTAGATGTTGGTCTCGCTATAGTTGTGTTATGTCTCACGGTTAGTATGTCAGTATACATTTTAAGAGACATGGTCGTGATATCATCATAGCATGTGACCTGGTGGTATAAAGATTTCATACTCCATCTTACCATAGATCACTTGAAACATGACACTCTACTGGAAGCAGGCTCTTCTGTTATAAACCACTAGCTTAATATTAGTCCAGGTGCTTATGTGTCTGAGGAACACAATATCTGGATATGCTTGTTAGTTGTAATAAATGTACATTGGATACTTCAATAACATGATAGTCACTCCCAGTTTCTTATGAAAGATAAAATAAACATTGCCACATTAAGGCAAAATACATTGTTGGAGGCAAACTGTCACTGACTCGCCATGCCCAGCTCTGATGAAGAAACAAATTTAAAAATGTAAAATGTTAATGATCTAACCCTTGGTTGACTGTACTGTTGAAATCTAACTTCATAAGTAGAAAGTTGTACAAAAATAACGAAAAAATAGACAGAGACACATAATTGAGGTTGTGAATAAATGTTTGTATTGCTTTTTTTACACACTGATCATTTCCCTTTGTACATTTGAATGGTCTAAGTTTAGTTAAACACTATTTTGTAATCAGTATAGGCATTAGTGGTATTACAGAAAGGAAAATAGGCAGAAATGCATTGGAGAAGTAGAATATCTATACATTGACTGTGTCACTGAAATAATTTTGTCTTTCATGCACAGTTTATGATACAAACATGTCAGGGTTTATTTTTGCTTTGTATTACAGTGTAACATTGACAATATTAAATAATTTGTCTGTTTTAAGTCCCTCAATTTCAATTTGACTTCAATCGGATTGAAATGGGGACCTGACCTGACATTACCCACTTGACACTCTTTCCCACTCAAAGTTAATGCCATGAAATGAGAAACCATACTCAAATTTAGGCTAAAGAAGTTGCATCTTTATTTATAATCAAAGGAACACAATAATGATTCCTGTAAGTCAGTGGTAATACTTTTAAGCGTACATATGTAAAATTTCAGAATGTTTGATATATTATTTGTGTACATTTTATAGAGAATTGTATAATGTTATGACAAGGTGAAGAAGGCAGGAAGTCTCCCCTTTTTCCCACTCATTGGATGGTAGCAGGATTTTGAATTTAAACAGGATCTATTTGCCGATTCTACGTGTACTTACGTACTTACATCTGAAAGATAAAGTAATAATCAGTTGGGATTTTTTGAGCTAGTGAGGAGTTAGTTTTAAAAACAGAAGTGCTGGAGGATCTGTAAAGACAGAAGCAAATTTAGCATTTTGAGTCTAACATGACTCTTCTTTGGATTGGAAAGGAGCAGGAAAATTATGGTTTTGTGCTAAGAACCGTAGGGAGGATAAGCATGTGGAAGAAATAGTAAGGGCATGCAGAGCAAAAAACAAAGGCAATGAGAATAGTGGTAAAAGAGAGATAGATATGTGAAGTAACTGAGAAAAGGCGACTGAGAGCAAAGCCAACAAGACGCAAGTAAGGCACAGCCAGGCAAGTGTAGGGTGTTGCAAGTAAATGTAGGACAGGGGTCATATGCTGAAGTTGTGGAACTCAATATTGACTCCTAGAGGCTGTGAAATGCTTAAGTGGAAATTGAGATACTGTTCCTCCAGATTGTGTCAAGCTTCATTGGAATGCTGTAGCAGGTACTGTAAATGGAGATATTATCAAGGTGGTTTATTGATATGGAAAGCAACTGGAAGGTCAGGGTTAATCTTTCAGACAGAGTCAAGGCACTCCGCAAAGCGGTCACCCATATTGCGTTTGGTCTTACCAATGAAAAGGAGACCACATTGTGTGCAGCGAAAACAATAGTTGCTCACTGTCTACTCTTGCTGCCTAGTCTGCCTGCAGCTATCCAAAGTCTTTGGTTCTTGACCGGCAGTTTGACGGTGTAGTTGATGTCATTTTTCTTTGGAAACTGAAGTCTTCCTTTAAAAGTCCTCTGTCTGCTTGTCGGGACATAGACCCAAACAAACTCAGCATACAGGGCTGTCCTGTGTGAGTGTGTGCATGTGTGTGCATGTGTGTGCATGTGTGCATGTGTGTGCGTGTGTGAGTGTGTGTTGGGGGGGCAAGGGGAGAAAGAGAGAGAGAGAGAGAGAGAGAGAAAGAGCAGCTCCTTCTCACATTGTCAATGGTCTTCTGCTAAAACATGTCTTAGTTGGTCACATGATTTCTCTTTGACTGCCATCAGAAGTTCAAAAACCCCTTGTATATTCCAAAAGCTAGCTTTGGTTAGCTCATGTGGACACAGTCACTTTAAGAAAATTAAGGTCTATAGTCCAAGCAACTATCTTCTGAAAGGTTCATTTTTCTGTGGTCAATAGTGTGAATATCTCCATTTCGTGGAGTCTTTATCCCAATAGAACAGAATGTTGTTAGCACTGCTGCCTCACAGCGCCAGGGACCTGGGTTCGATTCCACCCTCGGGCGACTGTCTGTGTGGAGTTTGCACATTCTCCCCAAGTCTGTGTGGCTTCCTCCAGGTGCTGTGATTTCCTCCCACAGTCCAAAGATGTGCAGGTTAGGGTGGATTGCCCCGTAATAGCCAGGAATGTGCAGGCTAGGTGGATTAGCTATAGGAAATGCAGGGTTACGGGGATATGGATGGGGCTGAGTGTGGCTAGGTCTCAGTGGGATGCTGTTTAGAGGGTCAGTGTAGACTCGATGGGCTGAATAATCTCTTTCCACACTGTATGATTCTAGAAATATAAATTGTATCTGTCATCCTCCTTGTTTCAGCCATAAGGTATCTTTTTAAAGAGGGCCCAGGAACTGTTCCCAACTTGAAAATAATATTTGACATAAGTATGCCTTCATACTTTGCAATGTTTACTTCTGAACAATTGATGCTAATTGCAACAAAATATGCATTTTCTTTTGGCTATCCTGCTGTCTGTCTTTTCGCCTTTCGTAATTTCCATGGAGAGGTCCATGTTAATGGGTGAACAACTGCAGGATTTTGACATTGCCTTCTGCAGGATGGCTGACCCAGGAGACTCTGCAGCCTTTACCACTGGTCAACAAGGGTACTGGATGGATTTACAGGCTGACCATCAAACTGAAGGAGGGTCAATGGACTTGAGACATTAATTCTGTTTCTCTCCAAAGATACTGCCAGACCTGCCGAGTTTCTCCAGCAATTTCTGTTTTTGTTTATTTCAGATCTCCAGCACCCACAGTTCTTTGTTTTCTTTTATAATAGTTAACCCATTTAGCCATATTACAAATGCACCTCCATGACCAACAAGTATGTGCCGCAAACTCAGAGCTTCTGACCCAGAGGTAAAGACATTAGTCACTGCACCTCAAAACCTCTTGGTCATCTTGCTAGGTCCTCGAATGCTTAACATGGAATTTCATGATCACTTTTGTTTTTATTTCAAAAATATACTTTCTTCATTAAAAATATCTTTGCATTTGTGACCATGTATATATATGATATATACATGGTCATAAATGCACTCGGTTCTGTACAGCAGCATATGAGGAAACAAACAAACTGGAGTTTGACTGTATCCAACAAACAAACCAACAACATCTTGTACTTGTGCAAGATTATATTTACATGCATTTGAAGCACTGGGAGGGTCCAATAACTGAATGGGCCCCCATTTAATTTCAGCACGAAGACCTCAAACCAGCTGTGCCTCGGTGGCAGCTACCTCAAGCTTTAGTACGTCCCTCAGCACATAGTCCTGGACCTTGGAATGTGCCATATAGTCAAGCTATCCTTCTTAGTGGATCTGGGAATTGTTCTACAAACTCCACCCAACATTTGATAGTGTACTTCCATTACCATGTTCATGACTGCCTAGAGGATCTGATTACTAAATTCATCTTTTCTCTGTTGTTGCTCCTTTTTTCTCCAAAAGTATAGGCCTCAGAACTGGATGAATCAATTTACCTATATTTACAGAACTGAGGTAGCTCATTAACTAAAAACCGAAAGAACTGTGGATGCTGTAAATCAGGAACAATCACAAAGTTGCTGGAAAAGCTCGGCAGTTCTGAGGAAGGGTCACCGGAACTGAAACGTTAACTCTGTTTTTTCCTTCACAGATGCTGCCAGACCTGCTGAGCTTTTCCAGCAACTTCTGTTTTTGTTGTTGTAGCTCATTAACTATCTGAGAGGCAAGAAAGGATCATTATTGTAATTGGCTGTTAGTCTTGTACTTTTGCTGGTATAAAGTTGGGCACCGTTCACTGGGGATTTTCTCAGTGGAAATTAACCATTTTCTTGTCTTGTGGAAATATTGTTGTTAATTCCTTAATTTTATTTAATTATTTTCAATCATAAACTGGATTTCAATGGATACCTAGCAGGGAACCAAGACTAAAAGACTGAAATCACTGAAAATCTAACTGTTGTTCATTGAGCGCCTTCCAGCATATTTACACTATTGTCTTAACAGGTTTCTGAAACTGGCAATAATAAGGGGCTAATTGCTCTAACATCCATTGATGTTAACAGCTGAGGAGTCAACTTCTCAGTCTTGTTAACACTAAATTTAACTGCATGTAGAATTAGCAGTTCTTGCATGACATAGATTGAAGTGTCACATTCTTCAAGTGAAAAAATAATTTTGTATAACATTTTATTAAAAGTCAAGAGTTCAATGAAAATTTAAGAGAATTCACATGAACTTTCTCTTTATTGCAGCAATTAGCACAATGCAGTAAAATGCATTGTAAAAATAATACCTTTCTCGATTACATCCACACTGTCTCCACTAGCGGAAGGCAAAATGAACCAGAAAGGAGCAAAGGAAGATTTTTTTTAATGTGGTGAGTGGTAATATCTGGGAAGGGCAGTGGAGGCATATTCAAAAGCAACTTCTAAAATAGAATTATTTAAGTACTTGAAAACAAATAAAAACGCAAGGATATAAGGACAGAAAGCGGGGAGAAGGACAAATTGGATATCTTTAAAAGTTCTGGCTGCAGGAACAGGATCAAATGGCTTACTTCAGAGCTGTCTGTTGCTAACAAACACAGAAGTAATTTTAG
>NC_063362.1:32945189-32981902 GCF_021869965.1 Rhincodon typus
AAAAAAAAAAAAAAAAAAAAAAAAAAAAAAAAAAAAAAAAAATATCACAGAAATAATTTTCCTTCCTTTCGCATATAACTGTTTTTACTTTTCTATATGTAGCTAATATATCTTTATATTTTAATATTTCCTCAAGGGAAAGAATATTTATCAATTTCTCTTCATCTCAGGTGTCAGCTGTGGCAAAGGTGTTAGTGCATTTGTCTTTGAGTCAGATGGGTGGAGACTCAAATCTCACCTCAGGGCTAGACCACAAAAATCAAGGCTGATACTTCAGTGCGGGATTGAGGTCCTGGAATGTTGGGAGATGTTAAAACCCCTCTGCTCTGAGAGATCGATGTGAAAGATCTCAGGTCAGTGTTTTAAAGAGGATTAACCCTCCTGTCCTGGACCAATATTTATCTCTCAGTCAGCAACACTAAAGCAGATTATCTGATCATAGTAACATTGCTGTGCTGTGCATGATTGGCTACTACATTTGCACAACAAAATACTGAGAATGTACTTAATTGTTTAAAAAGTGCCTTGTGATGTCCTGAGGTCACGAAAGTTGCTTTATACAGTCAAGTTTCACTTTGTGTCTAAGTGAATCTTTTCCTGTATTTCCATTACATCTTTTTGTATAGAACAATCAGCACCTGAAAGGGTCAATTAGCATCATGAGATAAGCTCCACCCATCAGGATATAAAAGACTGATTATGGGAGGAGCTAGCCAGTGTTACATATGTTCTAACTACATATTGTCAATATACGTAACAGTACCGAATAGACTAACGACTCACAAGAGACTACAATACAACTCAAAGGCAATATAACCAGCTATCATGTACTATGTAATAAACAGTGAATCACATTGTTGAGGAGTGTCCACTCACTAATCTTGAAGGTAGGCTTAAAGAGCTTCAGCCTGGCACTGACAAGGTTACTGCTTGGCTCTGTGATCATGTACACCAGAAATAAGCAGTTAAATAACTCCACCTATGAGAAAACCTTTTCTTCATTTCTATTGTCTGTCTTCTAACCCTCAACCAAAAGCACAAGATTATGTTCAGTTCTGTGCACATACACTTTGCTAATAATCTCTTTTTCAGAATGTTATCAAAAGACATATGGAAACCCATATAGTCAACATCCATAGACACTGCCCTATCCTCAACACTAAATACCTCCTCAGAAAAATCAATAAGATTAGTCCTATATGATGGATTTCATAAAGCCATGTTGTAATATCCTTGGCCAAGTTCAGTCACTTTGCTCCTGATTCCTCTTCTAGTCCAGCACCCATTGTATTTCCAGTCTTTCCTGTCGTGGCTTTCCATTGATCTTTATTAATATTACTGTTCATTAGACCATAAAATATAGGAACAGATGTAGGCCATTCAATGCATCAAGTTTGCTCCACCATTCAATGAGATCATGGCTGATCCAATAATTCTCAACTTTACTTTGCTCCTTCTGCCATTCCCTTCCTAATTGAAAACCTATCTATCTCAACTTTGAACATACTTAATGATCCAACTTTGACAGGCCTCTGTGGTAAAGAATTCCATAGATACACTACCCTCTGAGAGAAGAAGTTCCACCTCATCGTTGTCTTAAAAGGGAGAACCCTTATTCTGAGATTATGCCCTCTGGGCATAGACTTCCTCACAAAGAGAGACAACCTTTCTACATCTACCATGTCAAGTTCTCTAAGAATCATGCCAGTTTCAAAAAGATGGCCTATCATTCTTCTATACACCAATGAGTACAGGCCAAATCTACTCAACATCTCCTCATAAGACAGTCCCACCATACCTCGTATTAGCCTAGTGAAGCTTCTCTGGATTACCTCCAATATCAGTATATCTTTTCTTAGAAAAGGGGGCCAAAATGTTCATAGTTTTCCAGTTGTGGTCTGACTAGTACCTTATAAAGATTTAGCAAAACCTCCCTACTTTTATATTCCATTCCCTTTGAAATGAAGGTCAACGTTATTTGCCTTCCCTACTAGCCACTGAACATGGATGTTAGCTTCTTGTAATTCATGGACAAGGACTCCCAGATCCCTCTGTTCTGCATCTTCCTACAGTCTTTTTCCAGTTAATAATATTCAGCTCTTCTATTTTTCCTGCCAAAGTGTGTAACCTCACGTTTTCTCACATCATATTCCATCTGCCAAGTTTTTGCCCACTCACTTAACAAAGAACAAGACAGCACAGGAAAAGGCCCTTTGGCCCACCAAGCCTGCGCTCATTCTTAATCCTTATTTAGACCTGCTACTTATTGCCCTCATGTGATTTCTATCCCTCTGTTCGCCTCTTGTTCATATGTCTATTAAGATAATCTGAAAAGTTGCTAATGTGCCTGCTTCCACCATCTTCAATGGCAGTGCATTTCAGACACACACCACCCTCTGTGTGAAAACTTTCCCACATTTCTCCCTCTCACCTTGAACCTATTCTCTCTTGCAGCTGACCTTTCCAGCCAGGGAAAAAGCCTCTGACTATCCACCCTATCTATCCCTATCCGAGTTTATACAACCACTCTTCATAAAAAGGCCCTCCAGACCAGGCAACATCTTGGTAAACAAAAACAGAAGTTGCTGGTAAAGCTCAGCAGGGCTGGCAGCATCTATGAAAAGAAATCAGAGTTAATGTTTCGAGTCCGGTGACTCTTCCTCAGAACTGATGCTGCCACAGTCGCTGCCAGACCTACTGAGTTTTTCCAGCAACGTCTGTTTTGTTTCTGATTTACAGCATCCGCAGTTCTTTCAGTTTTTATTTAGTGTTTTACATCCTTCTCTGCACCCTCTCCAAAGCATCCATGTCCTTCTGGTAATGTGGCGACCAGAACTATATGCAATATTCCAAATGTGGCCTAACTAGAATTTTATACAGCTGGAACATAACTTGCCGACTTTTATATTTGATGCCCTGTTCGATGAAGGCATGCGTGCTGTATGCCTTCTTAACCACCTAATCCAATTCGTTGCCACTTTCAGGCATCTGCCCACATCCCTCAGTATGTCAATGCTCCTAAAAGTTCTGCCATTTATGGTATAATTCGCACCTGAATTTGATCTTTTAAAATGCTTTACCTTGCATTTGCTGGATTAAACTCCATTTGCCATTTCTCCGCCCAAATCTTCAATCTATTTCTATCCTAACCCTATCCTTTGATAATCCTCCTCACTATCTTCAACTCTGCCAATTTTGGTGTCTTCTGCAAACTTACTAATCAGACCACCTACGTTTTCCTCCAGATCATGTATATATATTACAAACAATAAAGGCCCAAGCACTGATCCCTGTGGAACACCACTAGTTACTGATCTCTATTTCGAAAAGCATCTTTCCACCGCTACTCTCTATCTTCTATGACCCAGCCAGTTCTGTATCTATCTAGCCAGCTCACCAGAGATCCCATGAAACTCTACCTTTGTACCAACTTGCCATGAGGTACCTTATCCAATGCCTTACTAAAGTCCATGAGGACAACATCCACTGCTCTTCCCTCATTAATCATTATTGTCGCCTCTTCAAAAATCTCAATCAAGTTGGTGAGTCGTGACCTTCCCTGCACAAAGCCGAGCTGCCTATCACTAACAAATCCATTTGCTTCCAAATGTGCATAAATCCCATCTCTGTGTATCTTCTCCAACAGCTTCCTCACCATTGACATCAGGCTCATCAGCCTTTAATTACCTGGATTATCTCTGGTTCCCTCCTTTAACAAGGGAGCAACATTCTCCAGTCCTCTAGGACCTCACCTGAGGCCAAAGAGAATGCAAAGATGTCTGTTAAGGACCCAGCTATTTCCTCCCTTGCCTCCCACAGTATCCTGGGATAGATCCTATCTGGCGACTTGTCTACCTTAATGCATTTCAAGACACCCAACACCTGCTCTTTTATTATGTCAACCTGCCAAGAGTATTCACTCACTTTCCCTAACCTCAACATCCCACATGCCCTTCTCTTTGGTGAATATCAATGTAAAGTGCTCATTAAGGATCTCGCACATTTCCTCTGGTTCCACACATAATCTCCCTCCTTCATCCTTGAGTGGGCCTACTCTTTCTAATCTTTCCTTTCCATCTATTTTTGTGTCATTTGCAAACTTGGCCATAGATCATTCACTGCTATCATCCAAGTCATTGATATGTGTTGCAAATCATTGTGGCCCCAGTCCTGATCCATGTGGCACACCACTAGATATACGTTGCCAACTTGAAAGTGCCCCCTCATGCCAACTCTCTGTCTTCTAATAGTTAGCCAATCCTCTATCCATGCTGGTATACTACCAACAATTCCATGGGCTCTTATTAAGTAACCTAAGGTGTGGAACCTTATCAAACACTTTCTGAAAATCCAAACATATTACATTCCTTTATCTATCCTGTTTGTACTTACTCAAAAGAATTCTAATAAATTTGTCAAGCATGATTGACTTTTCATTAAGCCACGCTGACTGCTGGATCATATTCTGTATTTATAAATGCTCTGCTATTACATCCTTCGTAATGGAATGAGCTGCCAGAGGAAGTGGTGAAAATGGGTACAGTAACAACATTTAAAAGGCATCTGGATGGGTAAATGGATGGGAAGTGTTTGGAGGGATATGGGCCAAATTCTAGCAAATGAGACTAGGTCAGATTGAGATGTGTAGTCTGCCTTGGTGAGTTGGACCGAAGTGTCTGTTTCCATACTGTATGACACTGTGACTGTATGACAAAGGATGGTAAAGTTTTGTCTCTTTCACAAAAGGCATTTTGTTCTAAATCAGTTGTTAAATTTAAATGTGAGAGAGATAATTTTTTGTGAAGCAAAGATATTGAGTGACGTGGGCCAAAGGCAGGTAGATCAGGTAGACGGAGTGAGGGCACAGATTAGCCATGATCTCATGAATGGTGGTAGAGGCTTGAGGGGCTGAATGGCCCACCCCTGTTCCTATGTTCTGTATGTTGTGGTTGATTCTCTGGAGGTCTTTATTCATAACTGGGGAGACACTGCAATAGCGGCTACATCTGTTCCCAGTGACATGGCAAGGCAATCTGCTTTCTCACTTTATCTCCAGCTGCGAAAAGAGACGTGAGCAGCAATGCAGAAATAAGATTTCACTTTGGTCACCAGATTTAAATATAAAGCAGCAAGCGTGGTACTGTCTATCAATAGTCACCATGACCTGGGCTTTCCCCACTCTGCACAGTTGGTAAACAGTACAAAGTGATTTCGAAACAAAACAGACAACAGTAATCAGCGCAGTCAGTCATTGCACTGAAACCTCAGGGGAGGGAATGCATGAAAACACTACACTTATTTCTTGCAAAAATGAAGCTATTGGCTATCATACAGAACTAGAGAGAAGGAGACAGATAATAACTGGCTGTGAAAATGAGCATGAATCTGTGACTAGAGCATGTAAGCATTTCTGTATGAATTAATGAACATTGTAGCCACAACTGAATGAGGAATTTCACCCAAATCTCAACAATGTTAGTATGAGAACACTCCTCACATTTGCACATGAGGATGCTTATGAAATCAGAGAGGTATTACTATCCATCACTTTTATCTAACAGACATCTTCCAACTTGTAATTATGTCAACAGCCCGAAACAACCTGGAGTGGGGGCAATGAAATCTCACAAGTTGGGAGGGCAGAGGAGGCATGTGGGGCTTAGCATGCTTTACTGTCTCTGTGCTCCTTTCTTTAAGCTTACACACTGAAGTGGGCCATTGTTGCCCATGCCAATTGTCATGTGTGCTTGTGCGAAGCAGGTTTGTGCAACCTGACCTTGTGGGGCTGGCTGTTATTTTAAAGGTTTGTTTCTGTAAAGGAATGGACTGATGACAATTACTTGACTTTAAAGGGACACACTCACATACTGGAAGGAAACATCCTGCATAATGCTCGTAGCCATTTGAAACCTGACAGACATGATTGTTGCTGGACGGGAGGAGGGCCTCTGGAAGTAATTCCAAAATCCCGTCCATCAATGATGACTGAAATGGGAAAGGATGTTATGAAAATACTTTTTATCACTAACATGTAGAGAACAAAGCTCATATTTTCAAACAAGTGGCACTGGGGGTTGAGCTGCCTAACAAGTGCTCCTTGCTAATGAGACAAGATTTATTTAGGATATCTGGTCAGCATGGACGAGTTGGACCGAAGGGTCTGTTTCTGTGTTGTACATCTCTGTGACTTAAAAGGACTGCAGCAGGCTACTGTTAGAGAGACAGATGAGAGAAGGACTTTAAACTTACTATTAAAATCAAGGGAAGTACTTCCTTTGTAAGTGAAATTGAGCTAGATATTTATTCCTTTGCCAGTCTATGCTGAAAAACTATTGTTCAATTACCGATACAGTCCATATCTCTGACATCTTCCTTCTCTATCACAGATGAGCCTCTTATTGCTGGCAAACAATATTAACCCTTTGCACTGAAAGTTAATTCCAAGATGATGTGTTGGAATTCATTTAAGCTTGTGGCTATCTTGGCCATTATCCGGCATCTTTACACCATCCTTAAGCCTGCCTCGGAATAAATGGCAGGTTATAATAACAAGAAAGTAAAGGAAGCTACCTAATGTTTCTAATCCCAGATGTCAATATCACAAATAATGTCTGATATATACGGTGGAGCTGTATCAATGTGGTGATTTTGGTTACTTTCCCAGATCCAGCAGTAAAGAGAGCAGCACAACTGCTATTCCAGAAAAGTAAAAGTCTTTAAAGTAACAAAAATATATCACCGCGTCAGGAAGACATGGCAAGAGAGATAATATCAATTATGAAATATAAATATGTTAATATTTTCCAGATAAATGCATTTTGTAAGATCAAATTCAGGTGCAAACTGTATAATAAATGGCAGAACCCTTAGTGTACACATCCACAGATGCCTGAAATTGGCAACACAGGTAAGTAAGTTGGTCAGGAATGCATACAGCATGCTTGCCCTCATTGGCCAGGACATCAAAATAAAAGTTGGCAAGTTATGTTACAACCATATAAAACTTTGGTTAGACCATATTTGGAATATTGGATGCAGTTCTGGTTGCCGCACTACCGGAAAGGATATGGATGCTTTGGAGAGGGTGCAGAGAAGGATATTGCCTGGTCTGGAGGGTTTTAGGAATGAGGAAAGGTTGGATTGTTTTCATTGGAAAGTGGAGGCTGAGGGGTGACCTGACAGAGGACAGGGTGGATATTCAGAGGTTTTTTCCCAGGGTGGAAAGGTCAACTACAAGAGGGCACAGGTTCTAGGTGAGGGGGAATGTTTAGGGGAGAAATGTGGGGAAAACTTTTCATACAGATGGTGGTGGGTGCCTGGAACACACTGCCAGTGGAGGTGGTGGAAATAGGCACGTTAGCAATGTTTAAGGTGCATCTTGATTTGAACAAAATTGAACATCTTGAAGACAACAATTTCTGAGATACGGGATAGCTTCCAAACTAAGTATTAAGTCAGAAGTTGAACAAGTAATTAATGTTCTATACACAATTGGTGATGTTATAGCTCACCAAGGGCTAAAAGAAACAACAGATACTTACAAAGAGGTCCTAAAAGCTTTTGACAATTATTTCAGCTTCAGTACTAATAAAATGCTAGCAACAGCAATAGAGGAGTCTAACTTTCTGTAGAATTCATAAATGATTTCATTAATGATTGCTACAGATTAATGAACAAATGTGGGTAATGGTGATTTAAACTCAGAATTCATAAGAGACAGAATTGTTACAGGAATAGCTACTAAGTCTTTGTCAGATTTTTTACAATTCAAAGACCTGACTGGAAAAAACCATTCAAATACTGACTGATACAGAAGTCTAGAAGCATTGCACATCAATTTTAAGAGGAGAAGATCAATTTTGGCACAGGAGGTAGCAGAGCCTATTAAATTATTAAGGTATAGAACCACAAGCAAAATACATGAGAAACTAATATAGCACATAAAACAGGTTCTTGGCACTACAAGCCCTTGTTAGTGCTGCAGAGTAAAGAAACCTCACAGGTACAGACAAAAGTGGATACTTTATTGGTCACACAATAGGTTCCTTTCAGAAAATGGGCAGAAGCGGGACACAGAATCAGAAAAGAAATTAAATAGCTACCCACATAAGGATGATAATGAGGCAGAATAATTTACAACAGGAGAAAAATTGAAAGTGTTGCTTGGAGAAATAGATGACCCAGAACTTACAATCAGGCAAGCCAATATTTATGTTAATTGTCATCTCATGAATTTCAATTAGACTTCAGAGCGAATGTCACCATTTTGTTAGATCGTGATCGAAGGTTAAGAAAACATTGTACACAGCCGCAACAGTGCAACTACATGGTCAAAGAGGCAAACCAGTCAGATTAATAGTGTGCTACAAGCAACTGTTCATTATGGGAGATGCCAAACTGTAGAATACCCACACATACTGCAGTATATATACCTACATAATCAAGAATGCCAATTCTTGAGTAAGAAGGCATGTCTTAAACTCAGAAAAAATTAAGTGGTATATAATGAAGGAACAGCCAGTTAAGGAATAGTGAGCCAAAGGACAGCAGGATAGAAGAATTCGTTGAGTTCCCTTGACTCATGGTGGAACTTTATAAATTTGTTTCACACTCTCAATGAAAGGGGACTCTGTGAACATCCTGCATTGACACAAAGATTTCCAACAGTCATAGAGATGAGCAGGTTATCTGGATTGGCCATGCTAAATTGCCTATCATGTCCAGGGATGTGTGGGTTAGGAGGATTAACCATGGAAATGCAGGGTTACAGGGATAGAGTAGAAGGGTGTGTGTGGGTGGTATGCTCTTCAGAGGGCTGGTGTGGACTTGATGGGCTGAATGGCCTGCTCCAAACTGTAGAGATTTCACGATTCATTGCTCCCAACATGAAACAGCACTCAGTCAGCAAGATTTGTGAGCAGAAACAAGCAACGAGATAGCAATGAACAGTATAGGTCATAGGAGACAATTGAGGAACAAAAACAAAGTTGCTGGAAAAGCTCAGCAGGTCTGGCAGCATCTGTGAAGGAGAAAACAGAGTTAACGTTTCGGGTCAGGTGACCCTTCCTCAGAACTGATAGAGGCTGGGAGTTTATATGCAGAAGTTTATCTGAGACAATTGAGGAATCTATAATCGATGTACGTCAGACTGTAACACAGTAGGATGAACAAATAATTGTAACAGCTTCAAGTTTAATGATAAATACTGAGGTGACTTGGAAGATGCAAGCTCAAGCAGAATCTTTGACTTCCTTATTTTCCCAGGAAGAGTGCTCAGTAACTGAGACAGAGGTCATGCCAAGCCAGATGCAATCCTCAAGTAGTGGAACTGAAGATGGGGGCGTGTTGGTTTCATGAATGATGCAATTGCTGATGGTGAACAAGAGAGTCTCAAGTAATCAGCATTTTAAAGTTAAATGTTGAAGCGCTTCAGCACAAATCTATAGATGGACTGAGAATAAAAATCTTTGTCCCAGATTGAGGGAGTGATACATATAACTCCATGGAAGGCACCACTGAGAAGGGACACCCTTGTTCAAAGCTCAAGGTATTCACTGCAAGGATGAAACGGCTATTTCAGCAGGAAATCTGAGCAATTAAAAATCTTCCAGTTAAAGGAACCTAACAGACCGCAAGCAGTTAGGAATAGAATCATAGACAATATTTTTCCTACTGTCTAACCATCAGCCTTCCAAGTCTGAACAGAACATCTTCCTGGAGAACTGGGAAATCCTGAGACTGACTGAATTTATAAAGCCACACCTGGTGGCAGATATTAAATAAGGACAAAAAGCTTGGAGGAAGATGTTGTTTATAGGTCTGAAAGCATTAATGTTGAAGAATGTCACAAGTATTGCCCACTATGTTGATACTATGTGGACTTGAAGGTTTGTAAGATCTTGGAAGAGTGAGACCCAATATCTGGTCCTTCTTTAAGTTTCTATAATGTCAAGCAGGTTATAGTAACCCAGGCTGTATGTTACTGAGGGTGTGGGGTATATACTGCTCAGCACAAGCCTCCTGGATTCCTGGAAGGAAAGTCAGTGATAGTCCTATCAATGCTTAACAAGGCTGCCCTGCAACAATAACACATCACTAGGAGCATGCTCAAGATGAAAGAAGTCCTTTCTATCCTGAGTGGGAGGAAATCCCACTGAGGACAGCAGAATGCAGTCATGGGCATCTTGAGGGAGTGGATGCCTGATGTATACAGGGCAACAGGGAAAAGGCCTCCTGCTTTCCTCCCCATCTATCATCAGCTTACGAAAAAAACACACGCAGCCTGCTCTTGTGCGTCTGTCTACACCGTGGTGTTAGCAGTGTAATATTCGGGTCAATTGGCTTCATAAGAAGGTCAATTGCCCACGAGTTATTTATTTAAAAATGGCGGGAGGTCTGCCAATGAGTGTGCTTGCCCCTCTACCATGATTTCAGAGTGAACCATAGCTTGAAAGAATGAAAGTTTGATTTTTGCTGTTTTCCATGGAGGCAGTCACTGAGCTGTCTCACAAGAGGCTGCCAATGTACTTTTAAGAAAAGAATATTAAGGTTAACTATATACTGAAGGAAAAAAAACCCACAAACTATTTGACACTAAAGAAGAACCAGTTGAACTGGTCTTATTATAAATATTAGAAATGAAGATTCAATACTTATACCCTCAACAACAACATTACAGACACTCAAACCTCAGGAAGGGGTCATAAAGTCATAGAGTGAAACAGCACAGAAATGGACTCTTTGGTCCAACTCATCCATGCCAACCAAGTTTCCCAAACTAAACTAGTTTCACTAAACTAGATTCACTAAACTAGGGAGTGGCATGGTGGCTCAGTAGTTAGCACTGCTGCCTCACAGCGCCAGGGACCCATGTTCGATCCTGTCCTCGGGCAACTGTCTATGTAGAGTTTGCACGTTCTCTATGTGTCTGCATTGGTTTCCTCTGGGTGCTCTGGTTTCCTCCCACAGTCCAAAGATATGCAGGCTAGGTAGATTGGCCATGCTAAATTGCCCAAGGTGTCCAGGGATGTGGAGGTTAGGTGGATTAACTATGGGAAATGCAAGGTTTAAGGATAGGATAAGGTAGGGAGGGTGGATCTGTGAAGGATGCTCTTCAGAGGGTTAGCATGAACTCAATGGGGTGAATGGCCTGCTTCCACACTGTAGGGATGCTATGATTCACTTGATTTCCAGTTTAAAGTTCCTTGTTAAATTGGCACAATTGTATTCTGGGAATCTTTTGCATTTACTCAATACTTTCATCTATAGCTAATGTCTCTTTTAGTGATCCTAAAACCAAGTACTAACACAGCTCACTGTGTGGGGTGGTGCAGACAGACCAGGGATACAAGAAGGATCTCACAGGTAGTGCCCTTCTCACCACCAGCCAAGTGATGTCTTGGTGTTTGTTGGAAAGTTCTGGTGATGAGGCATTCTGCTAAATGATTTTGACAGTCTGCTCAGGGAACCACGTGACGAGATCCACCTTTTCCTTTTCCTGCAGGGTCTTGAGGACACTACATGCTGACCACTTTCTGATGGACTTGTGGCCAAAGGTGTTTTTCTTTGTAAATTGCTACACAAAGGACAGGTGATACAGAATGGTTCAACTACTTGGAGTGTTCTTCAGCACTAAGGCCAGTCCCATCCTTTATAACACCGGACACAGATAGGACTTCAGTATGTAGTGACACTTGATGTTTGCGTAGTGAGGGTTTTCACACAGCTGGATGCGACCACACATACAGGCAGCCATGAGGGTGAGGATGGCGTTGGGTATGTCTTTTCTGTCCCCAAACGGAGCATGGTACATGGTGTCCCTGTGGACATGACCCATTTTAGACCTCCAGGTGAAGTGCAAGATGGCTTGGGTAGTGGTGCAGGTTCTGGGAATGGGCCAGACCTGTGCCATGTGCAGTAACACCAAGAGAACCTCACATCGGATGACCATGTTTTTACCCACAATGGAGAGGGAGCAGTACTGCCAAAGCCCCGGTTTCTGCCTCACCTTGGTGATATGCTCCTTCCAGGTTTTTGCTCCAGCCCCCGCGAACCATATTCCCAACACCTTCAGGTAATTTGTCCTGACGGTGAAGGGGATAAAGGATTGGTCAGCTCAGTTCGCCAAACATCACAGCCTCACTCTTGCCCCAATTTACTTTGGCTCCCAAGGGCCAGTTCAGACTGGTCGCAGATGCTTCTGAGTCTGCCATGGCTCTTCATCAGGTGACACTTTTGTTGCAGTGTGCAGTGTACAATGGGCACCACACTTTAGGAAGGATGTGAGAGAGGAAAGAGCAAGGCAAAAAAAAACATTTTTTATTCAGGCATCAGGGTTTCAGGTCTCTGGTTGCCCTTGAGATGTTAGAAACAAGCAGCCTTCTAGAACTGCAGCAATCCGTTTGGTAAAGGTAGACCTCACAATGCTGTCAGGGAGGATGTTTCAGGATTTTGACCCAGCAACAGTGAAGGAACGGTGTTATATTTCCAAGTCAGGATGGTGAGTGGTTTGGAGATGAACTTGCAGGTGGTAGTGTTCCCATGTATCTGCTACCCTTGTTCTTCTAGATGGAAGTGGTTATGGGTTTGGAAGGTGCTGTCTAAGGAGCCTTGAAGGATTTTGTGGATCTTGTGGACAGTACAAACTGCTACTGACTGTTAGAGGTGGATATAGGTACAAAATCACAAAGCATCTACACAGGGATGGTGGGGAGAAAGTGTACCCACTAAAGAAAAGGTCAAGAAATTCTTCGAAGTTTGAGTCACATATGGTTAAAAAGGCATTTAGCATATTTACCTTCATTGCTCAGTCCTTTGAGTATGGGAGTTGGGACGTCATGTTGAAGTTGTACAGGGCGTTGGTGAGGCTTCTTCTGGAATACTGTGTCTAGTTCTGGTCAACCTATTATAGGAAAGATATTATTAAGCTGGAGAGGTTCAGAAGAGATTTACCAGGATGTTGCCAGCATATGGAAGGTTTGAGTTATAAAGAAAGGCTGGATAGGCTGGGACTTTATTAACTAGAGTGTAAAAGCTTGACAGGTGACCTTACAGAGGTTTATAAAATCAAAAGGGATATAGATAGAGTTAATCGTGGGTCTCTTTTCCCTACGATGGGGGATTTCAAGACCGGGGGCATATTTTTAAGGTGAGAGGAGGAAGATTTAAAAAAGTCATGAGGGGCAAATTTTTTACACAGAGGATATTTCGCATGTGGAATGAACTTCCTGAGGAAGTGGTGGATGCGGGTACATTTACATTTAAAAGACATTTGGATAACTTCATAAGTCAGAACGGTTTGGAGGGATATGGGCTGGGAGCAGGCAGGTGCGATTAGTTTAGTTTGGGATTATGTTTGGCATGGACTGGTTGGACCGAAGGGTCTGTTTCCATGCTGTATGACTCTATAAAGGGGGGAGGGTCAGGTTTAAATTTATCGGTCAATGGTGCAAAAGCTGACATGAGGAAAATCACAGCAAGTTGTTCAGGTCTGGAATGTACTGCCTGAGAATGTGGTACAGGCAGATTTAATTGTAGCTTTCAAAAGACGGTTACTTAAAAAGGAAGAATGTGCAAGGTTCCTGGGATAAGATAGGGGAATGGAACTAATGAAGATGGTCACTTGGAGAGCAGGCATAGTCACAATTCCATGATTTTTTAAATGATAGATCTGTTCAGACAACAGTACAGCAATAAGAAGTAAAATCAACTCATTCTGCCAACTATGATGTGGAGATGCCAGTGTTGGACTGGGCTGGACAAACTCAGAGGTCACACAACACCACATTAAAGGCCAACAGATTTATTTGAAATCACAAGCTTTCGCAGTGCTGTCTTCACCTGACGAAGGAGCAGCGCTTCAATAGCTTGTGATTTTAAATAAACTTCTTGGACTACTACCTGGTGTCATGTGAGTTCTGACTTCATTCTGAAAACACAAGGGGTGAAACAGCTTACTGCAAATGAAGGTGGTTTTGCACAGGACAGGGGAGACAGAAGGAGATGGTTATAAACTGATCACAACTCTCCTCAGAACCATCTAGTCAACAGACAGCCCATAAAAAGTGAGGACAGCGCTGAGTTCACTGACTTAACGTAGAGTAGCACCAGGGCTTTATGGGTAAATCCTGCTGCTCTCTAAAACAAGAAATGGGGCCCAAACACAGAAGCAGACGCATAAAAAAAAGCAGGAAGAGGTCATTCAGCCCATCCCCGAGTGTGCTGCACCAATTCAATGAGACCATGGCTGATTTGATTATGGTCTCAGCCACACCTTCCCATCCACTCAGGGGGATTTCATAGGGTATAGAGAAGGCTGGAAATTACCTCCTGTAGAGCGTCGTGGGTAACAGGGGCTGCACGTTGCCAGGGGTCACTGAGTTCTCTCCCTAGTTCTTTCTGTTTTAAAGTCACTGGTTTGTAGGCTAGACTGCCACCTGGTGTTATAGATGTTGCCCATCAAACTATTTAAGTAAACGGACAATGGGACAGCTCGCTGGAAATCTAAAACCAGAAAAGAGAAAGCTGGAAATGTTTGGTAGGTCCTGGCAGCAGGTATTGTGAGAGAAACACAGTTAGCAATTCCCACGTCCGTGTTCTGGTGACAGGTCATTGTCTGGAAATGTCGGGCACAGTTTAATGCCTCCTATTGCAGTGGGTTTGGTAGTAGGCGGGGATGGGGGTTGTTTAGTCAGGACGGAGGCTAGCCAGTGGGTGCCTTACCTGCCTCTACCCCAATTTAATGGGTGTTGGAGGGCCTTCTTACCACATTGCCAAGGCAACCCTTTGTGAGCAATTCATTTCTCCCTGAGGGACTCTGCTGGCACTGCTGGAGTTAGCCCAGCGAAGGGTGTGGACAAGGAGGCTCACCATACGGGTACCACAACAAACAGACCCCAGTGGGTCTGCCTGCAGGCTCCCTTTATGTGTGTGCGCATGCCTGTGTGTGTGTGTGTGTGCATGCCTGTGTGTGTGTGTGCACGCCTGTGTGTGTGTGCGCACGCCTGTGTGTGTGTGTGCATGTGCCTGTATGTGTGCGTGTGTGTGTGTGACAGAGAGAGAGAGAGAGTGTGCGTGTGTGTGTATGTATGTGCGCGTGTGCGCGCGCATGCACGCACATTCCTGTATATGTGTGCGCGTGTGTGAGAGTGTGTGTCTGCTTGCACGTGTGTGTGCATGTGCTCACACGCCTATGTGTGTGTACATGTGCCTGTGTGTGCGCCTGTGTATGTGTGTGTATGCCTGTGTGTATATGAGTGTGTGTGTGAGCGTGCACGCCTGTGTATGTGTGTGTGCCTGTGTATTTGTGTGTGTGTGTGCAGATATGCGTGTGTGCCTGTGTGTATATGTGTGTGTGTGTGTGCCTGCACGCCTGTGTATGTATGTGTGTGTTCGTGCGTGCCTGTGTATGTGTATGTATATCTATGTGTATGTCCATGTCTTTGTGCATGTTTGTTTTATGCATGCACCTGAGAGAGTATGTGTGCGTGAGTGTGTGTGAATGTGTGTATGCGTGAGCACATGTATGCCTGTGTATGTGTACGGTTATGTGGATGTGTGTAAGTGTGTATGTGCTCACATGTGTGCATGTGCATGTGGATGTGTGCATATACATGTGTATGTGTGTGCGTGCATATGAGGGTACATAGGTATGTGCTTGTGTGTATATGTGTGCATGCGTGCGTGCCTGTATATGTGAGTGTGCGTGTCTGAGTGTGTGAGAATGTATGTATGCGTGTATGTGTGTGTGAGTAGAATATGTGTGTCTGAGTGAGTGTGTGTGAATGTGTGTGTAGGTGCGTGTGTGTGTGTGACGTGTGAGAGTATGAGGGTGTGTCTGTGTGAGAGAGTGCGTGCATGTGTGAGAGTGCATATGTGTGTGAGAGTATCTGTGTGTGTGTGAGAAAGAGTCTTTGCATGTGTGATTGTGTGTGTGAGAGAGTGCCTGCATGTGAATGATTGTGTGGGTGTGTGTGAGGGAGTGTGTGCGTGTGTGTGTACATGAGTGTGTGAGGGTGTGCGTGCAAGTGAGTGTGTGGTTGTGTGTGAAGGAGTGTGTACATGTGTGTTAGTGTGTGCGTGTGAGTGAGTGTGTGGGTGTGCTTGAGGGAGTGTGTGCGCATGTGTGTGAGTGAGTATGAGAGTGTGTGAGTATGTGAGTGTGTGTGTGAGTGTTTGAGTTTGAGTGTGAGTGTGTGTATGCATGAGTGTGTGAGTATTTGAGTGTGTGTGTTAGTGCAAGTGAGTGTACGAGTGAGTATGTGTGTACGTGAGTGTGTGTGAATGTGTGCGTACGTGAGTGTGTGTATGTCTGTGTGTGTGTGAGTGTGTCTGTGTGTGTGTGTGAGTGCGTGTGTCTCATAGTGTGTGTGTATGAGTGTGAATGTGTATGGGAGTGTGTGTGTGTGTATGTGAGTGTGTGAGTGTATGTGCATGTGAGAGCAAGAGAGTGTGTGTGTGTATGTCTGCATGTGAGTGTGTGTGTGAGAAAGAGAGAGAGAGTGTATGTGTGAGTGTGTGTGTGTGAGAGAGAGAGAGAGTGTGTGTGTATGTGTGAGTGGGTGTGAGTGTGTGTGAGAGAGAGTGTGTGAGTGTGTGTGTGTGAGTGTGTGTGTGTGTGAGTGGGTGTGTGTGAGTGTGAGAGAGAGAGTGTGTGAGTGAGAGTGTGTGTGTGTGTGTGGGTGTGTGTGTGTGAGAGAGAGAGAGTATGTGAACATGTGTGAGTGTGTGTGAGAGAGTGTGTGTGTGTGTCTGTGGGTGTGTGTGAGAGAGAGACTGTGTGTGTGTCTGTGGGTGTGTGTGAGAGAGAGACTGTGTGTGTGTGTGTGTGTGTGTGAGAGAGAGTGTGTGTGAATGAGAGAGGGTGTGTGTGAGTGAGAGTGTGTGTGTGTGAGTGGGTGTGTGTTTGTGAGTGGGTGTGAGAGAGAGGGTGTGTGAGCGTATGGAGGGAGGCAGAGGATGGCCCATTTTTCGAAGGCACTGATGAGGGATCCTGGCATTGGGCAAGGATGGTGGTGAGACATGGGGATCACTGAGAGCCACACTGCTGCCCATGCTGCCACATGTGGGCATTGTTGCTCGGGCCAGCATTTGTTGCCCATCCGTAGTTGCCCTGTAAAGGGCTGTGGCGAGCTGCCCTCTTGAATTGTGTGCTGTTCCCTTCCCCTGCCACTCACCATCACTCACATCGAACCAGCCACTGCCCTCCCCCACTGATTCAGTCTGGTTGGGCGGCTGGTTTGTGATGAAGAGTAAAACTAACAGCGGGAGTTCCATTCCTACACTGGCTGAGGTTTTCATGAAGGACTGTCCATCTCAACCTGTCTCTTCGCCTGAGGCACAGCGACCCTCAGGTTAAACCATTACCAGTTGTCTCCCTCACTAATGAGAGAGCAGCCCTATGGTCTGGTCGGAGTATGGTGACTTTTCTTTACCTTTACTGTAGGCTTCATAAAGAGAGATATAGAGTACAAGAGCAAGAGGTTATGATGAACATGTTTCAGGCACTGATTAGACATCAGCTGGAAAACTGTGCAGAGTTCTGCGTGCCAAGCTACAGGAAGGATGCGAACACATTGGAGAGAGTGCAGAAGACATTTACAACGTTGGTTCCAAGGATGAGGATAGACTGGGAGAAACTGGGACTGATTTCCCCTCGAAAGGAGAAGGCAGGGAGGAGATTTGGTAGAAATTTTCAAAACCATGAGGGAAGAACTGTTTTGCTTGTGAATGGACCGAGATGCCAACAGCAGAGTTTTAAAGTGTTTTGCAACACAAACAAATGTGAGGTAAGAAACTTTTTCACACGGTGGGTAGTTGGTTTGTGGAATGCACTGCCTGCAAACGCGGAGGCAGGTTCAGTGAGGCATTGAAGAGGACATTGTTTAGATTTAAAGCATTAATGTGCAGAATTACAGAGAGAGGGCAGAAGATTGGCACTGAGTGAAAGTGCTCAGAGAGCTGGTGCAGATACGATGGGCTGAATGATCTCCTCCTGTATTATCCTCCTGCAGAAATTCACCAAAGGTTCTCAGACAGCACCTTCCAAACCCACAACCACCATCATGTAGAAGGTCAAGGGCAGCAGATACATGGGAACACCTCCATCTCCAAGCTCCCCACCAAACCATGCACCATTCTGATTTGGAAACATAGTGCCGTTCCTTCAGTGTCACTGGGTCAAAATTCTGGAATTCCCTTCCCTAATGGTCTAGCTACAGCGCATAGACTGCAGCAGCTCAAGAAAGCAGCTCACTACCAACTTCTCAAAGGCAACTAGGGATGGGCAATAAATGCTTTTTTAGCCGGCGATGCCCACATCCTAGAAGCGAATAAAGAAGAAATCACTACACCATTCAAACATTCTGTTTAATTCCATGGGCTTATCACTCTAAATTGAGAAACCCAATACATAAATCCTGGCTTTAAAACAAATCAATTCTTCACAGACTTGCCTGAGTGGGTTCTAGCGGGTGCAATCATGTGACCTCACATGCCCCACCCCCAATCACCTGACATTGATTTGTTGCAGTTTCTTCTCCCCCCGAAGAGGAGGGAACAGAATCCTTATTCCCCAGTTTGGTAGCCGGTGACCCAGCTGTCTCCCCAGTCTTTAAGACCAATGAAACAAAAGTTCAAGTGAAATAATTTATTTTAATGTCTGCACCCTCTCCCCCACCAGTCACTGCTCTCCCTCATTCGTCTGATCAGCATCCTGAAGTTCACGCTTCAATATCAGGTGGCTCCGGGAAAGTCCTGACAAATCAATAACTCAATAAGTGTTGTTCTTTACATTGAAGCTTTTGTACCATGTGCTGGCATTTTATTTTACCCATTGGTCTCTCCTGCAATTTACACACATGTAATAATTTCCATGTACAATTATCAATCTCGAGCAATTTCCCTTCTGCTGTCCCTCCTGAAATAATACGACCTATGATGGATATCCCTCTGACTTAAAGAGAATAAAAGGCATGTGATGAATATAATTCAATTATGCATTCTAGTGTCGATGTATAGTGATGGGCACTCACTCCTAACAGGGCCAAAATATAACTTGGAAAATCTCAGCCTGAGAATACAGAGAGAACAGAGTTAAAGTAGCAAATGTTCCTAAAAAGAAAGGCACACTGGACATGAATCATTAACTCTGTTTTGTACCTCTCAAACTCAGACCTGCTGAGTTTCTCCAGCACTGTTTTTTTATTTCAGACTTCTAGCATTTGTGACATTTCGCATTTATTACACAACATTCAGCACAGCTTAAATATTCCAGCTGTATTGATAAATGTAACTGATTTTTATTATTCACTCAGAGGATATGGGTTTGGCCAGTTTGCTTATCCAACTGTAGTTGAGGAGGGGGAGATGAGCTGTTTTCACGAACTGCTACAGACAGCACAGGGACACCCTCTATGCTGTCAGGAAGTAAGTTGCAAGATTTTGACCCAATCATCTTTTTAAATTTAATTTGATTGTATTTAATTGCCAGTGGGACAGTAATATCTTTATTTAAAGAAAATAAATATGTTTTATCTCCTTTACATTTACCTGCACACAAGGAGTAGAGTTATATCCTGAATACTGGGCCTTCTATTGAGATGGCAACTGTTAAGCTCCTAGTTCCAGTCAAAAATAATCCATGAAAAGACAGTTACACTGGTTTCCCTGCAAGCAGTAAATTCTGATTTTAATGCATGATGGCGAAAGACAGCAGACAAGAGCCTTGAGGTTTAATTACACGGAGAGTCGCTGACTGGGAGATGGATAAGAGGCTTGGAGAGTTGAATGGGCGAAGTAGAGCAGCAGGTAAGTGTGGTCATAACTAGCATGAGCCACAGTCCCATGCAAGCATCATCCAGTGACATAAAGTAACCTATTCCTCAACTTAACCCACAATCAACCCTCAAACCACACTACGCTCCTCCAATTCCTTTCCAGTGCTTAGATTTGGTCTTCAGTTGCTGCCCCGCGGTCATATCTAATTCCTCAGAACTGTTTGGAACCACTGCTAACACTCTCAATGCCCCATTGGACAGCAACAACTGGCTGCATACTGACTAGTCGGCAGATAACCTCCCTGCAGGTTCTCTTCCATGTCACTCTCAGTCCAGACTTGGGAACTGTATCCCCATTCCTTCACTGTTCCTGGGTCAAAATCCTGGAACTCTCTCTGGGTCCCTACACCCCAAGCAGCTGTTCAAGAAGGCAGCTCACCACCACCTCCTCCAGGGCAATTAGGGACAAGCAATAAATGCTGGCTCAGCTAGCAATGCCCACATCCTGTGAATGAATTCAAAGAAGGTTTTTTTTTTAAATACAAATGATTGGCAGAGCTGGCAGCTAACAACAGGGGCTTCTCCTTTTGGATAGTGTTGTATTTGAGCTTAGTGCTAACAAATGCCTCCATTCCATGTGGCTTTCAAGTCTTAGGGTGGATCATCTCAACAATTGAACGCACTCACCTTCCCCAGTGACAAGTATAGAAGATCGATTGGTGTTTAGATGCTGGAGGATTTCAGATCTGACAGTTCACCCGCATCCATCTCTTTTCTCTGGCAGCAGAATCCAAAACAAGAGCGGGGGTGGGGGGTGCATCATTTTAAGAATAAAGTTGTCCATTTCACAAAGGAACTTGGAATCCATTCGACATCCCCGCACCCCGCCAACCCCACCTCCGCTCCCCCCCGCCAAAACCTACCCCACCGCCCCCCAGCCCCCACCACCCCCGATACCAGTGGCTGGGAGAACCATGAACCTCTCACCACCAGGTGTCCACAGACACTGAAAACTTCACAGATGCCTGCAGTGAGAGTTTGGGGGAAGGGTATGAAATGACTCAGCTTAAAAGTGGTGACGCAGAGGTTAGCATGATCAAAACTCTGAATCAGTAACTGCTCAGGTCTCGTAGGAGAAACCAGTTTTAAAGATGTAACATTTGGACATGAAAGTGCTGGTTTTACTGGAGCACCGTCCTGAGGTCATGTTGAACCAGTATGCATCATTCACAAGTTTCAATGTTTTTTCACCTTACGTGCAATTATGGATCATCTTCGCCCAGCAATCTAACTCCGGAGGCCCCACATACACACACATATCTGCGCCCACGCTTACATAAACCTGCCGCATTTCTGATTCGAGTAGCCTCAACGTAGAAAAGGAAAACATTCTCTCCCATTTTCCAGGCATCAGTGACAGCACAGAACCAGGTTATGATTTCCTACTGTTTTTTGAATTAAAACGCCAAATGCTGCAAGCACTGTAATTCATGCTGTACCCACCTAATGGGCCTGGTCATAGAATCATACACAATTAGACTCAACAGCCCATCATGCCAGTGCTGGCTCATTGACGGAGCTGTCCAAATCAGGCCCACTTATCTTTACTCTTTTCCCATAACTTTGCCATTTTCACTTTATTAGAAGTATCGCATTAAAGCCTTGGTTCAAACATGGAGCAAACCGCTGAATTCTAGGGTTGAGGTGAGAGTGACAGCCCTTTACATCAAGGCTGCATTCGACCAAGTGTGGCATCAAGGAACCCTAGCAAAACTGGAATCAATGGGTATCAGGGGGCAAACTCTCCAGTGCCTGGTCATGGTTGTTGGAGGTCAATCATCTCAGCTCCAGGGCATCTCTGCAGGAGTTTCTTAGGGTAGTGTTCTAGGCCCAACCATCTTCACCTGCTTCATCAATGACCTTCCCTCCATCATAAGGTCAGAAGTGGGTTGTTCGCTGATGACTGCACAATGTCCAGCACCATTCGCGACTCCTCAGATACTGAAGCAGTCCATGTTCAAATGAAACAAGATGTGGACAATATCCAGCTGATAAGTGGCAAGTAACATTTGCTGCAAATAAATGCCAGGCTATGACCGGCACCAATAAGAGACAATCTAAAACCGCCCCTTAACATTCCATGGTGTTACCATCACTGAATCCCCCACTATCAACATCCTGGGGGTTATCATTGACCGGAAACTCAGCTGGACTCACCACATAGACACAGTGGCTAGAAGAGCAGGCCAGAAGCTGGGAATACTGCAGCAAGTAACTCACCTCCTGACTCCTCAGAGCCTGACCACCATTTACAAGGCACAAGTCAGGAGTGTGATGGAATACTCCCCACTTGCCTGGATGAGTGTAGCTGCCAACAACACTCAAGAAGCTTGACACCGTCCAAGACAAAGCAGCCGCTTGATCGGCACCACATCCACAAGCATCCACTCCCTCCACCACCAATGCTCAGTAGCAGCAGTGTGTACGATCTACAGGATGCACTGCAGACATTCACCAAAGGTCCTTAGACAGCACCTTCCAAATCCTCAAACACTTCCATCTAAAAGGACAAGGGAACACGACCACCTTCAAACTCGTCTCCAAGTCACTCACCATCCTGACTTGGAAATATATCACTGTTCCATCAGTATTGTTGGGTCAAAATCCTGGAATTCCCTCTCTGATGGCATTCTGGGTCCACCCACAGCAGGTGGACTGCAGCGGTTCAAGAAGGCAGCTCACCACCACCTTCTCAAGGGCAACTAGGGACGGGTAAGAAATGCTGGCCAGCCAGTGACGCCCACATCCCACAAAAAAAAGAATAAATATTCAATTCCCACTGGGATTCAATCCTGAATCTGCTTCCACCACCCTTTATGGCAGCATGTTCCACATCAACATATCCCACAAATCAAAGGAAACATTTTTCTCCCTCTCTGGTCCTTCTGCCAATCACCTTAAATCCCTGACCACATACTGGAATGCTCTCCCCACAAGTGCTCTCTCAAAAAGAGATCAATTTTGAGAAATTAAACGTCCCCCTACTATTCACTGCATTGAGACCAAGCACAACTTCTCTGTCCTCTCATCCTTGGTCCAAGTCGGGTAAATCTTCTTGACACCCTGTGCAAGACTTTGACATCCTTCCTAAGGTGCGATGTCTAGAATTGTACACAATGCTCTAGCAGAGATCAAACATTTCTCTCATATTTCACTCTGAAAGGAAAAGGTCAGAAGTATCGTATAGGAATTATGACATTTTCTCCTTCATCTGTTCAATTGGAGGTTTCCAGTCTCAGTCACTGACATGACTGACAGTGCCAACCACAAACTACACTTGCGCACGTCATTAATAAGCACAATCATCTGCTTTCACAACAGAAATGAAGTCAATTAAATACCCAGAGAACACACAGAATATCGAAGCTGCTAGAACACACAAGGGTGAAACGATGGAAGGATATGTTGGATGAAGCAGGGAGGCTTGTGTGAAGAACAAACACCAACAGGGACCAGTTGGGCTGAATGGCCTGGTCTTCTGCTGTAAATTCCATGAACTATGTCTTTCTTGTTAATTTGCCTTGTCCTGACTTCATGCAGAGCTGCAGCTCAAAGGGTCCACTCCCCCAGTACGGTTCCTTCACTCAGGTGGAAATTCTTGGTGTGTGACGGTGTTGACTTGCTCGCTGAGCTGGCTTGTTCTCGTTCAGACATTTCGTCACCATGCTAGGTGACATTATCAGTGGAGCCTCCGATGAAGTGATGTTATTCTATTCTGCTTAGAATTTATACTGTCCGGTCTGTTATGGTGAGTAGTGTCATTTCCGATTTTGATCTGTATCGGTTTGTATATGGGGTTCTATATGACAAAATATAGAATTGGATCATATACAAACCCATACAGATCAAAACCAGAAATGACGGTACTCACCATAACGGAGCAGACAGTATAAATTCTGAGCGGGGTAGAATAACTTCGCTTCATCGGAAGATCCACTGCTGATGTCACCCAGAATAGTGACGAAATGTCTGAACGAGAACAAGCCAGCTCGGAGTGCAAGTCAACAACCTCATCCACAACCCAAGCTACGGATCTTTACCAAAATTTTAAATTCTTAGTGTGTGTTATCAGCCAGTTGAGTCCAGCCCTGCACCAACCCAACAATTGCTGCTGTATTTAGCAACAAGCAGGTATTCGGGTGCAATGATTTGTTCAACAGCTACTTGTTAGGAATTAAGAGAATCACTGAGGAATTGCATCAGCAAAAGGTTTACATAGGATTTTTCTCTTACACCAGCTGATAGTATACTCTGTAAACATCATAGCCACATTGTGCATTGATGGATATGGCAAAGGGGACAGAATGTCAAAGGGATAGTAAAGACTTAAAAAAAAAACAGACTTCTTAAAAAACCAGACTTCTGAAACCCATATTATGTTGTTTTATGAGTGCATTAGAGGGACTTTTATTTCTTTCTGACAGGCCTGAAATGATCAAGAAACCAGTCAAGATAGATCTGTAACCATTGGTATTTTACTCTGGTGCTGTGCACTGTGAATCACCGCAAAAACGTAGGGTCAAATTTGAAACCTTTATGATGGTTATTTATCACAGCTCTGAAGAAGAATAATTTTGAACCCACAGCCGCTGCCAGACTGGCTGAGCTCCTCCGTCATTCTCTGGTTTCATTTCTGATTTTTAGCACCCGTGGTCTCTCGCTTTTATTTGCCGGTTGTTCTTTGCAGTTTGATGAGACAGATGCCTTAACAGTAAGAGAATCACAGCCTGAGGGTGGAGGATTTCACAACAGTTTCACAGAGGATGTTAAACTGGAGACCACCTTCCTGAGATGGTGACAAGTCCACGTAGCTACCATTCCAGCAAAGGAAAGCCTAAGGGGAATGTGTCAACATTTTCTACAAGCTTCACAAAGTGTACAATCAAAAGCAAAAGAAGAACGTTTATTTTCTGTCAGGTCCAATCACGCCATTGTGCTGATCTAAGGATAGAGATGCCCAGATCCACAGAACTGGCAAATGAATGGAAGCTAGGAATGGTCCTGGTGACAGTGTTACTGGGACACTCAGGTTTTCCCGCTCGCGAGTGAAATTGCAGAAACAGTAAAATGAGGCAAAACAGCAGGATGGATCACAGAAAAATGAGTCAACTAGTAAAAGTAATATTCAGCCCATGTACCAACCATATACATATATTCTTACACCTGTTACAGCCGTGTGGTATTTAGTTAAATTCACATACATCCTTTGACAATAATTACAATTTCACAATATCTTCAAATCTCTTCCATATCATGTGTGTCTCTTTCCCCCAAGATGATACATTTACTCTCACCCACTCTCAGCAAGGCCTCTGCAGACTTACCACTAGGAAGATGAAGTAAAGCAGACAGGATATAGCATGGTGGAGTGCCAGAAAGCTGACATTCTCTTGTATGCGTTGATCAGAATGAGCAGAACTCTGAAAGTGTTGGTGCTGCTACTTTTCTCAGACTGAAAAAGAATTGGTTGGAGGAGGGGGGGACATTTAAATTTGCTTTTCTTTGTAAGTGGTTATCCAGCGTTGGGGAAGTGATGTCCCAGTGGTATTATCACTGGATTATTAATCCAGAGACCCAGGTAATGTTCTGGGGACTTGATCTCAAATGCTGCCATAGCAGATGGTGGAATTTGAATTAAATAAAATTCTGGAGTTAAGAGTCAAATAATGACTGTGAATCCACTGTTGATTGTCGGAAAATCCCATCTGGATTACCAATGTCCTTTAGGGAAGGAAACTGCTATCCTTACCTGGTCTGGCCTACATGTGACTCCAGACCCACAGCAATGTGGTTGACTCTTCACTGATCTCTGGGCAATTAGTGATAGACAGTAACTGCTGGCCTAGCCAGAGATGCCCTCATCCCATGAATGAATTAAAAAAAAGCCTAATATTTTCCAACAAAATATAAGCCTTCAGCTTTAGAACCCAATTTATAACAAAAGGTGAATGTGAATTTAAATGAATTGATTTACAGTTCCAATGTGCAATACGTAAATGTTCCGAATCAGAGGGACAACTCAGGATAACTTGGGAGCACCAGCCTATCATTGGGCCTTACCAACTCCATAATGAGGACCGAGAGATATTTTGACTGGACTGTTAATCCAGAGATCTAGGTAATTTTCTGGGGACCTGGGTTCGAATCCTGGCATGGCAGATGGTGGAATGGGAATTCAATTAAAAAAAAAAATCTGGAATTAAGGCTCTAATGATGACCATGAATCCAGTGTCGACTGTTGGAAAAACCCATCTAGTTCATCAATGTCCTTTAGGGAGGGAAACTGCCATCCTTACCTCGTCTAGCCCACATGAGACTCCAGACCCACGGCAATGTGGTTGAGGGTCTAGGCCCGAAACGTCAGCCTTCCTGCTCCTATGATGCTGCTTGGCCTGCTGTGTTCATCCAGCTCTACACCTTGTTATCTCAGTTTTCCAGCATCTGCAGTTCCTAATATCTCTGACTCTCAACTGCCCTCTGGCAAGGAGGGATGGGCAATAAATGCTGCCTAGCCAGTGATACCCTCATCCCGTGAATGAATTAAAATAATTCACTTTTGGTGCCACCCACAGAAATGTGCAACGTGGAAACCTAATCTACCATGGGCTGACCATATCACACTCATTCTTCAAAGGCTACGTGAATAACAGCAACTCACCAACCCCTTCCAAACCCATGACCTCTATCATCTAGAAGGACAATGGTAGAAAGTGCATAGGAACACCACCACCTGCATGGGTGCCAGTGAGTTAATTTACCCTATCCTGTTGCAGTGAGCAGGCCTACTGGACACAAGTCCTATCCCTGTGTGAAACACACTTCACTGCTCACTGCTGCTATCCGGAACAGTGATCTTCATAACTAGACATAGACCATTTTGTCCTCTCCACCTCATTTCTACTTTGACCCCAATCATCTCCATATATGAAATAGGAGCAGCAGAAGGCCATTCAGCCCCCCAAGACTGTTCTGTCATTCACAGCTGACCTCTGTTTCAAAATCTACTTTCTCACCTATCCCTGAACCCTCGATTCCCTGCCTAACAAAACTCTATCCATGTCCATCTTGAAGATATTTAACGACCCTGCCTCCACCACCTTCTGAAGCAGGAGGGTTCCAAAGTCACACAACCCTCTGTCAGAAAAAAATTCTCACCTCTGTCCTAAAACACTGACTCTGACTGTGAAATCAGTGCCCATCGTGCTGGACTGAGATAAAACAGGAAACACCTCGAGTACTCAGGGCATGGCTCTGGACAGATGATTAGGGTTAGGCCAGGCAAGAGTCTACATGCTCACCAGCTTGCAAACAAACCCACCACATGTCAGTGGAGCTAACTGAAAAGCAAGGACGTAAATAAAACCAAGAAACACTCTCCCTCCAGGATATCCTCACCATCCTGTAGGAGTTCACTTTGGGGTCAGTGAGTGAGGGGGGAAGGCAGATTCATGGGTTGGTGAAGAGTTTGACCACTCATTCATCTCCACCTCTTCCCACCAGGCGAAGGGAGCAAAGGGCACGAGAGGACGACTGTGTAAAGCAATGGGTAGAAGGCATTGAGAATGAGCAGCAGCAAATGAGGCAGGGAACATTCAGAATTTCTCTCTCGGATTAAATTACATTTCAGCATACTTAGTCCAAGGCAGGTACACTCCACCCAAGACTACAAATGATAACCAGCAATCAAAATTTAACACCGGGAATTTCCTGGGAATCTTCCAACTTTGGCAGAAAAGATCCGTTTGCCAGTGCAGTCGGGGATCCCCCCCCAGAGACACAGAGACCCATTGCAAAACCTCTGAGGGAATCCCTCAGGCTCATTCTTTTACAATTTTAAATATTCAATTTACTAAACAGAAATAGTTATTTAAAACGTGTCCTGCAGCAAATCAGCAATTGTGGTTTTTTTTTGGTGATGATTGTCCTTCTCCCTTTGAACAACGCTGTCCAATATCACCTGGATTTTTAGTCACTTGCAGTGTCTCTCAGGTTCCAGTAGCATCCGCTGTTTGGGAAACTGAGTATAAGATCTACACTGTGCGATTTGCAGGCTTTTCGATAAAATAAATCTCCCTCCTTCACGAGGCGGGGTAACGTCCTGATTGGGGTTCCCCCCCACTTCAAAGTCTCTCACGCTTTGTTGCTCCAGGAATTTTGGGCACTCCACTCTCCGCACTCACCACACCTCACACTTTCTCACGGGGTTCATTGGGCTCCCCACGGGGCAGTTGAAGTGCTTGGCGAATTCCACCGAGTTGGCCACAGTTCCAATCACCCTGTACATCGAGGGGCTGTGGGGATCCGTGACAAGCCCCTCGTGGGCACTTTCTGGGGTCCGCACTGAGCACCAGACCTGAATGGGGCAGAAAATAACATGTTCCTCACTTTGCAACACTCACTGCATTTCCAAAATACTTCAATGGTTGTGTGGCGCTTGGGGGCCATACTGAGGTCACCATAGGTGCTAGTTGAATTAAACTGACTAGGAAAACATTAAAGGAATTCTTGTGCGGGATACGAGCAAGACAAGCATTTGTAGGCAGTGACCTCGAACATTGCCACAGGGTTGGTAATCCAGAAACCCAGGCTAGTGGTCTGGAGACATGACCTCAAATCCCAGCATGGCAAATGGTGAAACTTGATTTCAATAAAAACCTGCAGTTAAAAAGTGAGCCCAATAGCGACAATTGTTGATGGTTGTTAATAGCAATCTGGTTCACTAACCTTCTTCAGGGAAGGTAAATTTGTTGTCCTTACCCAGTCTACCCTACACGTGACTCCAGACCCACACTGTTGTGGTCTACTGTGAAGTGCCCTCAGGGCAGCTGGGGACAGTCAACAAATGTTGGCCTAGCCAATGATGCCTGCATTCTGTGAAACATACTCAAAAAAAATCCACACTAGCCCCTGACTGCGTGGCTCGCTGGGCCAATTCAGAGGCCAGTTAAGAGTCATACATAAGGATATACCGGCGATTTTCCACATTGCTGGGTAGATGCCAATTGCAACTCTACTGGAAGAACTTGTCTAGAGGAGCGACAATTTCTGAAGCTCAAGTCTTCAGGACTATTACCAGAATATTGTCAGATCTAATAGCCTTTGCAGTATTCAGTGTCTCCAACTCTTTCTTGATATCACGTGGAGTGAATCGAATTGTCTGTAGACTGTTATCTGTAATGCTGGGGACCACTGGAGGCGGCTGAGATGAATCATCCGCTCAGCACTTCTGGCTAAAGATTCCTGGAATGCTTCTGCCTTACCTTTTGCACTGATGTGCTGGGCAAGACATTAGAAGGTGGGTTATGGTGGGGGAGGAATGGCATTGGCAGGGAAAGGGGGCCCAATGGACCCGGGGGACCCCAAAATGGAAGGTGCCCCTACACCTGCCCAGGCTGGGCAGCTAAAAGGTGCTGGGCTTCATGCATGATGTAGATCTTGCCCTGTGGGTAAAGTAGTGATGGTGGTGGGATGATGCCCCCAATTCACTGGCTACTCAAGGGTGTCAGTGGGCCCAAGGGTGGGTACATTGCCTGGCATCTCCACTGAACCCTTGTAACACTCTGGACACAGGTAACAGAGAGGTCAGCTGGAAGGTTTGACTTACTCCTTAACTGGCAGCTTTCTGAGTTATTGGTCGATACTATTCCAGTGGTAAAAGTGGGATATTTTAACAGCAACAATGCACTTTCAGAAAGTGACTGCCTCAGAACCACAGGGACATCAACAGTACAATCATCTGTACAATCAGAATTCCTAGGGGATTGCAGCCTTGATTAGAAATCCAGACTTCCACTAACAAAGTGTCCCTGCAATGTGAGACCTCTGTGTAGTTAAATATTATTTCACTTCACCTGAGCAAATCCAAGGAAGAAGAGCTGCCTGTTGCTGAGGCCCACGGTGGGCAGAGTCAGTTCTTCACCATTCTTTTTCACCCAGTTCTCATAGGCCTGGGAACAGATTTGTTTATTGAGGTCAATAGATTCATGCAAACAATCCCTTTAATATCTTCTTTGGTTTACGAACAAAGCCAAGTTGTTTTGAATCATTTACTGGGAATTGCTAAATAAACAACAAACTTGCATTTGCATAGCACCCATATACCATTTGAACAGTACTGTAGAATCTTTTTAATTGACTAGAGGGGGATGGACATCACATCTGAACTAACGCACCTCAGGCAGTGTGGGACTCCACAGTGCTGCACTCACCCTAGGGACATGCTCAAGCTACAGCAACATTTGCCTGATTCAGCGACCAAGAGGTGTCAGCTCATTACAGCACTGAAAGCTCTCTCAGGCAGGCTCAGGTTCAGCAGTATTCTGCGCTGCTTTGTACCTTTAGTTTCGCAGCAGCAGAACATAATCACAGCAGGTGACCTGAGGGTATAAACATCTCATACTCCATCTTATCTTGGATCATTTGAAACACGGTATGCTACTGAAAGCATGCCTCTCTGTGTCACTCAATAGCTTAACATTAGCCCAGACACTTGTGTACCCAAGAAATGTAATGGATGCATGCAGTAGTTAGCTGCCTTTGGCAGTCCAAACTGGGAGGGCTGAATAGCTTCTTCTACACTGTTTAGTTCCAGTATAGGGTAGTCTGAGGCAGAGGGAGACCTTCCCACCTGCTGTCACTTATTGTTGGTTTAAGAGGAACTGAGCCGTCTGCAAAGCTCAGCAGGGACATTCCACAAGTGAAGCACTTTTCACCCACACACCCCTTCCTTCCCAACTCTGTCCTTCCCCTCGGCCATTTCCCAAGAAGGGGGATGCAGGGCAACCCAATGGAAAGTGGCATTTAGCCAATCACGCTCGTTAAGGGCCACTGAAGGTCAGTAAGAGGATGCCAATGGAGATTCTCCACCTGGGAATACAGGGGTGGGGTAGAGACCTCAGCTGCACAACAGGCCTTCCCAGCAGCCTGAGGGCTGTACAGCGCGGTGTAGAGGAGCACCTCCACCCCCAAACCTACCCACAGAGCTGACAATGGCTGCATTAGCTTTCTCTTTCCAGATGAAGAAGTTGGCGAATTCCCTCCTCCATGCTGAAGCATCGTCTCTCTCTTACTTACCTTCCATTGCAGCCACCTGCTCTGGTAAGCAGGGAGGCCTCTGACTGGCCAGCAAGCTTCGAGAGCACAGCCAATCGTCCCCCCACCCCCGCCTTCGGTTGGATGATGAGCCCACCCTCTTGCTGTTGATTGGGGAAGAACAGACCAAAGGACTGAAATGGGGGAGTTTGACTCTCTCCTCACCGCCCCCTGTCCCGTTCAGCCTGAGCTCGGAGCAAGGCCGTGAGCAGGGGGTGGGGCCAGGGCTAGAGTCCGAAAACCTCCTCATATCAATCATGTGCCATGTCTAACAGATGCCTGTGGCATTCACCAGGAACCTCAATGAACAACAGGTACTTACATGGTAGGCTGCTTTCAGACCTCCGTTGTCAGCAATATTCTCTCCCAACGTCTGCTTGCCATTCACTTGCTCACCGCTGATGGTGAAGTTATTGTATTGCTCGATCATGCACTCGGTCTGGTGTTTGAAGGCCTCCACTGAGGAGTTCTTCCACCATGACCTCAGGTTGCCATCTTTGTCATACTCCCTCCCTGCATTTAAGAAAAATAATTACATCCATCAACAGTTACTTTAGCGAAGAATTAAACAACGTTAGGAGGAGCTGTTTCAGAAGAGTCAGCAACGAGAAGACAAAAATTGAACATGATTAAAAAAAAAATCAAAAGCAAGCTGAGGAGGGTTTGTTTTTTAACACAGCAAGTTATGGTGGTCTGGAAAGTGCTCTCCAGAAGACAGATGCTCCAACTTTCCATAGGGTTAAAACACAGAGCTCTTTGTGGGGCAAGAGCATGAGATTGGGACAGATTGCATTACTCTTTCGAGGAGATGGCAAGATGGGCTGAATGGTCTCATTCTATTCTGTGAGATGGTGAAAAAGAGGCACATTGGTTCTTTCCAACAAGTGCCTCTGGATGCATATAAATCCTGGTCATAATGTCTCAGGGTCAGCTGTTGTGCTGGAACACTCTGTTGAGAATAAATGGGAATAGACTGGGAGACCAGAGTGGAAACGGGCATTGCACTGCCATGGGATACAGGGGCAGCACCCTGGGAATGTGATCCCAGGCTCAGTGAGGATGGAGGGGACAGGCTTCCTTGATTGAACAGTCTGAAGCTTAAAGCTATGTGCAATTTCAAGATGGATTTCCACTGGTTTCTTATGTATCTCAGCTCAGGGATCGATGAAGCCTCCTGTGTTTCAGCGCCTTGCTTTATATCACCATCTTATCGTCTGAGCTGCTTAAGTGAGCAGAGTATGTTACAGAGAAATTGCCCTCACGTAAACAGGTCACTGTTAGTGGTTTGCACTATCTTCAGATTGATTTTAACAACGGCTGCTGACGCTAATATCTGTACCATTTCTACTGCATTGGTAGGAGCAAAAGAAAGGGGAAAACTGAGAGAAAGGGAGGGAGAGAGAGAATACCAAAATCTTTAATATAGTTTCACAAACTGAGGGTCTCCTCAAGTTCTCTAAAATGACGTGTAGACATTGTTGCAATGTAGGAGTGCACAGCAAGCTCCCACAAATAGCAATTAAGGAAATAACTGGATGATCTGTTTCAGTGACATTGGTTGAGGGATAAATGTTTCCTGGTCACCCGGAGAACCTATCTTCATGTCTCTGAAATAACCAACTAGTTTATCATCATATCCAAAAGAATCAATTCATCATTGATCCTTTCTGAATTTCTGCACATTGTATCTAGGACATAAATGCCTATTGGCTGTTCACAGCTAGTTTTATTTGGTTTCTGTATTCCCATCACAAAGTGATTTTTGTATTTACCAACTATTAGTTAAGAATGAACGTTTTAGTACAAGATGTGATGGCTGAAAACTGCACCACAGTTTTGATGATTTATATTCGAACAGTTAGATTTACAAGTGTCTAGTTAGAGAAAATAACTTGTTATATTACACAGATACTGGAAGGAGTAAAAATAATTAATATTTCCAAAACCCAAAAGAATTTAGGAGTGTAGTCCCTCAAATTAAAATGAAGACATAGGGAACAGAGTACACTGCTGACATTTCTGCACAAGGTGATAGAGTCATACAGCATGGAGATTGACCCTTCAGTCCAACCAGTCCCTGCTGACCATAATCCCCCAAATTAAACTGATCCCAGCTTCCTGCTCCTGGCCCATATCCCTCTCATCCTTTCCTATTCAGATACTCATCTAAGTATCTTTTCAACACGGTACCCACATGCACCACCTCCTCAGGATGTTCACTTCACACACAAACCACTCTCTGTGTAAAAAATTTGCCCCTCATGTCTTTTTTAAATCTCTCTCGTCCCACCTTAAATATATAGCCCCAAGTCTTGAAATCTCCTGCTAGGGAAAAGATGCGTACCATTAAAAGATATTATCCCTATCTATACCCCTCTTGATTTTATAAACCTCTATATGGTGTGATGTTGAAAAAGGATTACTCCCATTATTTCAGCAAACATTTTTATAAAATTATTAACTTTTGACAGTCTATTTAATGGATGTTACATTTGGGCTTAAATTCACCAGATGATCTGAGAGCCAAACCTTTAACTAACTTGCGTTATTTATTTTGGTTAGAAGTTTGCTTGATGTAGTCTCTAATCCTAAGGATTAATGCAGCGTAATCTGAGACACTGTGGGTTGTTTTACCAAGCCCTTGGAGGTGGGAGGCAGGTTGGGGGGAAGGAACAAAGTGAGTTATAAGTGTGATGGACCAGTTGGTGGGTCTACTCCAAACCTTCATGTGCCTCTCCCGGGGCAAGTGGAGTCCAAAGTGGCCAGCCTGTCTGGCAGGAAGCCCGTTACATTGGGTAACTGGGTAGTTCAGTCCTACTTGCTACCAGAAGGACATCTTGTTGTATTAACATGTCAGTAAACCCAAGGAGCTGGTTGTACAGGTGCAAGGTTAGACAGCAGTGGGAATTCAGGGTTTCTGATCATTAGCAACACAGGAACAGTAATGCTGATGTATTCCAGTGGTAGACAGCTGTTTTAGCCAAAGGGACTCTTAGATGCTCCTGTGAATGACAGTCCTGGGGCCGTTGACACCTCCGTGCATGGTCCTCCGTATCTACCCCTCCATGGTCCCCTCAGCAGCACTCACACTGCGGACCCAGAGAAAGCAACCAGTCACATTGACAATGGGGAGGTCTGTGTTGAGCTCCTACTTTCTGACACAGCGCGCTGGCTCTTATTGAAGGCGGGAGATTGAACTGAAAATGATCCCAATGGTCAACAGTCTTCAAATTCCTTACAAGTTGGACATTCACGGTTGTTCTTGTGACAGCACTAGCCTGGACAAAGCAGCCCTGTTTGATTGGCACCTCACCCAACATCATCAACATTCACTTCCTCTGCCACTGATGCACAGGGGCAGCAGGAGAGCCCCATTTACAACATAAGCTCCTCCTACAGCACCTTCCAAAGTCACCCCCACTACCATCCCAAAGGACAACAGATGCAGGAGTACACCGCTGCTTGCAAATTCCCCTCCAAGCTACACACCATCCTGACTTGGGACTACATCACTATGCCTTCAATGTTGCTAGTCAAAATCCTGGAACTACCTCTTTAATAGCATGTACACCATGTAGCGTTTTAAGATGACAGCTTTTCCAGGGCAATTAGGGATGGGCAACAAACGCTGGCCTGGCCAGTGATTTCCTCCATCCCACTGGCAAATGTAAAGCAAAGTTCATTGATAACAGCAAGAGAGACTGGGAAACTCAAACCAGTTCATAATCTTTCAGTGTTACTTGTAGTGCTTGCCGTGGGGCAATTACAACAGCAATTTGTGTAAATGTAGCACCAGCTGAAAGTGTGACCACTGATGGTGGCCGATAAAAATCAGCAACGATCATTGGGTTTGGAATCGGAGCAGTGCTGATATCCCAGAGTGGGGGGGTAGTGCTGGATGACATGACAGAGATTGGGAAAGGTGAAGCAGGGTTTGGAAGATTGGAATCTAATTGGGAAAAGCTACATCAAAACATAATCCATTTGAGAGAGAGATTGTTCTTTGCTTGGATAGTTTAAGGCTTGTAGATTCGAATAGAGAACATGCAGAGTTCTCAAATCTACGGAGATTTCCAAGTAACCTACCCTGATGGAGTACAGCCAGGATCAAAACTGACATGAATCCTGTGTGCTCAAAAGATTTAGTGGGGTTATCAGATACAGAATATGAGTGGCCCACGGGACTCTTAAAACAAATGACCAGAAAATTTATCTGCCCAAACAGGAGAGTGGGGATTTGAGGGAAAAGGATATTCTGGTCTCTAGTGTGCAAACAGTAATCTCATGTGATGGTTACACAATAAATGCTAATGAACTATATCAGGTTCACATCATTTGGAGATTGCTGCAAGTGAAATTTAAGCTTGACTTGTATCTGTGGTGCTGACTAGATTAAATCAACTCCATTACTCTTCTGTCCCTCACACACTAGAGTACAGCAGTCAATCGGTTTCACCTTGGACCTGCGCTAAGAAAAGGGTTGAGATGGCTAAATAGACCAGGCTGATGAGTGGGGTAATCCTGAAAATGTATTTCCATCTTTGAGCAGCTCAGAACCGTGATTGAGATACAAACATTAAACCTGCTCATGTCAAATTCTCTCACTGAAGCTAACTGAGCTGTTAAACTGTTTCATAGAATCCTTGATAGTAGGAACTGCAGATGCTGGAGAATCCGAGACAACAAGGTGCAGGGCTGGATGAACACAGCAGGCCAAGCAGCATCATAGGAGCAGAGAGGCTGACGTTTCGGGCCTAGACCCTTCATCAGAAAAGGGGGAGGGGAAGGGGGTTCCGAAATAAATAGGGAGAGAGTGGGAGGCGGATAGAAGAGGGATAGAGGAGAGGATAGGTGGAGAGGAAACAAACAGGTCGAAGAGGCGGGGATTGAGCCAGTAAAGGCGAGTGTAGGTAGGGAGTTAGGAAGGGGATAGGTCAGTCCAGGGAGGACAGACAGGTCAAGGGGGCGAGATGAGGTTGCTCGGTAGGAGATGGAGGTGCAGCTTGAGGTGGGAGGAGGGGATAGGTGGGAGGAAGAACAGGTTAGGGAGGCAGGGACGAGCTGGACTGGTTTTGGGATGCGGTAGGGGGAGGGGAGATTTTGAAACTTGTGAAATCCACATTGATACCATTGGGCTGCAGGGTTCCCAAGCGGAATATGAGTTGCTGTTCCTGCAACCTTCGGGTGGCATCGTTGTGGCACTGCAGGAGGCCCAGGATGGACATGTCGTCTCCCACATCTCCCGCACCTCATCCCTCACACGCCGTCCACACAATAAGAACCAAAAAAGAATCCCCCTCGTCCTCACGTACCACCCCACCAACCTCCGGATCCAACTTATCATCCTCCGACACTTCCGCCATCTGCAATCCGACCCCACCACCAAAGACATCTTTCCCTCCCCACCCTTATCTGCTTTCCGGAGGGACAACTCTCTCCATGACTCCCTTGTCCGCTCCACACTCACCTCCAGCTCCACCACACCCGGCACTTTTCCCTGCAACCGCAGGAAGTGCTACACCTGCCCCCATACCTCCTCCCTCACCCCCATCCCAGGCCCCAAGAAGACTTTCCACATCAAGCAGATGTTCACCTGCACATCTGCCAATGTGGTATACTGCATCCGCTGTACCCAGTGTGGCTTCCTCTACATCGGGGAAACCAAGCGGCGGCTCGGGGACCGCTTTGCAGAACACCTACGCTCGGTTCGCAATAAACAACTGCACCTCCCAGTCGCGAACCATTTCAACTCCCCCTCCCATTCCTCAGACGACATGTCCATCCTGG
>NC_063362.1:33006902-33050455 GCF_021869965.1 Rhincodon typus
CCAGGGATGGGATGGGTTCAAAGGGATGGGATCTGGGTCTAGGCCTGGGTGGACTGCTCTTTGGAAGGTCAGTGCAGACTTGTAGGGCCAAATGGCCTTCTCCCACACTTTAGGGGTTCTACAACTCTTCTTCAGAACTTGACCACATGCCCTTCACACCCTGTCTCCTATAGGTTTTCTGAAGGACAGTCATGTTTGACTGGAAACATTAACTCTGAATGTTTCTCTACAGATGCTGCCAGACCTGCTGAGGTTCTCCGGCCCACGTTCTGATTTTATTTCGGAACTCCAGCATCCAAAATACTTTGCTCCCATGTTTCCTTTGAATTAAGCAAAAACAAAAGGGAGGACAGGTGGTACAGACGGTGAAGTTAAATAAGTAAACGAGGAAGGATGACAGAGATACACTGATGGAAAAACAATGGAATGAAGATCATGTGAAGCATAAAGACCAGCATGGATACTTTGGGCTGAATGGCCTGCTGGCATAGATGAATCCGTGGGAGATTAAGAGACATGGTTGGATTTTATCTCAAGGGGGCACCTCAGCCAATATGACCACTAGGTGGAGCACTGTGCATGCAGAGGGTGTTGCTTTAAAACTTATATCCCACAGCAAACTGCAGCGTCGCAGAACGCACTGTTACGAAGTCACTACAAAAAAAAACTACAGAAAACAAGTCTCAGCAATGGTTCTAGGAAGAAAATGTAAAGCAAAGGGCCTCTGACCCATTTGGTGTTAAAGAAGGAAAGTTACATCAATATTCTCTCTTACACCTTTAAAGTTACAAAATATTGTTTTAAAATGTGAAAGTTTAATCCAATTTGGGCGTCACAATATATTCCACACAAAGCTACTTCAGTCAGTGTGGACAGCAGAAAGCCATTGCGTATTTCAAATGTTACACCACTTACTTTAAATTTAAGGCTGACATGAGGAGGAATTTCTTCTGTCAGAAGTTGTGAGTTGCCACAGAGAGCTGCAGGGCAGAGTGCTTGTGTATACTTAAGTCTTGGATAAACAGAATCTCGATCAGTCAGGGAATCGAGGGTTATGGGGAAAGGACATGAGGAATGTCTGATTGGCCATGATGCTACTGAATGGTACAGCAGGCTTGAGGGGCCAAATGGCCTACTCTGGTTGCTATTCCTTATGGTCTAAATGATAAATACTTTACTTGAAGGGGTTTCAATTACCATCACGAGCTAGCGTGAGGTCACGGCTCTGATGCAGATAGATCATGGTAGCCATATCCAATGGCGGTGCCCGTCTCTTGTGTTGGGAACACAAATTCCTTTCTCTAAAAGGGCAAAGGACTAGCTAAGTAATGGTCATTGTGACCTGCCAGTCATACCCAGGGTCACTGCTGGCAATTGGTTCCATTCACACAGTACAGACCCATCAGCTGCTAGGTTCACCATTGACCCCAACAAAACACTGACTTTGAATTTGACAATAGTTTTGAGAATTATCAAGAGGCAGGCATTATGCTGGGTGGCACAGTGGCTCAGTGGTTAGCACTGATGCCTCACAGCTCCAGGGACCCGGATTCTATCCCACCCTCGGGTGACTGTCTGTGTGGAGTTTGCACATTCTCCCTGTGTCTATGTGGGTTTCCTCCGGGTGTTCCGGTTTCCTCCCACAGTCCAAAGATGTGCAGGTTAGGTGGATTGGCCATGGGAAATTGTCCAGGGATGTGCAGACTAGGTGGATTAGCCATAGGAAATGCAGGGTTACGACAATAGGGTAGGGGAGTGGGTCTGGGTGGATACCCTTCAGAGGGTTGGAGCAGATTCGACGGGTTGAATGGCCTTTATCTGGACTGTAGGGATTCCATGCTCTTTGTTCACAGTGCTCTCAAATCCAACATCACAACATTATTTTTCTCAAAATTAGCAACAGAGATCTTGTTCTCACTGAAACCGTTAAACATTTAGTGAGTCTGCAGTCAATCTCAGAATTAATGGTTCGTGGAATATATTAATCCAAAGTTGCTGGGTAAAGTGAATACATTCATCCTTGTCTCTAAGAAATGTGCAGCCATAACAGAAACAGTGTCCTCCTTCCTTCTAACTGAGATGGGGCTTATTATTTACTGTGTTATAGCTGGCCTTCCACTTCCTGTAATTGCATTAGTACATGGGACTTAGGAGCAGGAGGTCATTCTGCCCTTTGATCCTGCTCTGCCGTTCGATAAGGTCATAGCCGATCTTGCTGTGGTCTCATTCCCACTTCCCCGTTTGTTCCCCATAAGCCCGGACTCCCTTGTCTCCCACAATCTTGAAGACAGTCAATGACCCAGGTCTCACAGCTCATAGAGCACAAACTTCGGTCCATGCTGACCAAGTTTCCCCAAACTAAACTAGTCCCATTTACCTGCATTTGGCCCATATCCCTCTGAACGTTTCATATTCATGTACTTGTCCAAATATCTATTAAAATGTTGTAACTATACTGGCAATCTACTACTTCCTCTAACAGTTCATTCCACATACGAACTACGCTCTGTGTGAAAATATTGCCCCTCAGGTCCTTTTTAAATTTTTCTCCTCTCACCTTAAAAATATGCCCCCTAGTTTTGAAATCCCCCACCCTAGGGAAAAGACCCTTGCCATTCACCTTGTCTATGTCTGTCATGATTTTATAAACCTCTATAAGGTCACCCCTCAACCTTCTATGCTCTAGTGAAAAAAGTTTCAGCCTATCCAGCCTCTCCTTGTAACTCAAATCCTCTGGTCCCGGCAACATCCTGGTAAATGTTTTTGAACCCTCTCCAATTTAATAATATCTTTCCTATAGCAGGGCCAGAACTGCACACAGTACTCCAAAAAAAGTGGCCTCACCAACATCCTGTACAACCACAACATAACATCCCAACTCCTAGACTCAATGAAGTCTGGGCAACGAAGGGAAGCAATGCTAAACATCTTGTGATGCAACTTTCAAGGAACCATGTACCTGAACCCCTAGGTCTACGTTCAATAACACTACTCAGGGCCCTACTATTAACTGTATAAGTCCTACCCTTGTTCATTTTGCCAAAGTGCAACACCTCGTATTTATCTAAATTAAACTCTATCCACCACTCCTTGGCCCATTGGCTCAATTTATCAAGATCCCTTTGTAATCTTAAGATAACGTTCTTTATTGTCATATATACAACCAATTTTCTGGGATAGAGGATTCCACAGACTCAGGAAGAAAAAAACCTTTTCCTCCTCTCTGTCTTAAAAGCAAGACCTCTTCTATTTAAACCATGTCCCTAGTTCTGGTCTACAAAAGGAACATCCTCCCAGTATCAATCAGATCCAGTCCCCTCAGGATTGTATCTGTTTCAATAAGGTTACTTCTTTTCTTCTAAACTGCAATGGGTACCGGCCCAGTCTCTCCAACCTTTCCTCACAAACTCTGAGCCCTTTATCACAGGAATCAGTCCAGTGAATCTTCTTCGAATTATTTCTAATACAGTCACATTCTTTTTTATAAATTAGGCTGACCGAAGCAGTACACAGTGCTCCATATGTGGTCTCACCACATGTCGTTCGTAATCATGGAGAGAATCTCACTCTACTGTACGGACTTGTAAGAATTATTTTAATTTTGCACAGATCAACCACATTGCAACTGCTGGCCTGAAGGAGATCACTTGGAACAACACTGGTGTCAGGAAAATCAGGGCTTGTAATTGAGTGAGGGAGATAAGATAGCATGAACCATTCAGAGCCTGATAGGATAAATAGTGCATCTTTCACAATAATTCGACTGTCTTTGCTCAGTCACTCCCTCCGCTCATTCCAATGTTGGCAAGGATTACAGGAGCTGGAGTCAAAAAGTTGCACACATGTCACTGTAGAAGCAACGAGCATCTAAAGAGGTGTATGTCTTGCTGAAGCTCAGTAAACAAGATTTTTCTTTTGTTAAAAACCGCATACTCGTTTGATCAGATTTTTATGAAGCAGTGTTGGCTGGTGACAGGCAGTTCCAAATGATTATTTAGGAGAATGAACACAAAGTGAATGCCACATGTCAGGCTGCCTCAGCTTCCTGACCCTGTGCTGTTACACAAACGGTATCCATGTGTCTTTAATCCAAAGGGCAGAGATCATCACGTCAGCAGGATCTGATAGTAGGAGAGGCTGTTTCCTGTGATTTCAGGCTCCTTATCCAAATGATTACCGCATGTTATTTCACTGTTGCTTTCGAGTTAAGGCTGAGTCTTGCTCTCTGCAATTAACCGTCTGATACGGCCTGCAAATTACTTCCAATTGCTTATTGCAACTGTACAGGCAGGTTGCATTAACCCTTCATCTGCTGAACATATTAGGTACAAAAATACAGAATTTGAATTTGAAAAGTCATTGATCTGAAATGTTAGCTGATATTAAGTGCCAGTTTTGGGAGCCTCACTGAAAGGTCTGACAGATGGGGATTGATCACAACCTTGTCCTGATCACCAGTGGGACTTTCGCTCTTCTTTATTCTTACATGGGACATGGCTGTTGCTGGCCAGCATCTCCAATTGCTCTTGAACTATTGTACAACTTCAGAGTCAACCACATGTCTGTGGGTCTGGAGTCACACGCAGGCCAGATGGACAAGGATGACAGCTTTCCTTCCCGAGAGGAGATGAGTGAACCGAAACCAATTGGATTTTACAACCATGATAGTCGTCATGGTCACCCATTACCAGGGCTACCTTTCATTGCATTCGAATTCCGTCAGTGGCTGCGGTGGTATTTGAACCCATGCCCATAGAGCACCATCATGCAACATTACCACGACGCCAGCTTCTCAACCTAAATCCAGGAGCTCATGCCGCATCCGATCAGTGGCAAACCATTAATAACGGCCATTCCTATTAAAGCCAGCTCCTTGCTCCCAACAGCATCCAACCAATCAGAGGACTGGCAGCTCAACAGCACCACCAGAAGCGGTGGCCGCTGCTGGGCTTGCGCCTGGAAGAATGGGAGTGCGCCCTTACAGAAGCTTATAAAATCATTAGAGGCATAGATAAGGTGAATAGCAAGGATCTTTTCACAGGGGAGGTGTGGGGGTTCAAAAGTAGGGAGCATATTTTTAAGGTGAAAGGAGAAAGATTTAAAAAAGACACAAAGGGCAAATTTTTACATAGAGGGTGGTTCGTGTGAGGAATGAACTGCCAGGGGAAGGGGTGGGGATGGGGGTAACAGTTATAAAATTTAACAGACATTTGGATAAGTTCATGAATAGGAAAGGTTTGGAGGGATATGGGCCAGGAGCAGGCAGGCGAGACTAGTTTATTTTGGGAACGTGGTCAGCATGGACTGGTTGGACCGAAGTGTCTGTTTCCATGTTGTATGACTCTAATTACTGAGCATTACGGAATGAGGGTAAAGGCAAGGGATAGATTAATGGATATTGGGTTAGAATACATTATAAATACAGGGTGCCAGTAACCATTGGGGGTTAACTGTATGGAGTGGGACTAAGTGAAATAAAGCTTTCAGCAAAATGTGGACTTGTCTTAAATACTGTTCTTCTGTGCAGTCACTCATTACTGTTCCTCCAACAGCATCTTCCAAACTCACAACCCTTTTCTATCTAGAAGGACAGGGGCAGCAGATACACGGGAACACCATCGCCTGCAGGTTCCCCTCCAAGCCACTCACCGTCCTGACTTGGAAATATGTATTTTCCTTCAGTGTTGCTGGGTCAAAATCCTGGAATTTCCTACAGCACTGTACCTACACCCCTAGGACTACAGTGGTTGAAATACATCACCTTCTCAGTGGCATCTAGGGATGCGTACCAACAGTTGGCTTAGCCAGTGACACCTGAATGAAGTTCTAAAAAAACTGGTGTAAGCTCGGTTTCTCAAGATGGACTCCATGTGGTGGTATGACACAGATCACGTGGGTGTAGTGCAACATGCACTGTTACATGCACAGAGCTATGGATAGTCATGGTAGAGGCTCCACTGTTCCTTCCATCACGTGGGTGACTAGAAACTTCTCCCACTCTTAAACCTGCCGCTGTGTTGTGTGTAGGAAGGATCAGAGATTGATAATCTTCCTGTTTGGCCATAATCTGAACATACCTTCCTCGGTCATCAAGTCCTGGAAGAGGGGAACTTGAACCCAGAGTTTTTGACTGAGAGGTAGAGACAATATGACAAGAACAGGGGTGAAAATAATTTGTCTCTATTGACAGCTAGACTCAGATTTTTTTTATTGAGGGCTGCTTTTCAAATTTTAGGGGCTACTTTTTCATTCTTACAAAGCGATGATGTCACATGGTGACGTCTTTTGTATTTATATTGGCACATATTTGGAGCCTCACACAACAATTAGTAGGATTCATCACTCCCCTCAATAATTATCTGCTCCTCTTTAACCTTAAAGTCAAAATACAAGGAAGGCATTAATTTCCTAGAAATCATAGCTTTTAAATTGGTTCAAGATAATAGACATTAGGTTAACAGGAGTCTTTTTCCAAAATATCTGATGCACTTCTACACAAGAAAATCCATTACCCTAAACATGGCTTCCACCCACTGGCAGAGTCACAGCTAATGCACTACCCACATACCGTAACAAAGCTGGAATAACTTAATGAGGCAGTTACAATCCTATTTACTGCATCTCAGATTTCACACTCAGATTTAAATTTAACAATTGACACACTATACATATAGTGACTCCTGAGTTTACGCAGTCCTAAAACTAGACACTCCACATTAATTTTCAAGGAATTAATGATCTTGGATCCCAGTTAGCTAAACAACCTTTTTTTTTTTGACAGGTTTATAACTGTTCTCATTGCTTTGCAGCCTCCATAACCCTCCATCCCACTACATTTGCAGCCTCCCTCTCTCCACCTCACACTTTTTGTAACCCACCTTATCCTTTCCCAAAGCCTGCTGCAACCACTTCCTCCTCCTATCCCCAACCTCTTCTGGCTAATGCCCCCATTTGGGCCCTGGCAGCAGGGTTTTACCAGGCACCCGATTAAACGTGCCCCCTCTCAATCCCAACCTGCACTTGTTGTTGGCTCAGGGAACAAGTGGAGAATGGAGCATGGCTCTGGTAGATCCCTACATGTGGCCAATCCAGATCAGTGGGAATTCTGTCACTGCTTGGTTAAAAAAAGTCCCTAAATCTATCGGAAATATCAGCTACAGCAAACAAATCACCCGAGTAGAAACTTCCAGAAGATTATCAGTCAGGCAGCTGTTTAAGACAGGCTGGTTTTAGACACCTCGAGGTCCTCGCCACTCTGTTCTTTACCTGTGCAAAGGCTCATTGTCTAACATTCAGGAATCTGGTCATTTTCAGTCACTCTTATCATGTTAATGTTGAAAATTCATACAGGGAGTTCAAGAATTTTGCCATTTCTCATGTGTATTGAATAAAAGATAATGACAGGAATCGCTGTGGCTTCGTTCCCTTACATCACTTTGACATAAAGATGTAACTAGCATTCTGTGCTAATAAAGCATGCAGCTTCAATAGGATAAGATTTTATGAAACAGACCACAAACTAATATGGAACAGTACTGGGAAAGCCTTTACGCTGGTGAAGATCTTCAGGGGTTTATGACCGGTTTATATTAATTAGACAGCTGCCGGACTGACAAATCCCTGGAAGTTTCTACTAGAAGGTCGTTTCTTGCCACTCGTGTTTACACCTAAACCGGGCATAAAAAGCACAATCAAATTCTGAAACATCTCTGGACTGTCACTGCTCAGACCCCACAGCTTGATACGTATGTCAAAATTTCAGCGTCAATGTCCTCTCATTGAGCTCACTGACCCGGTCCGTGATTCCTGTTCACCCATGAGGAGGTAAAGATAAAGAAAAGCAGGGTCGGATCCAAGTGCCTCCTGGATTGAACCAAATATGGAATGACTTGGATCTATCACAATTTTAAACAGTCACTTATTCGACCATTACTGGAAAGCCATTTCATAAGATATTACACTGTGCTCGGTCGATAATTCATTTTAAAAATCGTACTGGAACAGCGTAATTGGTCATTCCAGTTTGCAAGTCTGTCAATTCCACCCTCTAAGCAGTACGCCCACATCCGTCAACATTCATTACCCGAAAAAACAAATGTCAGGGTAATTAGGGATGGCCAATAAGCATTGGTCTTGCCAAAGATGCCCACATCCCCAGGATGAAAAAAATGAAGTAGATTCTCATCTTGAAAATACTCCAGCATCCGTAAACCTTTGGGATAACGAGTTCACAGCCCGTTTTGAATGAGGTTCTCCTCAGCTCAGCTCAAACCGGCTGTCCTGTTATCCGGAGATGTTGCCCCCGCCCCCAGCCCGAGGAGATATGTCCTTCTCAGCACTTACCCTGTACCAAGCTCAATAAGAATTTCATACATTACAGGAAGTCGGTTCTCAGTCTCCTGAATGTGCAGCTAGGCAGGTCTGCTCACCCTGTCATTCACCGACTTTGAAAGTTGCTCACTCACCTTTTTTGTTCCCGACATGGCCATGATGAGTTTCTCCTCAGCTTCCTGAAAGCGATGATCCAGGTTGTAGGCAGTTTTCTTCACCACGTTCCATATCATGTAGTTGTTGAGAATGCTGGAAGCAGCAACATTGCACACAACTTCAATGTTTCATTGACACAAACTGAAATCTGAACAACACATAGCTGGGAGCACAGTGATAGGGTCACTCGGTCAGGGTGACACGGTGGAGGGGGGAGCGGAGAACATGTCAACATCATGGCGAGCATCAGTCTCCCATTGGCATCAGAATGCAGGTTGCCAGCAACTTGAAAGGTTGCAGATAGATCTGCACACAGCTCCTGAGCTCTATCCTATCCTCCAGTCATCTTCCCAGACCATGCCCCACAAAGGCTTAATGGCTGATTAAGCTTCTCAACGGCCAGTTGAAGGTGGTGAATCGAGATTTTCCAGTTGACCTGCCGATTCCCAGAGGAGGAGTTTGCGGGAGTGGTATCTGTATATTAGGAAGTGCCCTCCCATTGGCAAGTTTTTGGGAGGGGTTGAAGAGTGGGTATGGGGTGTGTAAAGGGGATGGGGTAAGGGTGCAGCTACAGAACACCAGGATGACTCTACACCCCACCCCCACCCCTCACCTCTCTGTCCCCTTTGGATCTGACATTAAACTGAGGGGCAATGGTACAAGCGGAGGTTCCAGGCACCAGGGCAACACTGAACCTAGTGGGGGAGTCCTTTAACCAGCACCTCTAATGGTTCAACCTCGCTGCTACATAGGAACAGCACTAGGCCATTCAGCCCCTCCAGCCTGTTCCACCATTCAATAAGGTCATGGCTGAACTGCAGCCTGGCTCCATACATCTGCCTTTGGCCTATATCCGTGAATACTTTTACTCAGCAAAAATTCCACTCCTTCATAATTAAAATTAACAACTGATTCAGCATCAACCATCGTTTGTGGAAGACAATTCCAAACCTCTGCCATCCTTTGTGTGTAGAAGTGCTTCCTAACATCTCTCCTGAACAGTCTGGCCCTAATTCTCAGACTGTGTCCCCTAGTTCTAGAATCCCCAACCAGTGGAAATAGTTTATTTTTATTTACCCTGTCTTTTTCCTATTAATTTCTTGAAGACTTCAATCAGATCACCCCATAACCTTCTAGATTCTAGAGAATAGAGGTCTGATGTGATAATCTCTCCTCATAACCTCACCCATGAAACCCAGGTGCTGTTGGTGCGAGCCTCAATGAGACAAAATGGTGGCCAACTTTGCCTCACTTTGAAGCAATTCACAGCTGGTGAAGTTTTAAAGAATTTCCTGAAGGACGTGACAAATGCTTCATAAACGTCCTACTTTCATTCTTTTTGTGATAGCAATTCTCAAGATTTGATGGCGTTTGTTAGTGTGAGCCCAATTGCAAACAATGCAAAGGCTTGACTTTCACATCATGGTGATCTAATGCCTTTACATTGACCTGAAACAAGCACCTCTCGGGCAGTGGCACTAAGAGCGAGATACAATCATGGTGTCAATTTTCTACAACACACCCAACGCGAGAGGACAAATTGACAGAAAGACAGCAAAAGATGGATTCTGACCATTTATCGGTGGAGTTTATAAGGTCCGAGACCTTCTGCAGATATTCCTTCGCGTATACAACCACAGGCTCAGAGTCATTCAGTTCGACAGGATAGAAGATGGCTGAAAGCAACGGCAGCCAATCAATAACAGGGGCTAACGCCTGAAAAAGAGAAAAGAGAATCTTACTACAGGAAAACAGGCCACGGAGTGAAGACAAGAAAATTCTAGAATGAGTAAACAATGTAAACATTGGGCTCAGAAATCAGAACCATGAGTTAGCAGGACATTAATACTTATTCGTTAGTTAGTGAACAGTGCTAAAGGATGATTCAAAACCCAAAGAAATAAAATGCTCCACTTGGAAACAAATTCTTTCTAACCTTCACCCTGTGGCATGTTTCAGTTGAAAATGTGCGGAAGTGATTGGGGTGGAGGATAGGGGAGGGAAAAATATGCGTTCCTTTCACTTTGAGAGGATCAGACTGAAGCTCGAGAGAAAGCATCATCCAGGGTTTTGCTGTTTTTGAGAATAATTTGTTACTTTATTTTAATAAGATCCAGAAGGATTGAAAGACAAGATGGATTAAGCAGCTAAAAACTTTCCAGTATGTCATACCTCTTACGCTGACTGTGTGCAGACTCGATCATTGTAATCAAATACTAGCTTCACGAGGCTAAATGAATTTCTTATGACTTAAATAAAACGGAATCATAGATAGTGTTGTTGGTCAAATGACCACAGCAGTGTGAACTTTAACCTTTTTGTGCATCTGTTGGTAAAATGGGAAGGGGAAAATCAGAATGTGGTTTTTTTGATCATTGTCACACTGATTTACTGAATGTTGAGCGGTGTTTCTGAAGTCAATGTAAATCTGAAGCAAATTTTCCTGATCGTAAGGAGCTTTCCACTTACAATGAGGATATGTGGGTCAAACTTTAACTTTATTTCTCTATTTTTGTACCTAATCCATTTTAGTTACTAAGATTTGTAACTAGGCAATTTGTAGTTAAGATGGTGCTGTGTGTTGGTGACATTGTACACTTTTCACTGTACTCCTGTACTTGAGTTCTAAATGGTTATACCTTTATCTGGCCAATGATGTCTATTAGATAACACTGTAGTCTGCCAGTATTTTCACTCTCTGGAAAGTGGAGAGGGCTCAGTTCAGAGGAACAATATTGCAAATCCCTTTAGACAATCTCACTATAGCAAGGTGATTACATCATAGCCACAGCCAATACTCCAGCTGAACCTGCTGCTCAAGACAGTATGAGCCCCACCGCTAACAAGAAGCTTATAGTCTGTGCAACTGCCTCTGAATCCACTGTGGCTAAGACAGGTTCCAAATACGAAGGAGAATGTGCTGTATACTCGGAGTTTTTAAGACCTGAATATGCACACCTACTCCAAACGTGTAGATATTCTCTGTTAGCAAATTGCTCTTAGGCAAGAAGGTTCATGTGACACAGTGGTAGTGACCCCACCTTTAGCACAGAGGATCCAGGTTCAAATTCCACCTGCCCTAGAGAGTGTTAGAAGATGTGCGGACAGACAGATGTTAATGACACTGCTGACCCTTGAAAGGTGCCCGTCTGTATTTAATGGAAGATGAGTTTGAACCTGCCACTTGCTTCCACTGCATACTGCTCTCTTAATACATCGTCTGGGGAGTAGTCACATGGAGTGAAGGACGAACAAGTTTAAGTCTCTTCACACTGAATTCGAACTGGTAACTGCAGCATTGAGTTATACTAGGACCTGTGCACTGGTACTGGGCTTGCACTGTATAGGCTTGGTGTATGAATGCCTGACAGTGCCTCCATTCTAAAATTCTCACTGTTGTTTTCAAACCCACCTCTTGTCCCACCGATTCCTATCTCTCTCTATCGCTGTAATTTCTCCCAGTCTCCATCTCTCCCCATCTCTGTAACCTCACTCAAACGACATCCATCCCTATTTCTATAACCTCACTCAACCTTATTCCCTCCTTATCACTGTAACCTCCCCCAGCCCTATATCCATCTCTGTTTCGGTAACTTCTCCCAGTCTCCATTCCTCACCATCTCTCTAACCTCCCTCAAACTACATTCCTCCCTATCTCTGTAACATCCCTCAACCACATCCCTCCTATGTCTAACCTCCTTCAGCTCCTATACCCCCTCCCAATCTCTGTAACGTCCCTCAACCTAACTCCCTCCTTATCTCTGTAACCTCCCTCAGCCCATGATGTCCTCCATGATCATTGTAATAGTGCCTTTTATACATGACTTTTCTATCTCCTGATTTACATTCTGCCCCACAACCTGACTATTGCTAGGAGGCCTGTATATAACTCCCAACAGGGTCTTTTGTCCTTTGTGGCTTCTCATCTCTACCCACACAGACTCTATGCCTTCCAACTCTTTCACTTCTTTTATATTGACTTGATTTCATTTCTTACTAATAAGGCAACTCTGCCCCCATGCCCATTTGCTTGTCCTTTTGATAGGATGTGTATCCTTGAATATTTAGTTCCCAGTCCTGATCCCTTGCAGCCATATCTCTGTGATACCCACAACATCGTACCCATCAAATTCAATCTGCCCTACAAACTCGTTGATCTTGTTTCATACACTGTGTGCATTCCAGTACAACATCCCTCAATCCTGTGTTGACTGCACTCCCTTCTCATAGTTGTCCCCTTATCTGCTGTGCCTAAAGTTAGATTTCTGACCCTTTCCATACTCTCTGTCCTATTACTTGATCGGGAAACTTTAATAACCTCTGCTGATCCCTTTCCCCCACTTTAACATTTTCCATAAGTTTCCATGCAACTGAACCCAATCCCCACAATTTAACTTAAAGCCGTATCTGCAGCCCTAGGAATGCGATTCGCCAGGACTCTAGTTGCAGCGTGATTTGGCTGGAAGCAATCCCACCAGAACAGCTCCCTCCTTCCCCAGAACTGGTGCCAAAGTCCCATCGATTGGAACATGTTTCTTCCACACCAATCTTTAAAGTTGTTGTTGTTGAGACTGCTGCTGGCCACTTGAATAGGTTGGGAACTGGGGAAACGCTGTGTCAGGTCTGTGGTCTAGCCCAAGGCCAGGGGGTTGTCTTTAGGAATTACTGGGTGAAGAAAGGCCAAGGCATTCTGAGTTCATCATCTACCTCCTGGTCATCACTTGACACAATGAGAATGTATTACCTGGAATTTGTACCAGTGTACGAGGTTATTCAGCTCCAATAGTTTATACTGATGACTGATTCCTCCAATTCTGTTTCTTTTCACCCAGTCAGCACATCCTTCTACTCCCTTCTCTCTGATGAACTTCAATGCATCTATGTTCTGTGTCTCAACTACTCCTTATGGTAGCCAGTTCCACATTCTAACCACATTTTTGATAAATGATGTGCTCCTGAATCTCTTACTGGGCTCATTTCTTCGTATTTGGATTGATGGTCTCCTCTCAGTGTGGACACATCTCTTCTACCCCAAACCCATGCACAGTTTTAAAGACTTTTCTTCAAAATTTCCTTTCCCTAAAGCAAAGAGGTCCAGGCTGTCTAGTCTTCCTTCATGTTTAAAACCTCTCCCACCTTCTTCACAAATCCTTCTGCATTTTCTCCTGTGAAACAGGAACAAAGTATTCCATTTGACCCCCAGACTCCTCTCTTCTCGACCACGGCTGATCAGCTAGCTCAATGCCATTTTCTGTGCTATCCCCACATCCTTCATGTTATTAGTACTAAGAAATCTACAAATCTTGGACATGTTGCAAGGTGGCTCAGTGGTTAGCACCACTACCTCATAGTGCCGGGGATCCGGGTTTGATTCTATCCTTAGGTGACTGTCTGTGTGGAGTTTGCACATTCTCCCTGTGTCTGTGTGGGTTTCCTCTGGGTACTCCAGTTCTCTCCCACAGCCGAAAGATGTGCATAGAACATAGAACATAGAACATAGAACATAGAAAATTACAGCGCAGTACATGCCCTTCGGCCCTCGATGTTGCGCCGACCTGTGAAACCAATCTGAAGCCCATCTAACCTAAACTATTCCATTATCATCCATATGTTTATCCAATGACCATTTAAATGCCCTTAAAGTGGGCGAGTCTACTATTTTTGCAGGCAGGGCATTCCACGCCCTTACTACTCTCTGAGTAAAGAACCTACCTCTGACATCTGTCCTATATCTATCACCCCTCAATTTAAAGCTATGTCCCCTCGTGCTAGCCATCACCATCCGAGGAAAAAGGCTCCCACTGTCCACCCTATCTAATCCTCTGATCATCTTGTATGTCTCTATCAAGTCACCTCTTAACCTTCTTCTCTCTAACGAAAACAGCCTCAAAACCCTCAGCCTTACCTCATAAGACCTTCCCTCCATACCAGGCAACATCCTGGTAAATCTCCTCTGCACCCTTTCCAATGCTTCCACATCCTTCCTATAATGCGGTGACCAGAACTGTACGCAATACTCCAAGTGCGGCCGCACCAGAGTTTTGTACAGCTGCAACATGACCTCATGGCTCCGAAACTCAATCCCTCTACCAATAAAACCTAACATACTGTACGCCTTCTTAACAACGCTATCAACCTGGGTGGCAATTTTAAGTGATCTATGCACATGGACACCGAGATCTTTCTGCTCATCCACACTACCAAGAATCTTACCATTAGCCCAGTACTCTGTATTCCTGTTACTCCTTCCAAAGTGAATCACCTCACACTTTTCCGCATTAAACTCCATTTGCCACCTCTCAGCCCAGCTCTGCAGCTTATCTATGTCCCTCTGTAACCTACAACATCCTTCTGCACTATTCACAACTCCACCGACTTTGGTGTCATCTGCAAATTTACTAACCCATCCTTCTACGCCCTCATCCAGGTCATTTATAAAAATGACAAACAGCAGTGGCCCCAAAACAGATCCTTGAGGTACACCACTAGTAACTGAACTCCAGGATGAACATTTCCCATCAACCAGCACCCTCTGTCTTCTTACAGCTAGCCAATTTCTGATCCAAACTGCTAAATCACCCTCAATCCCATGCCTCCGTATTTTCTGCAATAGCCTACCATGGGGAACCTTATCAAACGCTTTACTGAAATCCAAATACACCACATCAACCGCTTTACCCTCATCCACCTGTTTGGTCACCTTCTCAAAGAACTCAATAAGGTTTGTGAGGCACGACCTACCCTTCACAAAACCGTGTTGACTATCCCTAATCAAATTATTCCTTTCTAGATGATTATAAATCCTATCTCTTATAATCCTTTCCAACACTTTACCCACAACCGAAGTAAGGCTCACTGGTCTATAATTACCAGGGTTGTCTCTACTCCCCTTCTTGAACAAGGGGACAACATTTGCTAGTCTCCAGTCTTCTGGCACTATTCCTGAAGACAATGACGACATAAAGATCAAAGCCAAAGGCTCTGCAATCTCCTCTCTAGCTTCCCAGAGAATCCTAGGATAAATCCCATCCGGCCCAGGGGACTTATCTATTTTCACACTTTCCAGAATTGCTAACACCTCCTCCTTATGAACCTCAATCCCGTCTAGTTTAATAGACTGTATCTCAGTATTCTCCTCGACTACATTGTCTTTTTCCTGTGTGAATACTGACGAAAAATATTCATTTAGCACCTCTCCTATCTCTTCGGACTCCACGCACAACTTCCCACTACTGTCCTTGACCGGCCCCAATCTTACTCTGGTCATTCTTTTATTCCTGACATACCTATAGAAAGCTTTAGGGTTTTCCTTGATCCTACCTGCTAAAGACTTCTCATGTCCCCTCCTGGCTCTTCTTAGCTCTCTCTTTAGGTCCTTCCGGGCTAACTTGTAACTCTCAAGCGCCCTCACTGAGCCTTCACGCCTCATCTCTACATAAGCCTCCTTCTTCCTCTTGACAAGAAATTCAACTTCTTTAGTAAACCACGGTTCCCTCGCTCGACCACTTCCTCCCTGCCTGACAGGTACATACTTCTCAAGGACACGCAGTAGCTGTTCCTTGAACAAGCTCCACATTTCAATTGTGCCCAGCCCCTGCAGTTTCCTTCTCCATCCTATGCATCCTAAATCTTGCCTCATCGCCTCATAGTTGCCTTTCCCCCAGCTATAACTCTTGCCCTGCTTTATATACCGATCCCTTTCCATCGCTAAAGTAAACGTAACCGAATTGTGGTCACTATCACCAAAGTGCTCTCCTACCTCCAAATCTAACACCTGGCCTGGTTCATTACCCAGTACCAAATCCAATGTGGCCTCGCCTCTTGTTGGCCTATCTACATACTGTGTCAGGAAACCCTCCTGCACACATTGGACAAAAACTGACCCATCTGAAGTACTCGAACTATAGCGTTTCCAGTCAATATTTGGAAAGTTAAAGTCCCCCATAACAACTACCCTGTTACTTTCGCTCCTATCCAGAATCATCTTTGCAATCTTTTCCTCGACATCTCTGGAACTTTTCGGAGGCCTATAGAAAACTCCCAACAGGGTGACCTCTCCTTTCCTGGTTCTAACCTCAGCCCATACTACCTCAGTAGACGAGTTGTCATCAAACGTCCTTTCTGCCACCGTAATACTGTCCTTGACTAACAATGCCACACCTCCCCCTCTTTTACCACCTTCCCTCATCTTACTGAAACATCTAAACCCCAGGTAGGTGGATTGGCCGTGTTAAATTGTCTGTAGTGTCCAGGGGTGGATTAGCCATGGGAAACACAGGGTTACAGGGATAGGATAGGGAGTGAATCTGGGTGGGATGCTCTTCAGAGGGTTGATGTGGACTTGATGTGCCAAATGGCCTGCTTCCACACTGTAGGGATTCTATGATATTCAATGTATGAACCTCTTCACTCCACTGGGATTAAATAATTCTAAAGATTCACTACCCTTTGAGCCGGCAAGTTCCTCATCTCTATCCTAAATGACTTGCTCCTTATTCTGCCACCCTATCTCCTGTTTCTAGAGCTCCTCAGTTAGGTGAAGCATCCTTATTGCAACTACCCTGTCAAGGCCTGTAAGAATTTTCTCAGTTTCAATGAGATTCTTCTAAACTCTAGAGAATAAAGGTCCAGTCTCCCCAAAAGCTCCCCGTTGGACAATCTCACTATGCCAGGAATCAGTCTTGTGAGCTTTTGCTGCACTCCCTCGATGGCATGTCTGTCCTTGCTTTGGTAAAGGGGCCAGAAATGTACACAACACTCCAGGTGTGGTCTTACCAGTCTCCTAAAGAGGGGAATCAAGATTTCTTTACTCCGTGCTACGGCACAGAGAAGGCCATTCAGCCCATCATGTCTGCACCAACTCTCCAAATGACCATCATGACTTGATGCCATTTTCCTGCCATTTCCCAAACTTTTGCTTTTAAAAGCAGGGTTTTACAAGGATGGTTGAATAGTTTCACAGCAAAAAAATGCAGGATCTATTGTGAACTCTGTCTTCTGTGTCCATTGGTTCCTGCAATCTGCAGATGATCAGAAGCGAGAAGTTGCTTCCAAGTGAAAGTGATTGGTTCTCAGCTAACAGAGCAGGTTGGAACTGGAAACAAGTTGTACACACACAGACAGACAGCGAGAAAGACACACACAAAAGTGTGCAGTTGCTCTCCCCAGCCGAAGGTGCCTGTTCTCTGCTGAAAATAAAAAGCCAGTTTAAACTTGAAGAAAACCAATTATCTTTCCTGCAGCAATTTCTGTGATGTTTGAATTGATAAATTGGGAAACATTTTCTGAGTGACCGTGATGCTCTGTACCTCTTAGAAACCAGTGGAAGCTGTCAGAGAGAGAAAGAGAGAGAGAGACTCGGAAAGAGAGGGACAACTGAACACCAAGGGTCTGGCTAGCTGAAGACTAGCTGGTGGGATCAGGAAACAAAGATCACTGAACTGACTTGCCAGAGTTTTTATTACTAATAATTTATTTTACCTATTTGATAGACTGTGAGAGAGTGTGTGTACAAATTGTGTATATGTGTATGTGCATTGTGTATGTGTGTGTGTGTATGTGTGTGTTGTGTATACGTGTGTGTGTGTGTTGTGTATACGTGTGTGCGTGCGCGTGCGTGTTGTGTATACGTGTGTGTGTGCGCGTGCGCGCGTGTGTGTGTTGTGTATACGTGTGTGTATGTGTATTGTGTGTGTGTGTCTGAGTAAAGGGGGACAGTTTATCAGGGGATTAGAGCTATAGTTACTAATGTTATGAGCCAATGGTTCATATCTGTTTACTTGTGGCTATTGTTTAATTACTTAGAATAAATACTAACAATATTTGTTTAGTACAGAAACCTGGTCTGTCTGTCAACCTTGGTCTAAAAGTCAGGTAAATTGGGCCCCAGTGTGTACCTTAAAAAAACGGTTAATATCTAGGAATAGCAGAACTCAGGTTATGACAACCTACCCCAGTGGGCTTGAGATGAAACTGGTTACTGACCAGCTCCCCAGCCAGACACTGTTTACCTGCAGGTTTCGCACAGTCATCTTGTTGTAGATGAGTTCTTCATCTCGGCGGTCTTCCTGGGGCACAGTGATGTTGGCCAGAGCACCCTCAAAGTCCAACACCTGCTGCATCTGTGCCCGCGTGGAGGTCTCCTTGCCACCCAGGAGCTCCCCTAGCTCCACCATGTAAGTCAAGTAGGCCGTGAGGATCTGGGTAAAAGGCAGGAACACAGCGAGGTAAACAGCGGGGCAGATCTGACAGCACAATTACAAGATCACACACAGTCAAATACAATGAAAATCTCCTTCGCAAAGAAATGAGGGGTCAGGATGATCGAAATGGTTAATTCCGGCTTTGTTTTCAAAAGCTGTTGTGTGTTTTTTTTAAAAAATTGTGGGGTAACTGGTCTATGTTGGATTTGCAGGTAATCAGAAACAAATCTTGAAGATTTAAATACAGATTTTCCTGGCGTGACATCGCTATGGCAATCACAGCTTCCTTGTAACAATCTATAAAACATCAAAAGCTGGGTTTCTGGTGAGTAGTTTCTGCAAGAGTCACATTTACCTCCTGTGAACCGTGTGTCATGGTTCGCAGATTCTGACCTGTGACCTTTCACATTGGTGGCCCTGACAATACGATGCTTCTTACAAGGTGCTATTGTTGCTGGAGTCTTGTTTTGGCTGCTGGTGGTAAGACCTACCTCTAACGCTTTTGACCGAGTGGCTTGCTCAGCCATTTCAGAGGGCATTGCTGTGGGTCTGGAGTCACATGTAGGCTAGACTGTCTGTCACTATAACCGCTGTCCCTTCAACTTATGTATCATGTATCACTTTCAGAGGTGCAGGTCATCCCTGGCCAGGTTTGGCTGGAGGCCTCAGAGACCAGGAGACTCTGTCAGCATTGCAGGCAACGCTCCCACAGAATGCCCGGACTCTGACCCCCAAACCTGCATCTAATGGGGCGACAGTGTCAAAGTGGTAATATCTCTGAAGTACAAATCCAGACAGCCAGCCTAATGATGTCAGCATATGGCAACGAGTTGAATTTAAATTTAATTAAAAATGTTGGGATATCAAGCTAGTCTCAGCGATTGTAACCATGATACCATCAAGGATTGTCAGAAAAACCCACCTGGTTCAGCACCGTCCTTTGGGGACAGAAATCTACTATCCTTACCTGGTCTGGCCTAAATGTGACTCTAGCCCACAGAAATGTGGTTTTCTCTTAACTGTCCACTGAAGTAGTCCAGCAACACTATTCAATTCAAGGGAAATTAGGGATGGACAACAAATGCTGGCCTTGCCTTCATCTCATGATACAATTAAAAAAAACTACAGAGTCTCCAAAGGATCTCGTGTGCTTTTTGGACAGAGCCAGTCCTTCTTGGGTCCTAACAGAGTCTCAGATGTTGGCCCTGATATCAAGCTGGATTTATGATAATCATCCCTGCCATAAAGAGAGAGTAAGCCTTTCTGAGGGTGGCACGGTGGCTCAGTGGTTAGCACTGGTGCCGCACAGAGTCAGGGATCTGGGTTCGACTCCACCCTCGGGCGACTGTCTGTGTGGAGTTTGCACATTCTCCCCGTGTCTGCGTGGGTTTGCTCCCACAGCCCAAAGATGTGCAGGTTAGGTGGATTAGCCGTGGGAAATGCAGGGTTACAGCGATGGGGTGGGTCTGGGTGGGATGCTCTTCAGAAGGTCGGTCTGGGCTTGATGGGCCGAATGGTCTGCTTCCACACTGTAGGGATTATATGATTTAGTAGCAGAATTGATTTTTGACCTCCTTTAGATAAAAAACCATCATCTCATGTGACTCCAGATTTTAGTTCATCTTTAATTTTTGGAGATATTTAGTTAAACAAAAGGTGAAGACGACAATAGGTAATAAAAATTTGTATATAATTATAAATAACGTCAACATAATCTTTGAAGAAAACCGGAAATGTTTGCCATTTTTCTGCCAACTTATCTTGTACTTGATATTTACATGTGTCTCCTCCAATTCCAACCAGCTGTTGGTGTTGACTGGCACCATCCATCTTTCTGAGAATTTAAAACTACTTGACAATTTGAACAAACTGTCAATTCAAACAAATTTGATTCAGCCTACTTAAATACTTTTTAAACAAGTCACCAGGGTTTGCTGGATTGATACAAGTGCCAATTTTGGTGTAAAGGAGCTGGTGGTCACAGACATGAGTGGACTGAGTACATTGCAATGTTTATTTCTGAATTGGTCTTCATTCTAATTCTAACTGCAGCTTGTCTTTAAAGCTCCTGTGATTCGATGAGAAGGACAATTACCAAGTCAATGTGAGCCTGAAGTGTTCTGTCACACTTGACCTAACTATATACCTGCACCTCCTCCATCCATCTCATCTTCGTCTCATCACCACCTCATCCATGAGCAATGCCACAGGACATCAGTTAGTCATTTAAAAAAATTGCACTATAGTGTTGCAATCCAAATGAAAAGGAGGCTGGTACAATGACAACATTTAAAAGATATCTGGATGGGTATATGAATAGGAAGGGTTTAGGGGGCTATGGGCCAAATGCTGGCAAATGGGACTAGATTAATTTAGGATATCTGGTCGGCATGCACAAGTTGGATTGAAGGGTCTGTTTTCATGCTGTATATCTCCACGACTCTAAAAGAACTTGCACTTAAATCTTAGCTATCCATTAAATCAACTCCTCTGCCTTTATTGTGTTCTGGTGACATTGACTGGGGATCTCTCAGTCTCTGGCACTGACTCTTGGCTCTTACCCGAGTTGAATGAGCTCCTGTTAACTATTATTATTTAATGGTGGTAAAACAAATTTAAACAAAAATAATCCCAGCGTTAGCAATTGTTATTATTGAATTGTACGGTCTGGCAGTTTTGTCTGAGACCAAATGGAACTAGGGTTATGTGTTAAGTAATGGATAATTGGATAATGGATAAGTAAACAGAAATTGCTGGAGAAACTCAGCAGATCTGACAGCATCTGTGGAAAGAAAGCAGCACTAACATTGTGAATCCAGTGACCCTTTGTTCATCACCGGACCCGAAATGTTGAATCTGTTTTCTCTCCACATTCCCAACTATGTCACCTTGAACCACTGCAATACATTTGGTGCAGGGACACACACAGTGTCATTAGGGAGGGATTTACAGGACTTTAACCCAGCAACAGTGGAGGAATGGCGCTATATCTCCAAGTCAGGGTGGTGAGTGACTTTTAGTTGCTGGCATCAGTGGTGCAGTGATTGTGAAAAGTGGTGGTTTGGATGCCAGTCACGCACAGTCCTAGATGGTGTTGAACTTCTTGACTGTTGTTAGAGGTGTACCCAATCAGAGAGTGTTCCATCATCTCATGAAACAACAAGAAAGGCCCCGAAACAAATTAACTCGCTACTTACTGCACTGCAGTTTCTGAGGCTGCCTTTGTATATAAATTAGCAACTAAAATAAGTCAAACCTTCCAATTTTAACCGGTGAGTGTTAAATGCTGACACAGGCTGCCTGAGGAACAAGCTGCCCAAGGCAAAGTAGAATTCCTTATCTTGAAGTTATAAATTTCTCAGCCTGAGGGTAGAACTATCCTTTCCCTGCTTAAATCAATGTACATATTTCACAATGGGTTCAGCATCAGAGGAAAGGCCACAGAAACATCTAGGGAAAGGGGTCCCTACTGTGTTTGGGAGCATTGGGTGGTCTCTATTCTGATTCTACCTTCAGGCTGAGAAGATTATAATTTAACAAAAAGAAACTACTTTTCTTCGACTGGTTATTTTGTACACTCAGTCAGAATGCTGGTAATTTCTCTCCTCTTAATGAATTAAACTTAGTACACAGACTGTGGTCCTACAGATACAGCTGCTATTAACTGTAGAGAGCAGTGAGATGAGCTACTTTGCATGATGTCAAACAGTGCGGTGAGGTTAGAAAAACAGAAGTTGTGACAGCTGGAAACAGCAGCACGTTGACAGAGCCAAATAGATGGATGGGCTGGTTACTGTGCGGTGAAGGATTCTGATCTAGGTCGCTCCCCCATTCCAAGCCCTTTCCTCTTTTTTAAAAGATGCTTTGTACAATTCCAGCATTTTATTACTTTTCCTGGCCAAGACTCTCTCTCCAAAAGTTTGATCCTCAAAGCCTTCATGTAAAATCCTTGTTGTCTAAGGGTCACTAATCACGGCTAACTGTTTCTGAGGAAGGGTCACTGGTCCCGAAACATTAACACTCTGACTTCTCTCCACAGATGCTGCCAGACCACTGAGCTTTTCCAGCAACTTCTGTTGTTGTTCCTGATTTCCAGCATTCGCAGTTCTTTCGGTTTTTGTGGCTCAGTGATGGACTGGGGTGTTACAATTGGCTTTGCAATTCCTGGGACATGGCAATGGGCAGTGAGGGTTAAATAATTGTGGGCTAGAAAATATTCTGATCCCAAAGATTGGTGAGTGAAGAATGGAAATTCACCCTTGCCGCCAAACCGCCACCAAAACACCTCTGGCACAGGCCCAACATGTCGCCTATAAAGGTATCAGCCTCCTGGAGTGCACCTACCTTGTCATTGGCTGTTGCATTGAGATAATAATCTCTCGAGGGTAATCCAAGGCCTGATTGGTCCACCTGTGGGGGCGGGAAAAGATCAAGCGACGGTCAGAGAAAACGAAAAGATAACAGAGCTCGGTTCCTGCAAACTCCAGCTTCTCAATCACCTTCTCATCAAGGCTACACCTCTCCTGGAACCAGCAAGCCTCAGTGAATTTGGCCTTGGACAAAGAATGTTCCGGCAAAATGATTTTTTAACATTCTTGAATGGGATAGGAGTTTCACTGGCAAGGCTGGCATTTGTTGTCCATCCCTTGGGGTCGCACGGTGGCGCAGTGATTAGCACTGCTGCTTCACAGCGGCAGGGACCCAGGTTCGATCCAGCCTCAGACTGTCTGTGTGGAGTTTGCACATTCTCCCTGTGTTTGCGTGGGTTTCCTCCGGGTGCTCCGGTTTCCTCCCACAGTCCAAAGACGCGCAGGTTAGGTGGATTGGCCATGCTAAATTGCCCGTGGTGTGTAGGTTAGTTGGATTAGCCTTGGGAAATGCAGGGAGACAGGGATATGGTAGGGGATGGGTGAGCCTGGGTGGGATGCTCTCTCTGGAGAGACGGTGTGGACTTGTTAGGCTGAATGGCCTGTTTCCACACCGTAGTGATTCTATGAACTAAATGGTGAACTACTTTGTACTAGCAGTTCAGAGTCAGATACATTGCTGTGGGCCTGGTGGTCACATGTTGGCCCTGTGAGGGTTAAGATGAGAGATTTGCTCCACTACTGATGGGTAATCAGCAATCACTTTTAATTCCATATTTTACTGAACACCAGCTTCACCATCTGTGATGATAGGATTTGAACCCTTTGTTCACAAAGCATTAACTTGTTGACTCTGGTTTACTAGTCCATTGACGTTACCAGGAAACCGCCTCCTCCCACAGAAGTCAATTATACAGTTCAGTCAGCACCGGCTAAACTGTGGTGACAAGGGCTCACACATTTGGCAAACTCTTCCATGCTCATCTCAAACAGACACATCATCGCGCTGCTGCAACTCACTCTTCTGGGCACAAGCCCAGCCTGTCCCGACTCTCTCTCTCTCTACTCCCCAGTTTCAGCTCGGCTAACTCCTCCCAGCTTACTGTGATAGACCCTCGAGCCTCCCGTCCCTATCAGCCAGGGCTCCGGCTGTGTCCCCAGTAACCTGCCTGGATGACGTTACAGTTGGAGTTCTTCGAGTCTGTGCTCAGGTAGACGGTGAAGAATGGGGAGGTCCGGTAATGAGCTGTAACAGACTGAAGCACTTCCTGAAAGTTGGCCTTATCCCATGGTTTTGTGATGTTCCAGCCTCCTAGCTGCAGAAAGAATTCAAAGAGATTGTCAAAGAGTCATACAGCACGGAAACAGACCCTTCAGCCCAACTCATTCATGCCTACCAGGTTTTCCTAAACTGAACTGGTCCAATTTGCCTGCATTTGGCCTATATCCCTCTAAACATTTCCAATCCATTTACCTGTCCAAATGTTTTTTTAAAATGTTGTAATTGTACCAGCCTCCACCCCTTCCTCTGGCACCATGTTCCATACACGTATCACCCTCTGTGTAAAACGTTGCACCTCAGATCCCTTTTAAATCTTTCCCTTCTCACATTAAACCTATGCCGTCTAGTTTTGGACTCCCATCCCACCCCCACGGCCCATCCCCATCTTGGGGAAAAGACCTTGGCTATTCACCTTATCCATATCTCTCATGATTTTATAAATCTCTATAGGGTCACCCCTCAGCCTCCTATGCTTCAGGGAAAAAAGCCCCAGCCTATCCAGCTTCTCTGTTAACTCAAACCCTTCGGTCTCGCAACCTCCTTGTAAACCATTTTTGCCCTCTCTCCAATGTAATAACATCCTTCCTATAGCAGGGCAACCAGAATTGAATACACTATGAAATGCTTGTGAAGGGAGAAACTGCGAGGTCTCAGCTTTGTTTATGTACAATCATGCCTCTTTGTATGATCATAGAATTATTCCAGTGTGGAAGCAGGCCATTCAGCCCATCGAGTCCATACCGACCCTCTCTTTGCATTCCAAAGTCATATGACACAGGAGAAGGCTATTCATTCCATCAAGCCCGTACTAGCGCTTTGAATGAGATTTTCAGTTCATCCCACTCCCGTTCTTTCTCCCATAGCCTTGTAAAGTTTTGCTTCCTGAGTTTATTTCCACTTCCTTTTAAATCTGCACCTTCTCAGGCACCACTTTCTAGATCTGTATTGCATAAATTTGGCACAAATAAAAATCTCTCCTCAGCTCCAATGTTTTAATTTTCACTCCCAATTATCCCAAACCTGCATCCTCTACGTATTGCCCCTCCTGCTGAGGGAAATAGTGCCTCCCCTTTCAGAGGGTAGCTAAGACGCAACCGCATTTCAGCGCGCCTGGAGTTACATGTAGTTAAAGATGGTAGATTTCCTTCCTTAAAGGGCATTGCTGACCAGCTTATAGATAACACAGTGTGGAGCCGGAGGAACGCAGCAGGCCAGGCAGCATCAGAGGAGCAGGAAAGCTGACATTCTGGGACCAGTTTGCTTTGTCCTGACAATCGATAACCATTTCAAGGTCACCAACACCGAGACTGCCTTCATATTCCAGATTTCATTAACTGAAGTTAAATTCCACCGCAGCATTATCCTGGGCCTTCAGCAACTTGTCCAGTGATATTAACAGTAAGCCATTGTCTCTCTACTGTCCCCCACTGCAAGGGGAGTGTAAGTCGTACTTGGTTTCAGTACACAGCAGGTTACAAGATCAGGGGCTGAGTCAGTCAGATTTCCTGTTCTTGATCGCTACCCACATGAGGCCGGAGAATGGGTTGTGATGCCCACAGTAGCTAATCAACAATGAGGGGTGTGACGGCGCAAGACAGGAATAGCTGCTGGGTCAAGGACTGGATAGCCATCAATGCACAGGGGAGCATGTACCTTTTCTTGAAGGGACTGGTTCTGGTTTGGGGGTGGACAGGACTCGGATTTTATTGCATTTATATAGCGCAGTCGCTGGAGTGTGCTGTTGTTGACGGGAGAAGGATTGTTAGCATGTGAGGCACTGTAAGAATCAAACAGGTTTATGAGCTCAGCAGTCAGTGGGGAGAGGACTGTGCAGTTCCTTCTGCTGTTTGTCAGATTTTACAGCCTGCTTTCCTGCTGTCACCAGTATCGAGATTCTGTACACAGCCCCTCCTGGGTCTTGACAATAAAAAGGGGGAGTTCCATTTGTGGACAGTGAGCTTGGAAAGGATAAACACAGAGCACATCAGACACTGATACATGGCCATTTGTCAAGGAAGCACCACTATAATCAAGGCATACACCAGTGACACACTTTAACTGGTTTATTATGGTTTTTAAAATACATGACACAATGGAATTGAACTGCATCTGCCAGTGTCTTCTATATAATTGGGGTAAAATACAATCGCTCAATCCCTTCTTTGTGTTTTAAGAAGCAGATAGTGGGTGGAGTACTGTTGCTTTCCTACCAGGCCCTGTGTTAGGCCATAGGCTCTGACCCCTAGTACATTCAGCACAGAGGTGGGGCAGGGCTGTCCCCTCTCAGATGTTGTCCTCCAAAGAGACATTTTCCCAGGGCCCTCAGTGCTGGCTGAGCTAAGTTTCCACGGCACAGGGTCGGGGGCTTCGTCTGACCTCCTGGTTCACTGTCTGAGGAGCTGTTTCTCTCCACAGCGCGGTGGAAATGGGATCACAAATACTCTGAAGTCCCGGGCAGACTGAGCTGTTTGTTAGGCAACGGGCAGGGAGGTGCAGTTGAGGCATGAGGCACCATGATCACATTGAATGGCAGAGGAGGTTTAAGGGGCCGAACGGCCTACTCCTGCTTCTAATCTTCAGGGGAAGGATAAATGGGTTTGCCAGGCACCTTCAACAAACTCAGAGTTACCATGTTGCAAAGGGAATGGAAGCTTGTTACAAACACTGAAGTCTGGGGAGAGAAAGGTGCACAGCGGTGAATGTAGGAGTAAGTCTGCATGGGAAGGAGCTTCTGCAACTCAGAAAGGGGAAATGAGGGATCAAACTCAAAGAATTGTACAATCCCATCAAGGAGGATGGGACTGAGTTGGATGCTCAGCCATGGTCATATTGAATGGTGCAGCAGGATCGAAGGGCCGAATGGTCTTCTGGTCCTATTTTCTATGTTTCTATCCGCTACCAGATGTCAGACAAACTGAGACAAAGCAGAAGCAGCAAAACAGTCCACGGTGGTTCAGTGGTTAGCACTGCTGCCTCACAGCGCCAGGGACCTGGCTTTGATTCCAGCCTCAGGTGACTGTGTGTGGAGTTTGCACATTCTACCCATGTCTGTGTGTGTTTCCTCCTACAGTACAAAGATGTGCAGGTTAGGGTGGATTGGCCATGCTAAATTACCCCATAGTGTCCAGGGATGTGCAGTCTAGGTGGGTTAGTCATGGGAAATGTGCGATTAGGGTGGTTGGTCTGGGATGGGTGCAGACTTGATGGGTCGAATAGCCTCTTTCCGCATTATAGGGATTCTATGAGAGATGGTGGTATTGTAAAGATGCATGCAGAAATGATATGCCTGTAGATAGTGGCACCAAGGGCTCGTGAGTAGAGAGGAAATACAGGGAGGCCATTTGAAACACCAGAGATAACCCATGTTGGAGTGGGAAGAGAAGCCATTGAAGATGGGAGGGCAAACAGGGTCGGAGTTCAAATGGAATTAAGGGAGGGTAGTGGCACACAGCTAGATATGTGAGCACAGGCACTAAAAGATGGCGATGGGCTCAATAGAGGGAGGAATCCTGATTGGAGAAGTTCACACCTGGATCTGCAGGAAAAATGGACAGTTGGGAGGCAGTATTAACTGATAACACCTTCCATGATGCCTCACTAGACAGGCGCCCTTTTTGGTCTTGAAGGGCTTATGAACGTAAGAATGAAAAACAAGGCCATTCAGGCCCTCAAGAATGCTGCACCATTTGATAAGGTCATGACTGATATGACTGTGGCCTTAACTCCACTTTCTGGCCCAGCTCAACAACGTTTGATCCCCTCTCTTCAAGAATCTATGAGGCTCTGCCTTGAACATATTCAATAACGTCACCGCTCTCTTTATCATAAGGAATCCCTCTAGACTAAGGAGGAATTCTCTATGAATAGAAATGGGGGCGCTTGTTAACTTCCTCCTCTTGAAGTCCTTGTGCATAACTCCAGTTATATCAGCTAGCTCACCAAAGAATGAAGGTCAATCCTTAAACCTGACAGTGCTTTGGAATGATGTACATGTGCTGCGGAGATCTCCGATGAATCACAGCACAGCCGAGGTAACACCACAGGGGAGGATGAGTTGGCAAACACTCAAAGCAATCATTACTCCAAACCCAAGTGACTGAATGAGCATAAATCTGTGTGGCTCCTTACACAGGGCTGAAAGAAGCCATCATATCTTGGTTTAACATTGAGTCATAGTACCTTCGCTGAAAATGAAGAGCTGGCAAAACAATCATGTAAAAAGGTTAGGTTGTATAAGGGCTTAAAGGACCCTGGAGCAAACCTAGCAATGATGACATGGAGCTGCACATCCCTGGTATAAATACCACAGTGTGGGTGGTGTTAGAACACACTAGACTTGGATGGTTGATATGAATGCCTGAAGAAGATACATTAGTTCTTTCCTAATGTTACTATAAAGTCAGATGCTGGTACAGCTATGCTTATTGTGGACAGCGGTCTTTACAATTCATTTTTAATAAACAGGAATACTTTGGAATTTTAGGTTGAAGACAGTTCTTGAATTTGCCTATGCCTTAACCAGTCTGTGTCGAACCCAAACTCAGTGAGTGTCGAACCATGTGATACAAACTGCTGGCAGTGATGGGTTTCTCCTTCCTTACCTTGTTAATGATGTCAAGAAGGGGTTGTCCCTGTAACTCCTCGATTTTCTGCATGTTCATGCAGGCCTGGAAATAATGCTGGGCTTTACGTTCAGCTTCACTGGTAGTGGTCAACGTGGTGTTTTCTAGTGAGAAGACAGAACCTTTGTTTGAAAAAGAACTGCAACTCCATTTTCGAATTGTTGAATAAATGCAATGCAAAACTCGATACTTTGCGGCGAATTAAAAAGATTGGCTAATGCATGTTTCATAAACATAAAACATCCCCTGTGATGGTGGGGGCATGTTGCCTCATGAGGAGAGGTTGGACAGGCTCATTGGAGTTTAGAGGACGCTGAGGCATTCGTATTGAGACACAATGACCCAGCAGATGCTGAAAGGATGTGCCCTATTCTGGGAGAGGCTAGAATTAGGGGGCACAGTTTGAAAATATAGGCCTGCCTATTTACAATGGAGCTGAGGGACATGAGTATTTGAAATTCTCTTCCCCAGACAGCAGTGGAGGTGCGGGTCATGGAATACTTTTACAGCAGTGGTAAATACACTCTTGATAAACAACAGGTGTAAGATTATCAGGAGGATGTGGGATAATCCAATTAGCCATGTTTTTTTTATGGAAAATAGAATCTCTACAGAGTGAAAACAGGCCATTCGGCCCAACGAGTCCACACTGCCCCTCTGAACAGCATCCCACCCAGACCCATCCCCCTATCCTTTTCCTGTAACTTGCATTTCCCATGTATAATCCACCTAATTTACACACCACTGGGCACTATGGGGCAATTTAATTTGGCCAATCACCTAATCTGCACATCTTTGGACTGTGGGGGGAAACCAGAGCACCCAGAGAAAACCCACACAGACACAGGGAGAATGTGCAAACTCCTTGTTGAAAGGCAGAACACACTCAAAAGGCTGAATGGCCTACTCCTGGTGAAACATAAAAACTGGAATAGGTCCTTCAGCCTACACTGTCCTTTCAATTGGATCACCACTGATCTGCACCTCAACTCCATTTCCCTGCCACTGCCCCATCTCCTTGTATTCTTTACCCAACAAAAATCTTAGTCTTGAACATTTCCATTAACCGAACAACCTTTTGAGGGAAGCAAGTTCCAGATTTCCACGACAGCACGGTGGCTCAGTGGTTAGCACTGCTGCCTCACAGCACCAGGGACCTTGGTTTGATTCCACCCTCGGGCGACTGTCTGTGTGGAGTTTGCACATTCTAATCGTGTCTGTGTGGGTTTCCTCCGGGTGCTCCGGTTTCCTCCCACAGTCCAAAGATGGCCATGTTAAATTGCCCATAATATCCTGGGATGTCCAGGCAAGGTGGATTACCCATGGGAAATGCAGGGTTACAGGGAAGGGTGGGTCTGGGTGGGATGCTCTCTGGAAGGTCGGTGTAAACTTAATGGGCTGAATGGCCTGCTTCCACCCTGTAGGAATTTTATGATTTCCAGTGTGACAAAACATCCTTCCAGATTTCACTTAAAAAGGGAATAGCTCTAAATTTGAGATGATGCCATTTGATGTGAATCCTATTGCATTGGTAAAGGAGCAGTGTGGTTCTTCCTCTGTCCTGCCCAAGCTACTGCATCATTTATCCTGTTGTAGCTTCTCAGAGCTTCCTGCGCATAAACTGACTGCTGTATTTTCACATTAGAATAGTGACTGTCCTTTAAAAACATGTCATTGGGACAGCCTTGGAACTTCTTAATATTGTGAAAATCTCTGTAGAAACTCTAATATCCTTAAATTCTAATTCCTCTCCTGAAACATTTAGTTAGTTCTTTTCTGTCTGCTTACAAATCTGAGGTGATGGATCAGTTACTCCAACATAAATCCTAATAAGTGTTTATATAAGTAATTCTACATGAAACAAAATGATCTTCATCTTGATTATTCTCTAAACAAAAAGAACTAAAAAACTGTGGATGCTGGAAATCAGAAACAAAATCTGCTGGGAAAACTCAGCAGGCCTGGCGGCATCTGTGGAGAGGGAAACAGAGTTACCGTTTTGGATCCAGTGACCCTTCTTCAGTTCAGAATTGGACTCGAAAAGTTGACTCTCCACAGATGCTGCCAGACCTACTGCATCTCTCCAGCAATTTATATTTTTGTTTCAGGTTTCCAGCATCCACATTCTCTCGGCTTACTGGCTGCATCTTTAAACCTGTCCAAGGGCAACAAAGGAAGGTCTATGCAAACACCATCACATTCAGTTCGCCTTAGGCCAGGCAAAATACTGACTGCTCTGGTCCAAGGCTGTGGGAGGGATTCCGCAAAGTAGGAATCCTACACTGCCAGACATACTTCACTGGTGCCTGTGCCATGCCCCTCAGATCCAGAAATCCCTCTCTTATCCTCTGTCTCTTTCCTTTGGCATGTTCCTTTAAACGGAGCTGAATTCCAATTGCTCCTTCCATCACTTGGTTTTTCTTGATCTCACTCCCATTAAGCACCTTGGGATGTTCTTATTTTTGCCAATTACAGCTATCTGTGAGGCTCTGCTAGTTATAGGTGGCAGGGTTGTAAATCCAGCTGTTAGCTGGTGCAGTACAGTGCCGTGGGAGTTGGGGACCAATTAACATCTTATTTAAGGCCGTGCTCGTATTTGTTACTTAACCACTCAAACTGTGAAGATGCTTTCACCAAGCGATTAATGAGGAAAGATTTTGAAGCAAATGACTAGCCACATGCTAACTCTGCTCATACACATTGCCTAAAGGAAAGGAAACATCAATTTCTGTGGTTTCAGTGTACATGCTCATACTTGGGAAAACCTGGAGACGAAGTTTAATGTTTTACAGCATAACTTTGAATCTACTGCAGAGCTTTAGACCATTTTGGCTAACTAGGCTACACCAGTTCTTTTCTTAATTTAAAATTTAAGATTTAGATGGGATATAGTTTTGGATCTTTTGTTGCGTGTACTCAAGTAAGAAGTACAGGAGTACAGTGAAAAGTGTATAATGTCATCACACTTACAGTGCCATCTTAGGTACCAAGTGGCAAAATAAACCAAGTTAAAGATGTTAAGCATTACCATCATTGAATAAATAGAAAAATAAGGTAATAGTTACAGTTAGTTCACACAATGTGTGTGTTGCTGGCTAGAGTGGCATTTATTTCCAAACCCTAATAACTCCCCATATACATGGCACCTAAATACCTGGTCACCCAGCTAACAAACTCTAGCTTGTCCTACTTCAGCTGCTGCCAGTAACTCCACGGTCTTGACCTCAGTTTCATTCCCCTCCCAGGCTGTGCACTCAGGATGTAGCAGCTGATGTGTAAATGCCTTGGGTGACTGTGTGGAGTTTGCACATTCTCCCATGTCTGTGTGGGTTTCCTCTGGGTGCTCCGGTTTCCTCCCACAGTCCAAAGATGTACAGGTTAGGTGGATTGGCCATGCTAAATTGCCCATAATGTTCAGCGGTGTGTAGATTAGGTGGATTAGCCTTGGGAAATGCATGGTTACACAGATAAATTAAGGGAGTGGGACGGCATGTGATGCTCTTCGGAGGTTCGATATAGACCTAATGGGCTGAATGGCCTCTTTCTGCACTGTAGGGATTCTATGATTCTAAACATAGTACTCACATTGATCTGAAGTGAGGTTACTCCAACTCATTAACAACCCCAAAACTGTTTACCCCTTTCTACACAGGCAAAAATCGCAGATACCGAAAACCTGAAACTGAAACATAAAGCACCAGGAATGCCAAGCAACATCTGTGGTGAGAGAAGCAGGGTTAATGTTTCAGTTCAGAAAGCTGTCTTCAGGCTGTGGAGCTGAAAAACAAACTCCTTTAGATTCTGATAGACCTGTCGAGCAGCATTTTCTTTCCATTTCTTCGTCTGCAACATCACAAGCTCTACTCTGATTTCGCCACCTCCCCAGTCGCCACACCATTTACTGCTGAAACCTCCCCAACCTGCCTTTTAATCCCATGTCTCTAACTGTCTCCCGGACTCCAACCTGTTCCACAAATTGAACTAAAAAGATGTGTGGGAATGAAGTGGAAAGTTGGAGTTGACAGAAGGGACATGAAAAAAAACTGACAAGTAACCCTGGCTCCAACTGGCCCAGTTTGACACAGTTTGAGAAAGGTTAATGGCTTAGAATTCCCTCAAAGCTGAATGAACTGTGCAACAATAGTAAAAGGCTGAAGACCGGTGGCAAATCTTGGAGAGAGTCAGATATAAATGACACTGCTTCTTAATGCCATGTCCAACGTTTGACAATCTGCTGTGTACCAATTCTGCAAATTCTCTCAAAACTCTGTCACTTATTGACAATAACCCTTCCCCCCCGGACCCCAAACTGAGCAAAAATACAGCACGTGATCTCATTGAAATATTAAGGATTTTTAAGAGCCTTGTCTGGGTAAATGCTGAGAGGGCGTTTTCCCCTCACAGGAGAGTCTAGGACCAGAGGTAAGTCTCAGAATAAAGGAGTGCCAATATAAGACTGAGATGAGGGGGAGTTTCTTCTGTCAGAGGGTTGAAAGGCTTTGGAACTCCTTGCCACAGAGAGCTGTGAGGGCAGAATCATGGTGTATGTTTAAGGTTGAGATACATAGATTCTTGATCAGTCGGGAAATCAAGGGTTACGGGGAAAGTGGATCAGGCTCAGTAAACCCTGACCTCTCCCCCGGCTCCAATTCCTACCTCTTCATTATTGTAGGAGCAACAAGAGACATTTGAAATCAAAATGTCTGAGCATGCTGAAGACAGTGATTGATTGCATTCTAGATCATAAAATCCCTACAGTGTGGAAGCAGGCCATTTGGCCCATCGAGTCCACACCGACCCTCCAAAGAGCATCCCACCCAGACACACCCCCTACCCTATCCCTGCACTTCCTTCCCTGGACACTATGGGCAATTTAACATGGCCAATCTACCTAACCTGCACATCTTTGGATTGTGGGAGGAAACCAGAGCACCCAGAGGAAACCCACACAGACACGCGGAGAATGTGCAAACTCCACGCAGACAGTCGCCCGAGATATGGAATCGAACCCAGGTCCCTGGCGCTGTGAGGCAGCTGTGCTACCCACTGTGCCACTGTGCCTAGATATTATAGACATTGAGGGAAACAGGGGAGCAGTGCAGGAAAATGGTGTTGAGACAGCAGATCAGCTGATCAATGGCGGAGTAGGCTTGAGAGCTCAAAGAGCCTCCTATTTCTTATGTTCCTTTGTAAACAAAACAGCAGAGGGGTTTGTGGAAGAGGATGACCATTTTCGGAACATTCACAACTTGTCAGTGAGAAATGCCATAAAGCCCAAGCAAAAAAAATACACATTGGAAAGCAGAGAAAGAGGACAGTCCAGTCCCAAAGTGAATAGGCGGTAGCCTTCAGTTGGAAATACAATATGGTGTATTGTATATAGCGCACTGGATTACATAAATGTGTCACAAAGGAGCGTTCCTTCCCTTTTTAACTTAAGTTAAAATGCGCATACATACATTTTCACTTGAGGTTAATGCCCCTTTAAGTCTAGAGCGTTGAAAATGGAAGGTTTCAAAGCACAGGCAAGGAAGACACCATGCTGATAATTCGCCTTTCAGCCATGAAAAGGTAGTTTTTAAAAAGTGATTGGGAAGCTAAGTCCGTGAAAGAGTACTGTCTCCTGTGAACTGCTGTTATGTCTCCATGGTGACGAGATGACAGGGGCAAGGCTTTTTCAATGGGAAAGGGAGCCTCACAAATGGGAAAAGGCAGTTTCGAAAGAGGAGTCACTGAATCACAGAAAAGGGACAAATGGATATTTAGACTGAACCTCATCCCCACTGCTGACACATCCCCTTCAAAAGGTAAAGCTCTCTTCAAAGCAGAGGTTAAGCACTGCAGGGTACCTGCAATAAAAAGATCTTGCTTTGACATGTGCCATTTAATTCTTGGAACTAACATCTTTTTACCCTAGATTTTCTCTCCTCTTCTTCTACTTCTTCCACAGCCCCCAGGACCCAGAGGCCCTTTTCCTCCCATAGACCATAAGAAATAGGAACAGGAGTAGGCCACTCGGCCCCTTGAGCCTGCTTCACCTTTCAATATGATTGTGGCTGATGTGACATTCCTCACATCCATTTTCCTGCCCTTTCCTGTAACTCCTGATTCCCCGGCTGGTCAAATATCTATTTGTCTCAGACTTAAATATACACAAGGGTTGTCCCCACAGCCCTCTGTGGCAAGGAGTTCCAAACATATAACCCTCTGAGAGAAGAAATTCCACCACATCTCAGTCTTAAATTGGCACTCCTTATTCTAAGACATCTCCTCTGGTCCTAGGCTCTCCCATGAGGGGAACATTCTCTCAGCATTTACCCTGTCAAGGCCCTTATGAATCTTATATTTTTCAATGAAATTACCTCTCATTTTTCTAAACTCCAGTGAGTAGAGTCCCAACCCGCTTAGCCTTTGCTCATAAGATGATTCCTCCATACCAGGGAGCATCCCAGGGAACCTTTTCTGAACTACCTCCAAAGAAACAATCTTTCCTTAAATCCAGGAACCAAAACTGCTCACAGTACTCCAGATGTGGTCTCACCAGCACCTTGTACAGTTGCAGTAAGCCTTCCCTACTCTTATACTCCAACTCCCTTTAAACAATGGCCAACATTCCATTAGTGTTCCTGATTACATTAGCCTGTTGACCCTGTGTGCTAGCTGTCTGTGTTTCATGCACGTATACTCCCAAGTCTCTTTGTGTTACAGCTTTCTGCAGTTTTTCTCCACTTAAATTTTACTCTTTTGTTCTCCCTTCCACAATTAACAACTAAACATTTTCTCTCATTGTACTCTATTTGCCAGCTTCTTGTCTATCAAAAACCTTAACCTATGAATTGCAACTTGCGCTTCCACCCACTTTAGTGTTGTCTGCAAATTTGGCTATAGTATATTCACTTCTATCGTCCAAGTCATTAATATATATTGTAAACAGTTGCAGTCCCAGCACTGATGCCCATGGAGCCCTACTGGTCAGGCGTTGCCAACCTGAAAAAGAATCCCTTATCCAGTCCCCCTCCACTGATACCCTCATCCGCTTAGCCGAACTCGTCCTCACACTCAACAACTTCTCTTTCAATTCCTCCCACTTCCTACAAAGGGGGTAGCCATGGGCACCCGCACGGGCCCAAGCTACGCCTGCCTCTTTGTAGGTTACGTGGAACAATCCCTCTTCCGTACCTACACTGGCCCTAAACTCCACCTCTTCCTCCGTTACATTGATGACTGTATCGGCGCCACCTCGTGCTCCCACGAGGAAATCGAGCAGTTCATCCACTTCACTAACACCTTCCACCCCAACCTTAAGTTTACCTGGACCATCTCTAACACCTCTCTCCCCTTCCTGGACCTCTCTGTCTCCATATCGGGCAACCACCTAGAAACCGATATTCATTTCAAGCCCACCGACTCCCACAGCTACCTAGAATACTCCTCCTCCCACCCACCTTCCTGCAAAAATGCTATCCCCTATTCCCAATTCCTTCGCCTCCGCCGCATCTGCTCCCAGGATGAGGCATTCCACTCCCGTACATCTCAGTTGTCCTCGTTTTTCAAGGACCGTAACTTCCCCTCCTCGGTGGTCGAGAACGCCCTCAACCGTGTCTCCCACATCTCCCGCACCTCATCCCTCACACCCCGTCCACGCAATAAAAACCAAAAAAGAATCCCCCTCGTCCTCACGTACCACCCCACCAACCTCCGGATCCAACGCATCATCCTCCGACACTTCCGCCATCTGCAATCCGACCCCACCACCAAAGACATCTTTCCCTCCCCACCTTTATCTGCTTTCCGGAGGGACAACTCTCTCCGTGACTCCCTTGTCCGCTCCACACTCCCCTCCAGCTCACCACACCCGGCACTTTTCCCTGCAACCGCAGGAAGTGCTACACCTGCCCCCATACCTCCTCCCTCACCCCCATCCCAGGCCCCAAGAAGACTTTCCACATCAAGCAGATGTTCACCTGCACATCTGCCAATGTGGTATACTGTACCCGGTGTGGCTTCCTCTACATCGGGGAAACCAAGCAGAGGCTCGGGGACCGCTTTGCAGAGCTCCTACACTCGGTTCGCAATAAACAACTGCACCTCCCAGTCGCGAACCATTTCAACTCCCCCTCCCATTCCTCAGACGACATGTCCATCCTGGGCCTCCTGCAGTGCCACAACGATGCCACCCGAAGGTTGCAGGAACAGCAACTCATATTCCACTTGGGAACCCTGCAGCCCAATGGTATCAATGTGGATTTCACAAGTTTCAAAATCTCCCCTCCCCCAACCGCATCCCAAAACCAGTCCAGCTCGTCCCTGCCTCCCTAACCTGTTCTTCCTCCCACCTATCCCCTCCTCCCACCTCAAGCTGCACCTCCATCTCCTACCGACCAACCTCATCCTGCCCCCTTGACCTGTCCGTCCTCCCTGGACTGACCTATCCCCTTCCTAACTCCCCACCTACACTCACCTTTACTGGCTCCATCCCCGCCTCTTCGACCTGTTTGTTTCCTCTCCACCTATCCTCTCCTCTATCCCTCTTCTATCCGCCTCCCACTCTCTCCCTATTTATTTCAGAATCCCCTTCCCCTCCCCCTTTTCTGATGAAAGGTCTAGGCCCGAAACGTCAGCCTCTCTGCTCCTATGATGCTGCTTGGCCTGCTGTGTTCATCCAGCCCTGCACCTTGTTGTCTCGGATTCTCCAGCATCTGCAGTTCCTATTATCCCTTATCCCCACTTGTTGTTTCCTGTCCATGAGCCAATTCTCTATCCAATTCACTACCTCCAACACTGTGGGCTCTTATATTAAGACTTAACTTTTTGTGAGATACCTTGTTGAGTGTCCTCTGGAGGTCCAAATACAACATGTCTACTGATTCCCCTCTCCCTACTCTGGTTGAGACACCTTCAAAAAACTCTAATAAGATTGTCAGGCACCATTTCCCTTTCATGAAGCCATGCTGACTCTGCTTGATTAGATTATAATTTTCAAAATGTGCTGCTATTACTTCCTTCATAATTGATTCCAACATTTTCCCAACAGCAGATGTTAGGCTAATCAGCCTATGGTTACCCACTTTTTGCTTCCCACCTTTTTGAACAGAGGTGTCACATTGGCAGTTTTCTAATCCTCCCATTACTTTTCTAGAATCCAAGGATTGTTGGAAAATTACAAGCAATGCATTTGGTAGCTCTATAGTTATTTATTTTAGGATCCTCGGATGTAAACCATCATACCTATCTGCCTTTAGCCCCATTAGCTTGTCTAATGCTACTTCTTTAGTGATGGTGATGATACTTAATTCCTCCCCCCATATTCTTTAGCGTTGAAGGGGTCTATCTTTATCTGTGGATCTTCATGGCGAGACCATACTATGCAATTTCACGTCCAAATGATGGATTCCAGTTTAGATTTGAGATGATTCCCCATTGTCATGGGGTAACTGTGTCTGATTTCCTACCTCAACATGACCTCCCAAGCCCGGTGACCTGACACTCCGTCCCTCCATTGCAGAGGAAATGCTCAGCTCAATATTCTACACGTCTCCAAAACCACATGGTTCTGGCCAAGCCTCCCCCATAGTAACAAGGCCGGATGTCCCCTTCCCTATAGTAACTAGACCTGACACACCCTCCCCCATAGTAACCGTCGCAGCAATTCCCCTCCCCCACAGTAACAGGGCCGGAACTCCTTCCCCCTAGTAACCAGACCTGACACATCACCCAATAACCCTCCTCCACAGTAATTAAAACACCCCGTCCCCACTATAATTAAACCAGCAATACCCCTTCCGCCACAGTAACTGGGACGGATCCTAGCTCCCCAATAACTATTGTGACAGTGACCCTCCCTCCTGCTAGTGATCAAGATTGACACCCGCTTTCACACAGTGTCCAGCCCTTGCATGTTCGGAACTTCAAACTAATATTCACATCTTACAAGTGACCAAAAAGACTTCCAAACGCTGACTGCCTGGGGTTACCCGAATTTTGTGCATTCAGACACTTCCCTATCTCAAGAGGAGAACAAAAGGAACATTCCAGACTGACGCTGAATCAATGCCTTTACCAGAACCTAACTGTAGAGAACATTACCGATTAATTAGACCTTCCAAAAGCAATGATATTGACAGTCTCAAACTCTCAAGGTGTGAAAGCCACAGCCAGATCTGTAATTGATCTAACCATCCACTTGATCTAGAAAAGGACATTGTAATGTCACATGATGAAGCAGCATTTAGTCTGTCTGTTTCTAAAATAGTAGCAGAGGTTGTTCTGAAGACAAAGTTCCATCAGAAAACCATTGAAACAGCTGAAAGTCAGTGAAACAGCCAAAGCAATACAATGAGATACCTTGAAATTAGAAATTCTCTCCCCAAAATGGGTTCAACTGAATCAACCCCCTGGAAATTTGACAACAAGCCTTACTGCATACTGAGAAACCGCTACTTCATAAGATCTTTAGTTTAATTAAAGCATTAACCAATCTAAGAAACTAAGGCCTGTCATGAAAAAGACTGAGTTAAGTTGCAATTGCATTGTTCTACCTTCATCTGTATTTAATGTTTGTGTGTCTGACTGTGTGAAAGAGACAAATGAGTGAGATGTAGCATCTTAGACTGGGCAAATGCGTCATAATAAATAACATTTTTGTTATTAAAGTGATAAAAAAAAAGCTTGCTGGTATAATTATTTAGTCTGGGCAATCACTCTTGAAGATAACCAATCACACATCCCTTACTTATATGTTCACCATGATAATACAGGGCGGCTCAGTGGTTAGCACTGCTGCCTCACAGCACCAGGGACGTGGGTTCAATTCCACCCTCGGGTGACTGTTTGTGTGGGTTTTGCACATTCTCCCCGTGTCTACGTGGGTTTCCTCTGGGTGCTCCGGTCTCCTCCCACAGTCCAAAGATGCGCAGGTTAGGCGGACTGGCCATGCTAACTTTCCCATAATGTTGAGGGGATGTGTGGGTTACCCATGGAAAATGCAGAGTTATGGGCGGGTGGTGGTGATGGTGGTGGTGGGGGATTCTGGATGGGATGCTCTTTGAAGAGTCGGTGTGGACCTGTTGGACCGAATGGTCTGTTTCCACACTGTAGGGATTCGATTCCATCCTAATAGAAAGGGGACACAGGACCTGTGTCTGTGTCTGTGATAAAGGAAAAATATTGATCAACACTCCATTAACTTAAACCTAAAACACAGTAGCATGGTTTTAGGAACAGAATTTTTCGAAATCCACTAACTCACAATTCTACACACAAAAATCCATAGCCTAAACAGATCTTCCACAGGCTAGAATAAATGCAGAATACTGTTAATGCTGAAATCAGAAACAAACACATAGAACCCTAGAGAAACTCAGCAGGTATGAAGTTCTGAAGAAGTGTCTCACCAGACTCAAAATCTGTTTTATCCACATAGATGCGATCAGATCTGCTGAGTGCCTCTAGCATTGCATAATAGTTTCTCCCACAGATTGGTGAGCTTATAGCTAATGCATTTCTATCATACATGCACAAATTTGGAATATTTTAATAAGGCAGCAGCAACCTTATTTACTGCATCTCAGATCTCAATCTCAAATTTAAATTCAACAGTTGACACAGGGTTCTTTATAACAGCATTCACTCCATAATTCTTCACCCACACTATAGTTCCTGAACACTCGCAGTCCTAAGCTACAGATTCCACATTAATTTGCATTAGCAAGGAAGTGCATTATCTCAAGTATTCAAAGGTTTCCTAGTTCCTAGTTTGCTGAATACTCTTTTGCTGATTGGTTCAGAACTGTTTTATCTCTTTGCAGCTTTCTACTCTAATCTGACTTCTTATGTAGCCTCTTTTCTCCCTCCACTCCCACTTCCCAGAAGATTGCCTCCTCTGTGGAAGTGGTAGATGGAACACTTTGCACTTGGCCCTGAGGTTTTGGAATCCCTTTAGCTCAACTCAGTTGCCCCTTTCTCTCCTCAAACAGCCTTGATACATCCCAGCAAAAAGTTTCCTGGTTTTGGCACCCCTGAGTAAAAAGGCTCCCATCTCACACAACTCTGAAGCTTACCCGCTCCATCCTTGGCACTGGCACCCTGGAGGATCACTCACTGACTGACCTCCTTTCCTTTCTCACTGCTCTCCCAATGGGCTGTTTCTGTGCTGTGTTTTCTCTTCCGCAATATGCCAGATAGAAGCAGCCTGCGATTAGAGGAGCAGCTTCTACTGATTCTATCTAATCTACTTATGGCACAAACAGAAATTGCAGGAGAAACGTGGCAGGAATGGCAGCATCTGTGGAGAGAAAGCAGAGTCAACATTTCGTCATTGGACCCGAAACGTTAACTCTGCTTTCTCTTCAACGATGCTGCCAGACCTGCTGAGTTTCTCCAGCAATTTCTGTTTGTGCTTCTGATTTCCAGCATCTGCACTTCTTCATTTTTATTGTATCTTCTCTGACTGGTTGGCCCTGTGTTTGAATGTTTTTGCGAGTTATGGAAATGGTGTCTGCCCACCAATCCCATGCATGTTGAGTGCTGAATGACACCTTCCTCCCTAGTGCAACCAGGACGGATAAACCAGTAACCCCCCACCCCAAGGCAACTCGGACAGCCCTGCATTGATGCTAATTAAATGAAAGTTGGTGCCCATCCTATTTTGTACCAAGCAGATGAGGGAGGAGAGAAGATGGGAGATGGGAACATTGACAGAGCAAATGAAGAGAAAAAGGTATTTCAAAACTTAGAATCTCATATTGAAGACAGAGATCCGAGGGCCTCAGTTCACTATTTGCAGTGATGATTTAAACAGCCCTGAGGAATAAATGGCTGAGCTGAGGTGGTGCACATTTGCAACATTGCTAAAGCCAAACTTCAGTGGGAATCAGGAAAACTAAATTGAAAGGAAAGGAAGTAAATTGGCCAGGTTTATTCTTAGACGACCCACACCATACACTGGATTCTTTTATTCTCATAATTTATTCTCAATTTTCTTCCCCAATATGCAAGACAAAAGGCGATTTGTGAAGAATGAATAATTTAAATCTCATTAGCATACAGAATATCAGATCTGGTGAATGGTATATTGTTTTCCAATTCAATCGCCCAGTGTCAATATTAAGTGCTTCCAGGTCACACATCAACCAACCAGCTGCCAAGTGACCTTTATTCAGCACTATTCCTCATCCTTGAACTTAGAAGCACCCATCGGAATCTCTCCCACACCTACACAGACACTTCCTGACCCTGCACTGCCAAATAGTGTCAATTTACAGCCTTGGCACAGATGGCAAAATGTCTTGTCGACACTCATCAATGAGGCTCACCTTGTTTAATGTGACCATTTCACACAAAGTAACTTTAGATACTTTTGTCTTCCTCATTTGTACTGTTTAATGTGCGTAGCACTATATGTGAGCAGTTGCATTGCTACGTTTTGTACAGAACAGTGCAGTGGGAATTCCAATTTTCTGATCCACAAACAGATTACACAAATCTCTTTCCAAGCTAAAACCAGTCACAATTTGGAAACTGAAGGACTGGATGGTGAACATTACACGACTGTCTGCAACATGCTCAATAACTAGGAATGTTAATACCCAGGGATGGGATGTCCATTGACTGTTTGCAAATCTCACTTCCACTGATATTGGTCATATATCCCGGGGTGGACAGATTGAATACACAGGACAGAACAAAAAAGTGTGAATCCTTACAATCATCGCTGTACACCGATGTTCCAACTTTGGGAAGGTGATGGTGTAGTGGTAATACCGCAGGACTGTTAATTCAGGTAATGTTGCAGGTACCCAGGTTTGAAACTCACCGCAGCAGATGGTGGAAGCGCACCAATATCTACAACCAACACTCAAGCTACAAATCTTCACTCAAACCCTGATGACACGCAATGGTCAAAGGAGTAGGAAGTGATACTGATCGGGCAGAGGTAACTGTCTAATTACAATACGTTTTAGCCCAGTATTGATATTTAAGTCTTAGACTCTTTCAATTGCGCAGTGAAGGACAGTGAATGCAGTTCACAACGTGTGCAGTGCTACGATTACAATGTTATCTAGATTCTTTCAACAGTTAAGGACCTAAGGATAAGGAATTTGAGAGTTCTACCTGCTTCAGGTTTTAGGCATGACAACATGCTGAAATCACCAAACTGAGTGGTGATGCCCTGTTAAATAAAACTATTTTATCAGCACAGAGGTTGTGTCAACCGAAATACTGTGACTGATGAGTAGGATGCTATGAAAAAAGCTCAAATGAAACTGGACACGGGCATGGAAAGTCAACTGGTTCTGGGAAATCAGTGGGTTTACAGTGTACACAATCAACAAGACCTAATTTGGCTATAATAAAACATTAAACAGGGTTTATTGGCATAAGGAAAAGAAAAAACAGTAACTATTTTAAAGTTCCATCGGTAGTTTGTTCATCTACCTTCTCGTGCTAAAAATCCTACTCAAGAATGCAGGAGTGAGGGGCAATGAGTACATTAAACCTAGAGAAGAGATCACTGATAAATATAAAACAATACACAGACACAGCCAAGATAACAAGGTGTAGAGCTGGATGAACACAGCAGGCCAAGCAGCAT
>NC_063362.1:33055455-33118778 GCF_021869965.1 Rhincodon typus
ATCTGCAGATCCTACTATCTCCAAAGATACAGCCAATATATTTACTTCATCTACAACAACATACAGTAAAGGGAAAAAGAGTAATAGGCGAAAAGATAATGGAGAGATACAGAGGGACCATACTGGGGACAAGGGCTACGTTCCTAAGCAACAATCAGAAGTCAGCAGCACAGTGGGGAAGGGTTTGCCAAAGACGAATTGAGGGATGTATGTGATCAATTGAACTTTGTAGTAATGAATACAGCGTCAGAAAGTCTCTTTACTCATGCAGTGCGTGAAAGAAATCAATGCAGTGACAGATGAAAACCTAATCCAAGTGGGCCAACCAACTTGTACATTAACATCGGTCCTGGCATGAGGAGTCTGTGTGAAGAACTCACTGCAAGTTGTTGGGGGCTACAGTCCATGTATAGTGGGACAAAACCAAAAATTCCACGAGTTATGAGTGATCATTCCTCAGTTTGGGAGGGACTGCAAATGAGCTCCACTTTTTCTGAACACTCATTACGAAATGATCTGCATTCAGGGAGTTCGCTAAGGCCGAAGTTTCAGAGAAAACATGGTGAGCCACAGTCCATCAGAAATGAGTTAGAATCCAGGGGGACATGGTAAATTACAAAAGAGAAAGGCAGAAACAATGGAGAGGTTTGGGTAAGATTAAAGGGTAGTAACAGAAAATCAGTAATTTTACAGCACGGCAACCAAGCAATTAAGGCACATTCTTCAAGGCTAACTGGCACTGATTATACACTTTACAGAATCTGAACAAGACATAGAAAGAGATGAGGCACCATATATTTTGCATACACAAATATTGGAGAGGTTCTGCTGGCACAGTGATAGTGTCCTTACCTCCTCTCAGAGTCATAGAGATCTACAGCACAAAAAAAGACCCTCAGCCCATCATGTCCAAGCCAGTCAAAAATAGTCACTATCCTAAGGTCATTTTCCAGCACTTAACACATAGCCTTATTTGCCTTGGCATCGCAAGTCCACATCTTAAAACCTTTTTCTGCCTCTAGTCCCCTTACAGGTCATGACTCCCACCAACCTCAGAGTGAAATAAAAACTCCTCACATTCCCTCTAAACCTCTTGTGCCTATCTTAAATCCATGACTCTGGTCATTGATCCCTCCACCAAGGGGAAAAGTTTCTTCCTATCTACCCTATTTATGCCCTTCTCAATCATGCTCCCTCTTAATCTCCTTTGCTCTAAGGTTAACAACCCCAGTCTGTCCAATCTCTTTTCCTAACTAAAACTCTCCAGCCCAGGCAACTTCCTAGTAAATTTCCCCTACACCGTCTTCAGTAAAATCACATCCCTCCTACAATGTGGTTTCCAGAACTGTATGCAATATGCTAGCTGGGGCCCAAACAACCTTTCATGCAGTTCCAACTTATCCTCTATGCTTTTAAACTCTATGCCTCAGCTAAAAAAGGCAAATATACCATATGCTTTCTTAACCACTTTATCCACCTGTCCTGCTAGCTTAAGGGACCACTGTTCACACACATCAAGATCCTGCTGATCCACGCTGCTTCCCAGGATCCTACCATTCAACATGTATTCCTTTTGCTTGTTTGTCCTGCCCAAGTGCATCACCTCACAGAGAGTGGTTCGTGTGTGGAATGAACTTCCAGAGGAAGTGGTGGATGTGGGTACAGTTATAAAGTTTAAAAAACATTTAGATAAGTACACGAATAAGAAATAGTTGGATGGATGTGGGCCAAGTGCAGGCAGGTGGGACTAGTTTAGTTTGGGATTATGGTGGGCATGGACTGGTTGGACTGAAGGGTCTGTTTCCATGCTCTATGACTCTATGACTGGCACGAGGTGTAATAACAGAAAAGGAGCAATCACATAGTCAGGAGCATACACTTCGATGCTCTTCTCCGGAGTCGCATTGTCTCCTTGGTTCCCTGCCTACTCCTTCAGTGTGATTATTTTGGCAACATTTCAAATTCTATGCATGACTTTAAAGAGCCAAAAGATCTGAATGCTGACAAGCAGATTGCAAGATTCCACAAATGGTTGTGAACTCTCCATCTCTAGTGCCGTTCCTTTCCAGGTTCTTATCTTGTAGTTCCTTGTTCGAGAGCTGGGTCATTTTATTTTTTGGTTTACTCATCTGGAAAGGAGTCCTCCTTTTAGAGGACAGGATTGAGTTTGAGCCTGTACATCCTGTAGCATTGTGCGTGCGTACATAGGACTCTGCCAACGGTCTGACCTTCATTTGCGAAGCAAATTGCACAAGATCACACACCACTGGAGAAAATGTTGCCTTGGCAACATGGAGCTGCATAGAAAGTGCCAAACACAAGGGCTGGAATTGGCCAGTTACCAAGTATATATCTCTGATTACTTCAATCTGCACTGAATGACACTCGCCTTTCAATAAAGCCTTTCCATGCGTGTTCACAGTTCAATCACCATTTCCAAATTGAAGTTTTAAAACGTGACGTAACGCCGAGTGAAAAACTGGAAGTTCATCAACCACTCAACAGATCCAATAGTTACGCAGCAAGTGGACTGTTTGTAAACAACAGTGTCCAAATGTTAATCACTGAGCTCCACCCTTCAGAGGTCCTCAGTTCAACAGGAGTCTCCTTGGCATCCTCGATTTAGGCGATAATTAATTCCACAACTTTACTCCTCTTCGTGATAACTCCCATCTTAATAATTTCATTAAAAATTTCCAGTTATATTCTTTGGCTAGATGTTCATTGCTGCCACACCTGTTTTACAGGCACAAAGCAGGAAACTAACAGCACAATATGATGGGTGGATTGCAACCATATATACTCTGGCAGAGGTGAGCCCATTGCTCATTGCATTGGCAAACAGTCTAAGTATTGGTACCCAAGGCCTACACTGTATTTTATATTGTAATATACTCAGTCAAGCTATAGTCCCGTACAGCTAGTCTCTCATTAGAGAGAGATGACTGGTGGTCGCTTAATCTGAGGATCACCATACCTCAAAGAGATGGAGAAGGTGGGACCCTCATGGTAACCTCAGCCAGTGTGGAAATTGAATGCACGCTGTCAGTGTTGTTCTGTATCACAAACCAGCCATCCACCCAGCTGAGCTAACTAACCCCCGAATAGTTTTGTATTAAATATCTTGTGTCAAATCTCTTCACCTTGCACTCCTCAGGACGACGTGCAAGAATGTAAATTTAAGGGGAAAATCAACACGGTTGTATGAGGGAAGAGTGCTGATTGGTTTGCAAGTGCCAGAGGCATTGCCATGGAGAATGCACTGGTTAATGATGACTGACAGATAAACGCCAGGTTGGTTCCCAATTGTAATGTTAAATATTATAATTGGGAACCAATATTTCCAAATTTGCTGATGACAAAAAAATTGGGTTGAAACAAGTTGTGAGAAGGATGTGAGGATTCTTCAAGCAACCTTGGATAGATTAAGTGAATACTGACAGGTGGAATATAATGTGAACAGAAGTGATGTTGTACACTTCGTTAGGTGAAACAGGAAGGCAAAATATTTCTGAAATAGCCAGAGGTGGGGAAGTCCAAACTGACCTTGGTATCCTCGTCCATGAATCACTCTGGCTGGCATGCAGGAGTAAATGGTAAGCTGGCTTTCATCATGAAGGCATTAGAGTACAGGAGTAACAAGGTCTGCTGCAGTTTCTGGAGCCATGGAGCGACTGCACTAGGAATACTGTGTAAGGTTCCCTAGCTAAGGGAGGATATATTTGTCAGAGAGGGAGTGCAATGGAGTCCAAATTCTGGGATACTGGAATTGACTTATGAGGATAGATGAAGAATTCTGTGTCTGCATTCTCTAGAATTTTGTAGAATGAGAGGCAATCTGATTGAAACATACAGGCCTTTAGCAGGTGTGACAAGATGGATGGAGATGTTTCCAGATGCTTCCTGGGAGATGAGCCTAGGACCAGGGAACCTAATCTCAGAATAAAGTGTGCATGGAAAAAAATAACATTTACTGTGAGACCCTTCACATTTCATCAATACAACAATGTTTTTGAACTTATTTTCAGTATATTTCATGTTTATTGAGGTGAGGGATGGTTACGCCAATGTAACATCAAGAAGTCCTGGAACAGGTCCTATTAAACACTGATTAGATAATCCAAGTCCCACTTCACTGTCCTATCAAACACTCTCAGGACAGGTACAGCATAGGCTAGATACATCATAGGACTCCCAATACACTCAATGGGCAAATTTATTGAGGTTTACAAAATCATAAGGGGCATGGATAAGGTGAACAGCCAAGGCCTTTTCCCCAGGGTCGGGGAATTCAAAACAAGAGGGCATAGGTTTAGGTGAGAGGGGAAAGAAATTTAAAGGGACCTGAGGGGCAACTCTTTCACACAGAGGGTGGTGCGTGCCTGGAATGAGCTGCCAGAGGAAGGGGTGGAGGCTGGTACAATTACAACATTTAAAGGGCATCTGGATGGGTACACGATTAGGAAGAATTGAGAGGAATACGGAACAAATACTGGCAAATGGGACTAGATTAATTTAGGGTATCTGGTTGGCATGGACTTGTTGGACCGAAGGATCTGTTTCCATGCTGTATAACTCTATGACTCTAAGTGGAGACCATTTATTACTGAGCTGAGCAGGGACGTCTTTGTCCTGAAGGTGGCGAATCCTTGGAATTCTCTACCCCGGATGCTTGTTGAATCTCATTCATTGTTCAAGATAGAAATTGATGGATTTCTCGAGTCCAGTTGGTCAAGGGATATGGAGAAATGTGAGAAAGTGGCATTGAGGTAGATGATCAACCATAATCAAGATTGGCAGAGTGGGATCGATTGGCAGAATGGCCTAATCCTGCTCCAATGCATGCATCCCAGCAAGAAATTCAATGAGCCTAGTGCCTGTTTAGTCTCATTATCGAAACCTGGCTTTTCTGGAAAAGTGGTCTTCCCCTCAAGCTCTACTCAGGATAACCTGGGCTATGTGCAGTTTAAACCGTCACACATAGGAACAGAATTAGGCCATTCAGCCCACCAGGTCTGCTCCACCATTCAATGAGATCATGGCTAATCTGATAATCTCCGACTCCACTTTCCTGCCTTTTCCCCATGACCCTTAACCAGTGGTCCCCAAAGCGATTCACGTAAATCGTCAACCAATATATAAATTTTTATCAGAGGGGGCTGTGGGGAAGGGTGAGACACAAATTACACACTGTTCCTACAGTAGGTCCAAAGACTGCTGCCCTTCACCACCTCCTCCTAATCGTCCCAATGCCCTGTCCTTCCATACTATCTGCCCTCTATCATAGGGCATACTCTGCTTCACCTTGGGAACCAGTAACCTGTTTTTGCACACCAGGTTATTGACTCCAGCTTGATCTGCCAGAGGTCCATTTGTGGCCATCTCTTAATGGGGCACTTATTTCACTCCAGGGAGGATTTTCCACCAGAAATTGGAACATTTATCAGGTTAACCAACACTTCCCCTATTGCTGTCACCTCAAATCAAGCTCCTTTTATTCATTCACGCAACAAAACCCAGGAATCATCCCGATTTCTCTTCCCGTTATCCTGAACATTGACCAAATGTGACTCATATTCTACATTTGGTTGAATTTAAATCAAAGGACCAGTTTGTTTTCTTTATCTCACATCCAGACCTTCCAGATCCTAAACCAGAACTAATAAATTAATCCATCAGTGAGGTTTCCATATTCTGTTGGTCAGCGTTGCCAAATGGTTTTTAGTTCTTCTGCCTGATGTTATTTTGTCTTATCACTAGAACACACTGCGGATTGAGGATTGATTGGGAAACATGGGAAGCCACAAGTCCCTTGTGGCAAACCACATCTGTTTTGATCTCCCAGAGTGAGAACTGTTCTTGCTAACTAGGTTCAGGACAAGTCAGGAGACCCATGTTGTCAACCTCCAACATTGGGGCCTCAGGAAAAACTCCTTATGAATTTGGAGAGAGAGACAGGGGGACAGACAGAGAGAGGGGCAGACAGAGAGAGAGAGAGGGGCAGACAGAGAGAGAGAGAGGGACAGAGAGAGACAGAGAGAGGGACACAGAGAGACAGAGAGAGCTGGGGGAGACAGAGAGAGCGAAGGGGAAGGGAGGGGTGGGGGGAAGAGAGAGAAAGAGTGAGAGACAAGCACACACACAAATAAACAAAAACCAGGCCACACATCACTGTGGAACATCTACTCTACAGACCCAAACCTTCAACGCAAGTGTGGAGACTTTCACTTGGTGACTGAGATTTCTCTAAATAAATAATGGTGCTACGTTTATGTTGCTGGAGTGCTAACCCTAATCCTGGGAGCTGGATAAATAATCCAGAGAATGAAAACTTGAATTTTTAAATAAACCTGGAAATTTAAAGGGTGGCAAGTCAATAATTACAAAGGTGCTGGACTGTCACCCGCCTGGTCCCTTTGGGTAAAGATATCTGCAGTCCTCACCTGGCCTGATCCAAATCCCATACGACTGCCAGGATCTCCAAGCTTGCTTCATCAAACTGGTACTGCAGCCATTCAAACTCCAGCTTCCTGAAGGAGGTCCTGGAGTAGGACCCTGGTGGATGGGTGAGCACAGGACCCGCCATTGACTGCTACATTGGTGGAGGCAATGTTGGCAAGGTAGGCCCAACAGTGGAAGATGGCACCTGAGCATTGATAACTTCAACATTGGTTAGGTCTGGCACTGGCAGCAGTGAAGTGATGGTGCCAGGGTTATTGGCTCTCTTTAAGCTATAATTTTTATCATTATACTTAAACTATTCTAAATGGGCCGGAATCATGACAGTGGAAGCTTTTCATTGTATTTTTCACTGTAAAATACACATGACTATAAAATCATTCATTCACTCACTATCACAGACACACAACCTTACCAACAGAAAGCTGATAGATAACATTTCCTAAACTACAGCTTACTTTGTAGAGATTCAGACACAGAGTACTGAGTCTGTGCAAACTCTAGGATTCTATTACAGACCTAGAGGATGCTTTTCAACCAGTCTCCAATGTTGCTAAACAAGGACTAATTCTGCGATTAGGTGCTTCCAGTGTAACAGCTAAGGCTACCATCAGCTGATTACACCTGGGCTCAAAGCTCACGAGGTCTCCATTGAAAGCTTGTACCTTGTGTTCAGATCACTATGTGGTCATTCTCACCTTAATCCACACCTGACAGCCCCATCTGAGACTGATGCATTCTTCCAACTCTGGTCTCGTCAAACTCGGATGGGCATCGCATCACCACTGCTGGCCGTGATTCTAAACTCATCCAAAACAGGGACAGCAGCAAGCTACATGGGCCCTCTAACCCTGCTCTGCCAATAAGATCATGACAGATTTCAATAGTGCCCTCAACTTCATTTTCCTGGCTGTCTCCCAGTTCCCTTTGACTGTGTGTTCATCAGAAATCTATTACCTCGGTCATAAAAATATTTAAGGAGCCTGCTTCCACTGGGGGAGTAACTCTGGTTCCACGACCCTCTGAAAGAAAAGAATTCTCATCTCCATCTTCAATGACAACATTCTTTCAGCGTGTACCCTGTCAAGTCCTGTCAGGATCTTATATTTCAATAAGATTGCACCTCACCACACGCCACACACCACACAACCACCACCACCACCCCCACCCCCACCCCCATTTCTTCTAGACTCTAATAGGTACAGGCCTAGCCTTTTTTTTAAATTCATTTTTGGGATGTGGGCGTCACTGGCTAGGCCAGCATTTATTGCCCATCCCCAGTTGCCCTTGAGAAGGTGGTGGTGAGCTGCCTTCTTGAACCGCTGCATTCCTCCTGCTGTGGGTTGACCCACAATGCCATTAGGGAGGGAATTCCAGGATTTTGACCCAGCGACAGTGAAAGAATGACATTATATTTCCAAGTCAGGATGATGAGCGGCTTGGAGGGGAACTTGCAGATGGTGATGTTCCCATGGGTCTGCTGCCCTCGTCCTTCTACATGGAAGTGGTTGTGGGTTTGGAAAGTGCTGTTTAAGGTTCTTTGGTGAATTTCTGAGGTGCATCCTGTAGATAGCATACACTGCTGCTACTGAGTGTCGGTGGTGGAGGGAGTGGTTATTGATGGATGGGCTGCCAATCAAGCGGGCTGTTTTGTCCTGGATGGTGTCAAGCTTGGCATCCATTCAGCCAAGTGGGGAGTATTCCATCACACTCCTGACTTGTGCCTTGTGGATGGTGGAGGGGCTTTGGGGGGGGTGGTCAGGAGGTGAGTTACTTGCCGCAGTATTCCTAGTCTATGACTTGGTCACTGTGTTTACATGGTGAGTCTACTTGAGTCAATGTTAATGTTGATAGGGGGGGCTTCAGTGATGGTAACACCATTGAATGTTAAGGGGTAATTGTTAGATTGTCTCTTATTGGTGATAGTCACAGTCTGGCCATCACCAATAAGAGACAATCCAACCACAACCCCTTGATATTTCCTTACAGGATAACGATCCCCCCTCACTCTGGGAATCAGTAGAACGAATCTTCTTGCAACAGCTTCTCATGTAATTATGCTTTTCTTCAGTAAGGAGACCAAAACAGAACATCAAACTCTTTCTGCCTTTATCTCCTGCTTTGAGACACTTCCTAAAACCTTCCTCTCGTCTTCAGACAATTGCTGAGAACATAAAATGCACCCGATGCTAAAGGTTCTCATAACAGAAACTTCCAGGGGAGAGCTTTAAGTTCGGAAAGAATCTGAGTGTTCGCTCTGGAGAACAGCTCACTTGGAATGATTCCAGCAGCTAATGTGCTGTGTTACAGATCAGCTCATTGCTTTCTGCATGATGAGAGTGTTGGCCATGGACAGAGAGGTTGTTAGCTACATAAATGTCACAGGGAAAACTGTCAGCTTTAAGTCTTTCAGCACTCCGTGTTTTATCAGCTCAGTCTAGGTATCAGGATTTATGTCTGAGGCTCCACATTCCCTCCAAGAACAACACAACCCCACCCCAGACTCCCAAACATATTATTCCAAAAACTCAAAGAGAAAGCCTACTTCCCTCAATCTGCACTACTGCTCTGCCTCACACACAAAAACACAGAAGGTTTGTTTGCACTGAGTCAGGTCTCCCTTAGAGCATGGTCAACAGTCACAATATATACACCCAGCAATCTGTTAAATGAAATCTACATTACCTGCTGGAGCTGTCTATAAGCCTCACAAAAACACAGTTATGATTTACTCCTTGGTTCTACAAAACAAGGTCATGACCATAGCACTGACCTGCAACTCAACACTGATGTCAAAGCTCAGCTGATTCAAGAGGAAGTAATAAATTTGATCAAGACAATTGTTGTTTCTTTTCTCTCCTTTAAATTTACTCGCTAAGAAACACATAAGGTAACATAACAGGAGGCCATTCAGCCCATCATATTATGTTTGTACAGGCCAAAACTAACTTCCCATCTAGAGGAAAAAACCAGCAACAAGAACTGCAATATTCAGAAATGAATAAACTGGAGCTCTGTTTTGAGTTATACAAGATGAACTGGATCCATCATTTGCCAGTTTGGCTGCCGTTTCCTGTTTAGGTAATCACTGACTCTAAGCTGGAGGCCAGGGCCTAGGTTCATGAGAAAGTACTTGCATTTACATAGTGCCTTCCAGGCCCTGAGCATACGCACTTACCGAGGAGATGTTTCATGATGGCCTGGTTATGGTCCCACAGTTTGTTGAAGGTTCCCCACCGTGACTTTCCATCAGGCAGTGGGTTACCTTTAATCCAGCCACCACAGGCATAATTGTAGAAGTTCTGGCAGGGGTCAACAGATCGATCCAAGGATTTGAGGACGTTGCTGGCAACGATGACACAGGACTCCGTCAAACAAACCTTCGGGGTATCTGAAGGGGAAAGCAAAGAGATCTAATGGGTTCAAAATGTTGCAACCAGATCCCTGGGCATTGCAGGGGCACCCACATCGAACTTTCAGCAAACCAAGATTCGTGTGTAACTCTTATTGGGGCCCAGGTAAAAGGAGGGCACTGTCTGTGAATCATAGAATCAGAATCATAAAACCCTACAGCGCGTAAGCAGGCTATTCGGCCCATTGAGTCAGCAATGACCCTCCAAAGACCATTCCACCTACACCGACCCTCCTACCCTATCACACTGCATTTCCCATGGCTAATCCACTCAGCCTGCACATCCCTAGACACTACGGTCAACTTAGCATTTCCCATGGCTAATCCACTCAGCCTACACATCCCTAGACACTACGGTCAACTTAGCATGGCCAATCCACTTAACCTGCACACTTTGGACTTTGGGAGGAAACCCACACGGGGGGAACATGCAAACTCCATACAGACAGTAGCCCGAGGCTGGAATCAAACCTGGGTCCCAGGCGCTGTGAGGCAGCCGTGCTAACCACTGTGCCACCGTGACATTTGGGAAATTTGGTTGGCACGGATGCGTTGGACCGAAGGGTCCGTTTCCTTGCTGTATGACGACTCTATGCCTGTTTGAGTAAAGGCCATTTCTCTGATAGTGCTATGGCCCTGGGCAGGACACTGTGTGGGGACAATGAGGCTCCCAGTGCCTCTAGGCAACAACAGTCTCTACAGCTGCCACCCAGTCTCCCCTTGAGTCAACACTGCAGCCTGGACCCTCCTCTCTGCCGGGCACCCGTCTCTAGACCCAACCTTATGGGGAGGAGATACTGCTTCAACATGGCCCATTACCCCTCGGCAGGGCTAGGTCCTGATAAAAGGCAGGCAGCTCCAGAAGGGACATGTGTCCTATGCAACGTGATAAACAGGCACAAATTTAACAGCACTGTGTGTGTAGCCACCCAGCCATGGGCTCCAGGGGTCAAGAAAGCAGCTCGTCACCACCTTTGAGGGTAATTAGGGATGGGCACTAAATGCTGATCCAGCCAGCAATGCCCATATCTTTTCCCATGGCTACTCCACCAAACCTGCACATTTTGGACTGTGGGACGAAACTGGAGCACCCGGAGGAAACCCACGCAGATACGGGGAGAATGGGCAAACTCCACACAGACAGTTGCCCGCGGGTGGAACTGAACCCAGGTCCCTGGCGCTGTGAGGCAGCAGTGCTAACCACTGAGTCACTGTGCTGCTCTACTGGTGCAAGACATTCGTAATAAGAATTTACTTGAGATGGTTCACAGGAACTGTGGAAATGAGGGCATCCAGTAAGTGGTCCAAGGTGTGCCTTGCTCATTCAGGCCTACCAGGGGCAAAACCCTCCAATTCAGGAAGGAGGTCACCTTGCATTCAACATGGTGAGGGAGGTGGGCATGTGCCAGCTGTAAGGCAGTGAAAAACACTAACATTCTGCAGTGCCCCACATTGCCAAGGCGATAAAGCTGCACCTGTGCTGTTTCAGTAACCTGAGTCATCTTCCATTTCATCTGGAAGCCTAAGATAGACTGGGTCTGCATGAACTCACTCCATGTACAAAACTCTGGCTAAGTGTGGGAAGAACGTGCCCAACATTGTCCCCATGCTGATGGCCACCTTTGTGTGTGGCTGCATCAAGCTGTGCATAGACCATCGGTATGCAAGCACCAAGTGTCACTACGTGCTAAGGTTCTACCTGTCCCCGGTGTCGCAAAGGATGGGACTGGCCTCATTGCTAGGGAATACTCCAAGTAGTTGGGCTGTTCTGTATCACCTGTCTTTTGTGGAGGAATTTGAGAAGATAAACACCATTGACCCTAAGTCCATCAGGCAGTCATCAGCACGTAGTGTCCTCGAGACCCTTCGGGAAAAGGAGAGGGTGGATCCTGTCGAATGGTTCCCTGTACAGACTGCCAGTCATTTGGCAGAATGCCTTGTCACCAGAACTTTTCAACAAGCTCCAGGACATTGCTCGGTTGGTGGTGAGAAGGGCTCTGCCTGTGAGATTCTTCATGCACACCTGGACTCTCTGCACCACTGTGCACTGCCCTCAAAGTGGCTGCGGAGGGGACGAGACTGTCACACACCTCATTCTGGAATGTGTCTATGCAAAGGAAGCCTGGAGGGAAATGCAGTGGTTTGTGCTGAGGTTCATTCCGAGCAGCTCCGTGATGTGGGACTCTGTGCTCTACGGTCTGTTCCCTGGTGCACCTGGGGGACCATCAGCTCGGTGAAAGACGCTCTTTGGTCTGCCCAAATCTTGTTGGTCTTCCAGAACAAGGAGTTGACCCCAACTGAGTGTTGCAGACTGGCACATTCCAGGGTCCAGGACTACGTGCTGAGGGACACAATAAAGCTTGGGGTAGCTGCTGCCAAAGAGCATTGGGGAAAGACCACTGACTGAGGTCTTCCAGCGGAAGGTAAATGGGGGTTTATTCAGGTATTGGACCCTCCCAGTACTTCAAATGTATGTAAACAGTAGTATTGTATGGGTAAGAGAGGTCTTTGGTTTTTTTTTTAAGATAGAGTCAAAGTCCAATTTTTTGTTTGTTTACTTAATATGCCACTGTACAGAACTGAACTGCTTTTGTGACAATGTATATATACACAAAGAGATTTTTAATAAGTATATTTTTGAAATTTAAAAAAAGACAAAGCTGGATCACAAATCTGTCCCCGGCAAACACTAAGCTGTATTTACATAGCAACTTCAATGTAGAAAGATGTGCCACAGTGTCTCCCCACGATGATCACAATTACATTTCAATGAGTCCAAGCCAATCACTTCCCTCTCTCAAAGGGGCTCATTCTTTCCACCACAAAAAGTCTGAATTTAACCCTTTCAGTCACAGGCTGCCGTTTCCAACTTGAGTGCTCCAGCCAAAGTGAACTGTCTTGTTAGGGTCTACATTATCTCCTCCCTTCAGAATCCACCATCACGTCATTTCTCAAAACTGAGTAAAAACAGTCTTCCTCCGTTCACTACCAAAATCCTCTGACAATTGTTACAGTGCAAGAGGAGGCCAATCTGACCATCATAGAGTCATACAGCACTGAAACAGACCCTTTGGTCCAACCAGTCCATGCTGATCAAATTCCCAAGCTAAACTAGTCCCACCTGCCTGCGCTTGGCCCGAATCCCTCCAAAACGTTTCTTATTCATTTACTGATCCAAATGTCTTTTAAATTTTATAACTGTACCTGCCTCCAACACTTCCTCAGGAAGTTCATTCTACACATGAACCACTCTGCATGAAAAAATTGCCCCCATGTCTTTTTTAAATCTTTCTCCTCGTGTCCTAAGAATATGCTCTCTAGGCTTGAAATCCCCCACCAAGGGAAAAGACCCTTGTTATTCACCTTACTTATGCCCCTCGTGATTTTATAAAGCTCTATGAGGTCACCCCTCAACCTTCTACGCTCCAGTGAGAAAAACCCCAGTCTGTCCTAATAACTGAAACCCTCCGGTGCCAGCAACATCCTGATAAATCTTTTCTGAACATTCTCTAGTTTAATAATATCCTTTCTATAACAGGGTGACCAGAACTGCACTCAGTACTCCAGAAGAGGCCTCCCCTGCCCTCACCATGTCTACACCATCTCTCTGAATAAGCATGATTTAGTGCCATTCTCCCTCTAATTCTCCATTACCCAGAACATTTTCTGTTTAAATAATTACCCAATGCCCTCAAGTACCTCGATTAAACCAGCTTCCACTACAGTTCCAGGCAGTGTTCCTGACCTGAATCACTCACTGTACACTCTCACATCACATTAAATTCTTTCCACAAATCACTTTAAATCCTCTCCCTCATGTTCTGTTTATGAGTGGGAAGGATTTCTTCCTGTCTATTTAGTCAAACGTTAGTCAAATCTCCTCTTAGCCTTTTCTTCTCCATGGAAAACAAAGGCAATCTCTCTGATTTATCCTCATGACTGAAGTTTCTTATTCTCTGAAACCTCTCCCGCACTCTCCCCAATGCATTCACATCCTTCCTAAACTGTAGTGTCCAGAACTGTCAAGGTTTAAATAGTCTCTTATACAAGGTCAGCATAACCTGCCTGCTCTTGTACTTGATTTCAATATTAACAAAAACTAGAATACTGTCGGCTGTATGAAGTGCACTTGGCACCTGTCCCACCACCTTTAATGGTGTGTACACAGATACACCCAGGTCTCTCTGCTCCTGACTGCCCATTAGAGTTACACCCTTTACTTTATACTCTCTCTCCCTGTGGGCCTGTCACCAGCGGTGTCCAACAGGGAGCGGTTCTGGGTCCCCTTTTGTTTGTCATTTATATAAATGATTTGGATGAGAATATAGAAGGCATGGTTAGTGAGTTTGCAGACGACACCAAAATTGGTGGCACAGTAGACAGTGAAGAAGGTTTTTTAAGATTACAAAGAGATCTTGAAAAAAAGGGTCAATGAGCTGAAAAATGGCAGATGGAGTTCAAGCTAGAGAAATGCAAGGTATTGCATTTTAGTACAACAAACAAGGGTAGGGCTTATACAATCAACGGTGGGGCCTTGGGTCATATTGTAGAACAGAGGGACCTAGGGGTGCAGGTACATCATTCTTTGAAGTTTGCATCACATACTGACAGGGTGTTTAAAAAATACTGTTTGAGATGCTTGCCTTCATTGCTCAATTTTTGACTGTAAGAGTTGGGAAGTCAAGTTATAGAGTCATAGAACTGTACAGCATGGAAATAGACCCTTTGGTCCAACTTGTCCATGCTGACCAGATATGCGAAATTAACCTTGTCCCATTTGCCAGCATTTAGCCCATTTCCCTCCAAATACTTCCTGTTCATATATGCCTTTTAAATGTTATAATTTTAACAGCCTCCACCACTTCCTCTGGTGGCTCATTCTATACATGCACCACCCTCTGTGTGGAAAAGTTGCCCATTAGGTCTCTTTTAAATTTTTCCCCTCTCACCTTAAACCTATGCCCTCTAGTTCTGGAATCCTTCACCCCAAAGAAAAGACCTTGGTTATTCACCTTATCCATGTCCCTCATGATTTTATAAACTTCTATAAGGTCACCCCTCAGCCTCCGACACTCCAGGCAAAATAGCCCCATCCTATTTAGTCTCTCTCTACAGCTCAAACCCTCCAATCCTGGCAACATCCTTGTAAATTTCTTCTGAACCCTTTCTAGTTTCACAACATCCTTCCTATTGCAGGGAGACCAGAATTGAATGTAGTATTCCAAAAGTGGCCTGTAACCAATGTCCTCTACGGCCGCAACATGATCTTCCAACTCCTATACTCAATGCACTGACCAATAAATGCAAGCATATCAAATGCTTTCTTTACTGTTGAAGTTGTACAGGTCATCAGTGGTGCTTCTTCTGGAGCACTGTGCCCAATTCTGGTCACCCAATTACAGACAGGATATTACTAAATTAAAGAAGGTTCAGAAGAGATTTACCAGGATGTTGTTGGGAACGGGTGGCTTGAGTTATAAGGAGAGGCTGGATAGGCTGAAATGTTTTCCACTGGAGTGTAGGAGGTTGAGAGGTGACCTGAAAGAAGTTTATAAAATAATGAGAGGTATAGATGGAGTTAATGATAGTTATCTTTTCCCTAGGATGGGGGATTTCAAGACTGGGGGCATATTTTTCAGTTGAGAAGGGAGAAATTTATAAAAGATATGAGGGGCAACTATTTTACACAGAGGGTGGTTCACGTGTGGATTGAATTTCCTGAGGAAGTGGTGGATGTGGCTACAATTACAACATTTAAAAGACATTTGGATAAGTAAATGAATATGAAAGGTTTGGAGGGATATGGGCCAGGAGCAGGCAGGTGGGACTAGTTTAATTTGGGATTACGTTCAGCATGGACTTGTTGGACCAAAGGGTCTGTTTCTGTGCTGTATGACTCTATGACTCTAAAACATATCACCTCACACTTCTCTGTATTGATCCTCATCTGCCACCTATCCAGCCCCAACACCAGCTTGTTAATGGCATTTGAAGTTCTGCACTGTCCTCCTCACAGTTTATAATGTCTCCCAGTTTTGTATCATTTGCAAACTTTGAATGTCCCCCTGCACTGCAAATTCTGGATCATTGATATCTATCAGGAAAAGCAAGGGTCCCAAGACTGAGGCCTGGGGAACTCCACTACAAACTTTCTCGCTGCCAAAAACATATCCATTAACCATTTCTGAAGAAGGGTCCCAACCCAAAACGTCAACTTTCCTGCTCCTCTGATGCTGCCTGGCCTGCTGTGTTCCTCCAGCTCCACACTGTGTTATCTCTGACTCCAGCATCTGCAGTTCTTGCGATCTCTATTAACCAGTACACTCTGTTTCCTACTCCTCAGCCAATTCCATATTCACATTGTTACTGTCCCTTTTAGGACATGAGTTCTGACTCTTGTCACAGGTCTGTTGTGTAGCACTATATTAAACACCTTCTGGAAGTCAATATACACCACAACAACTTCATCACCCTCAACAACTCTCTCTCTCTCTCTCACTTCGTCATAGAACTGCAGGAAGTTAATTAAACATGATTTTCTCTATGGAAATCCATGCTATATCCTGGTAAATATCTTTTTAGCTTTTTCTCTGTTCTGCACTTGGTGGTCTGAGTGCAAATACATTGGTTTCTGCTTCTGGATGTCACTGCCGTACATGGACCTCAGAAATCTACTCAACATTATTATTGGAAATGTTGGTTTACAGCATCGAACAGTTCCAATGTCACACATTTAGACAGGAGGTGGTGGCCTAGTGGTATTATCGCTGGACCGTTAATCCAGAGACCCAGATAATGCTCTGGGGACCTGGGTTCGAATCCCGCCATAGTAGATGGTGGAATTTGAATTCAATAAAAATCTAGTGATGACCATGAACCCTTTGTCAATTGTTGGAAAAACCCATCTTGTTCACTAATGCCCTAAAGGGAAGGAAACTGTCATCCTTACCAGGTCTGGCCTACATGTGACTCCAGACCCACAGCAATGTGGTTGACTCTGAACTGCCCTCTGGGCAATTAGGAATGGGCAATAAATGCTGCCTAGCCAGCAACGCCTACGTCCCATGAATGAATTAAAGAAACATGGGGCATCATGTTGAAGTTGTACAGGACGTTGGTGAGGCCTCTTCTGGAGTACTCTATGCAGTTCTGGTTGCCCGGTTACAGGAAGGATATTATTAAACTGGAGAGGGTTCAGGTGAGATTTACCAGGATGTTGCCAGGAATGGACAGTTTGAAATATAAAAACTGACTGGAAACTCTGAGACTTCTTTCAATGGAGCATAGGAAGTTGAGTGGTGACCTTAAAGAGGTTTCTAAACTCATGAGGGACATAGATAAGGTGAATGACAAGGGTCTTTTTCCTTGGGTGGGGGAATTCAAAACTAGGGGGCATATTTTTAGGGTGAGAGATTTAAAAAAGACATAAGGGGCAACTTTTGTTTTTACACAGAGTGGTTTGTGCATGGAATAAACTGCCAGAGAAAGAGGTGGATGCAGGTAGAGTTAGAGTTTAAAAGATATTTGTGTAAGTACATGAATATGAAAGGTTTGGAGGGATATGGGCCAAGCGCAAGCAGGTGGGACGAGTTTAGTTTGGGAACATGGTCGGCATGGACTGGTTGGACCGAAGGGTCTGTTTCTGTCCTGTAATACTGTCATAGCAGTAATTACAATGTCCCAATTCTGTGATCACTCAGTGAATCTTTGATATTCACAAAAGGTGTAGAGTGTCTGCTTTGGCAAACTGCATACAACCTGAATTACTTTTCTAAAGTGATCACAAACATTAACATCATCCTTGAACCATTGCACTTAAAAAAAAACTAACGTCTTTGCCAAACAGTAACCTCACACAGTTGCACTAAATACAACTCGGTTTATTCCAATTTAGTGCAAACCAAGTCTTACACCTCAGCAATCAGAATTTAAACACTTGTAAAGTCACTTGAGAAAAACAAACTTCACAAAGAACTGGTTGCTTGGTTCACGGGTGTACACAAAACAACTTTTTTTTTCCCCAAGGTGACTTTGTAATTTAAAAAGGTGGCTTCATTTCAAGAGCGTCCTCAACGAGTTGCAAATAGATACAATTAGCAGAAACCCTAGTGATTAATATAAACTGGGGAGTGGTCAGTTCTGGCAATGGAAGTGATTTCCAGACAGGTGTTTTTTTAAACCAATGCAAAAGATTATGAACATTTACCTTTGGTACAAATTGACTGTTTAAGATTCCTCATTTTTATCCACGGCTTAAGCCTGTTTTGGAAAAACCAGTAGAAACTTGCAGAAACTGCATCCTACGATATTAATGTATTTTGTTCAATGGATGATTCCAAACAACACAATATCATAATTAAAGTCTAACCACTGTTCTGTACAAATGCATTATAATCTCTTTGACCTTGTACTCTGTACCACTTTTCTGCTGGTAGTTTCTATTGCTTTATCTGTTATTTGTTACTTAAAAGTTTCAAGGCACTTGGTTTCACTGTTTTTCTACTTTCAAGTACTGTACCATGCATTGTCAACCTGAAAACAAAAGGGTCCAAAAGACAGTGCCCTTGGTTTGAAAATTGCTTCAATCAAACTGCACTGAGTATTCGCTGAAGATGGCATGTTTACATTGCCTGCAGGCAATTATACCAACAACTGATTCAGATTGTCAGTTCAGCTAACAGAGCTGAACTGGACTGGAAGTTACATATGTATTAATACACAGAAGCCTGCAGAATCTAATCCAACATAATAAGTGACTGGGTCATTTCTCAGGGAGAAATGCCTTGACCAATCAGAGTCAACAAGCCAGGCTTCAAAACCAAACCAACCTTGACAGCTCACTGTTAGTCATCATGTAACTGGTGCATTCTCTAGGCCAATACCCTGACTAATTTGACCCCACTTGCCAACCTATCAGCACTCTCCTCTGATACAGTATCAACTTCATTTTTCTTTTGCATTGGTATTCTTGTGAATTATCCTGATGAGCACGAGGTGGAAGGTTTTGACAAAATGTGTTAAATGCAAATGGTCTGTTGGTCTTCGTTCTAAGAGGATTCAAGTACAGCAGCAGGGATGTCTTGCTGCAGTTGTACAGGACCTTGGTGAGACCACTCCTGGAGTATTGTGTACAGTTTTGGTCTCCTTATCTGAGGAAGGATTGTACTTGCAATAGAGGAAGTGCAGAGAAGGTTTATCAGATTGATTCCTGGGATGGCAAGACTGACGTATGAAGACAGACTAGATTCATTAGGATTGTATTCACTGGAGTTTAGAAGAATGAGAGGGGTTCTCATAGAAACTTATCAAATTCTAACAGCACTAGAAGGGTAACTGCAGGAAGGGTGTTCCTGATGAGCAGGGTGTCCAGAACCAGGGGTCACAGTCTAAGGATACGAGGATAGGCCATTTAGGACTGAGATGAGGAGAAATGTCTTCACTCAGAGTGGTGAGCCTGTGGGATTTTCTACTACATGAAGTGGTTGAGGCCAAAACACTGAATGTTTTCAAGAAACAGTTAGGTATGGAGGAGAAAGCACAAAAAGGGGGACCAAGTTGGATGTTCAGCATCATCATATTGAATGGTGGCGCAGGCTCGAAGGGCTGAATGGCTTACTCCTGCTCCTATTCCCTTCATTCGCGTATAACTTTTCTCAGCAATACTGAAGCACATGATCTTCCATGTCCCTACAGCAAGTTGCTGATGTTGGGGCTGGGCTTACAGGGGAGATGCGGTTTGTAAATTAGACACCTGGTTGCAATCCAATGTTTTATTCCTACGATTACATTGGGCAGGGGCAGAATTGTTGCTCCCTTGGGACCTGTAATCAAACTGCCAGCCCGTACTCAACATGCAGGTTGGTATGTGAAGCCTGGCACTCAAGATGAGACCCTCTGAACGAATGAATGAATGGATGCTTTATTGTCACATATATCTAGGGAGATACAGTGAACAGAGCTCTGTCGCCACAATCCGGCACCACTCCTGGGCACAAAAGAATAAAAGAAAGTACTTTAATAGAGTTCATCCTCATTGGCCAGGAGTCCCCGAACACGGCTCTGGACTTGTACAAGATGACCACAAGGTCCCTGCTCCAGGCCTACCACAGCCAGGAGTCCCCAGTCCACCATCGTTGCAGCCGTCATCTCGGGCCAATTCCAGGAGTTCACACATCGGGCCTACGAAGCCAGGGGTCCCTGCTCTGGTTACTGCCGACACTGCTCCAGCCTACCCAGGACATCAGTAAGATGAAGAAAAGAAGAAGAAAAAGGAAGAAGATGAACTGAAGAGAGAGAGAGAAAAGGAAAGGAATGCAGCCAGCCTGGAGAGGACTGGCCTACCATCCTGAAGGTGCTTAAATAATCTTACTCCGCAGGAAGAGAGAAGAAATATGAGTGATCAATGCAAGTCAGATATCTATCATCAATGGGTATATGACTACGGGTCATAAATGAATTATTTTGCAAAATTATTCTTTCATGGATGTGGGTTTTGCTGCCAAGGCTAGGATTTATTGTCCATGTCTAATTGCTCTTTAACTGAGTGACTTTTTGGATCATTTTAGAGGGCTCCAGACCCACAGCAATCTGGTTGATTCTAAAACTGTCCTCTGGGCAATTAGAGCTATGCACTAAATGCTGACCTGGCCAGTGATGCTCACACCCAATGGATTAACAAACAAAAGAAAAACAGGAGAACTTTCCATTCATTGTCTCAATGTTGGTCTATTAGTCCCTCCTCCAGGGGCCTCCTCTTTTTACTGATGCCCACAGTCAGTTTTCAGCCTTTGGGGTGGCTGAAGGCTTTTGGTGCAAACGAAGCAAAGAACTTAAGTTGGCAAGAAAGCCTGATGTTCCCTGACATCACGTAGTTAATCTCAAGCAGGATTGAAGTGGGAAAACACTAGGTTCAACTGGATGTCCCATCTCGCATGACGTGGATTCACAGAATCCCTACAGTGCAGGAAGATGCCATTCGGCCCACCGAGTCTGCATCGACCCTCCGAAGACCATCTCACCCAGACCCACCCCCTTACCCTATCCCACAACCTCACATTTAGCAATCCACTTAACCTGCACATCTTTGGACTTTGAGAGAAAACTTAAGCACCCAGAGTAAACCCTCACAGACATGGGGAGAATGTGCAAACTCCACACAAACAGTTGCCCGAGGCTGGGATCGAACCCAGGTCCCTGGCGCTGTTAGGCAGCAGTGCTAACCACTGAGCCATCGTGCCACCCCCTGTTGCTGTCCTTTCAATCTGAAGTTCCAATTATTTGTTCATTCTCTTCTACTAGACCCTGCGGCGCTCAACAAATCACCTTGGCTTCCTCGATTACTAATCCTGATCCATTCTCAAGAAACAAAAAGGAACTGCATTTATAATACTCCTTTCATGAGTTCCAAATATCTAAAAGAAAGGCCTTTCATAGACAGTTGTTGAAGCAGAATTGCTCGATATGTGAAAGCTAATCCATGCATAGCAAGATCCCACAGCTACACAGATAAAAGATGAGACAATCTGACATGTCGGTGGCCAATAAGAAACACTGACTTAGACGTTGGGCGATTTCTCCTTCAAATGGGATCTTTCACACCTCCCCATAGACGCAGACAATCCCTCAGGTTTATCTTAGCCTCTTGTCCATCTCTTGACAGGGCAGCACTCGCTCTGTATTCAGATGTTGCAGCCTGGATTATGTGCTCAAACAGCTGGTGGGCATGGACAGGCACCAGGACACTTCCCCTTGAACAGCATAATCACAAAGGACATGGGGTTAAATACACACTCCTGGTATTTAACATTTTTGTGGTAAGTTGAATGTGCTGTTATATCTGGAACACAGTGACTAATTCGCTGGAAGTCTCTTTGTTCTGTATCAATCCTCTGGGGCTCCCTTCGTGGGAGGGAAAGGATTAAACATTGGTGAAAGACTGACTTCACCCAGCAACACTTTGGGGCTTTCATCACTCCAGTCACAAAGCAAGAGCCATAAGGTGGCTTTCATCATGGGCTTGGTCAAACTTAAGTGCTCCATCTGATTGCAACCTTTCAGAATACCAATGCAATGACCTTGTCATTGATTCAACTGGTATTGGTCTGAGAGACAGCATTGGAAGTTGCTGTTTGTTCTGAACTCCTAGGGTGGATAGAACATCCTGTGTAAGTGAAAGCTGTCACATTCTGGTTCTGAGGGGTGCCTGTGTTTCATCTGATTCTCTCTCATGTGACTAGAGATAATGTTCTTCAGAGGGTCGGAGTACTTTATGGGTTGAATTGCCTGCTTCAACTCAGTAGGGATTCTAGCTTACAGATACACTTTCATTCGGCAACAGCATTTTTCCTTAGTGTAATGCTCAGTTTATCCTTTAACCTTTGGAAAGCCAGTGGGCCATTTCTCTACACTATAAGCTCAAATGTGACTATAAGTGGATGGTTTTGTAACAAACTGTGGATTTATCCTCAAAGACTTCCGTTTGAAGTGGTGATGTAGACTGCAAATGCTCAGTGGTGACCAACGATGAGCTATACCTCAGAGTTTTTGCACAGGGATAGATTTGGGGCTGGGGATAGTCAGCACCTTCCAGAAAGGTTGGCCGTCCTTTGTTTGTGGAGCAAGGCCATTCAGCCCGTTGTGTCTGCTAGCCCTCTATGATAAACTATCCAGTCAGTCCCAATCTCCTGTTCTTCTTTCATCTGCAAATTGCACCTTTTTAAGAATATTTCCCTTTTGAATCAGGCATTCCAGCTCAAAGAGAATTCTCTTGATGTCAATTTTCTTCCAATTACTGACCCTCCTTGAAGTGGGAGCCATTCCACCTTGTTCTTTTTATACATAGATGGGATGTGGGCATCGATGACTGGGTCAGTGTTCATGTTCCATCCCTATTTGGTTTGAGGTGGTGGTGAGCTGTCTCCTTTAACCGTGTGATGTCATTCCCCTGCTCCCTACTGAGCCCCGTGATGGGAATGGGGTAAACAGCCCACTGCTCTCCTTCTGAGAAATCCCTCTCGGGATCCACAAAGAATGAACCACAACAGACTGCTCCACAGTTTTATTCTGCTGTCAGTGACAATGTACCACTAAGTACAGCCAGCACCGTCACAGGGAGACTCAAAGGTTCAATTATTTTAACTGCCTTACCTGTCATTGAAAGCAATAATCACTACATTTACAGGTTTATGTTTGATAATTTTACACTGAACAAGGCTCACACTGTTCATCATTACAGAATCCCTAGAGTGTGGAAGCAGGCCATTCAGCCCATCGAGTCTACACTCACCCTCTGAGCAGCATCCCACCCAGACCCACCCAGACCCACCCCATCCCTGTAACCCTGCATTTCCCATGGCCAATCCACCTAGCCTGCATATCTTTGGGCTGAGGAAACACACGCAGACAAGGTGAGAATGTGCAAACTCCACACAGACAGTCGCCTGAGGGTGGAATCGAACCTGGGTCCCTGCTGCTGTGAGGCAGCAGTGCTAACCACTGAGCCACCCTGCTCACTGCTGGTGAGAGTTCATTTAATCCACGAGGTAGACATTTTCTAATGAACTTGTTCAGTGATATTATAGCATGCCTACTAGGATTGAACTGGGATCTCCTGGCTCAGAGACTGGGACACTACTACTGCAGCACGAGAGCCCAAACTCCATGAGGTAATGCACACTGTAGAACATGACCCTGTTTCACCAGTAGTAAGTTCAATACTGACTCATTATGACATGGGTTGTCCTGATTACACTGGTGGGAAACGAACTCAGATCCCAGAGGAAAACAGACTTTTCGTGAGCGTCTTGGCCCAGCGGGGCTGGCAGCCGATTGGAAAAAATCCCCAAGAAAATTCCCAGAACTTCTCTTTAACCTTTTCTCCCTACCCTTTGACCGACTTCCAGGATTCCTGGAAAGGCTGATGGCAGTGAAAACCAGTCATGGGAATTGGAGTCCCAGAACCAGCACCACCATTAACCCCATCGACACAGAGTCAGAACAACGAGGAGGTCATTCAGCCCTTCAAAACCATGCTAGCCCTCTGGAAGGCATTCCAACAAGGACCATATCCCCACTCAATCCCTGTACTTCAATTGCCCTCAGGTGCTCATCCAATCGTGGCCGATCTATATTTTAATTCCATTTAGCCACCTTGGTTCTGGAACCCTTAATCCTCTTACCTAACTGAAATAAACCTCACCTCCAATGTGAAACATTCTGCTGGCCATTTTAGACCCTTGCCACACAAGCTAACAAATAGATCAAGAGTTATCTGTTGGGAAAGTGTACTTTCCATACAAACCTGAGGTTCCATACAAACCCACTCAGCCTTGTAACATGAAAGTTTACTGTTTACTGTTTGTGGACAGGTTGTATTTATGCTTTATTCAAACCCAGAGTTTTATGTAAGAGCATGGTTTCGCAAGGAGCTGTTCCTCCAGTTGGAGGAGTGGGCTCATGGAGAGCCTATCAGCAGCAAATGCAGGACAGAGCCAGGCTATGGGTGGCCTGAGGCCTGGAGGAGAGCACCCAAGGTTTGAGGCCTGGGGAATCCCGAGCGACACGAGGCTTGAAGCCCATCACGGAGGTCAGGCCTGAGAATAGGAGTGTCTCTGGGAGACTGTGGGGAAGAGGCACTGGAGATGAGAACCACACCACAGGGAGGAGGCAGTGAGAATCAGACAGAGACAAGGGAACTACTGGTTAGGCCATGACTGTGATTGGGGATTGATAGTTAGGCCATTGGATCGCTCCTGCTAATTTCTCTTTGATTTCACTTTTAAATAAAAAGAGGGGAGATCTTTCTGGAGTGAAAAAACCTGGCTGCATTCCTTTCAATGCAAAGCGTTTGATGGTGGGAGAGTAATGCCGGGGCTGGGGGAGACTCTCGGACAGCAAAGCCCCATGGATTATTTTCTTACAGTTAAAGGTGGGTGGGGGGGGGGGGGGGGAGGGAGGGGGCGCGGGGGGAGGTGGCGGTGCAGATTAAGTAGAGGGAGAGGGGAAAGAAAGAATTATTGAGGGGGGGTGGGCAGGGAAGAGAGAATGAGGGAAAGGGCTAAGAGTGTGGGAGAGGGGAAGCAGGCTGAAAAGCAACTTCCCTGTGATTCCCACTTACTGTGAATTGGGCTAAGGCCAGCTCAGACTGTACCTCCCTGGGAGGCATTAGTGTAACTGAGCTCCACAGCTCAACCTAGTTACCACAACCTTCCAATGTGGCGTGGGGCTGGTTCTTCCTCTGCCTTCTCAACCAAAGAGCAAGAACTGGCTTCATTAATAAACTTTGCCGTGGAACACTTTTTAATGGTCGTTTCTATCAATTACTCGTTTGAAGCGATCAATTTATTGCGTTTGCAATTCTTTCGAAGAAGTTCACGTTTATTGCTGCGGCAGCCATCACCTTTCGGAAGTCTGCTCACTGGCACACACCACCCCCCAAACTCGAGGAAGAGACACCTTGAAATGTGACCCACCCCAGACCACACCATGAAAAGGCTGCCCACCCCCACCCGATCCAAAAGTTTTCTCGAGAAGATTTGTAGCTCAGGTTGTGGACAAGGACGTTGCAAGACTTGCTCACTGAGCCGGTGGGTTTGCGTGCAGATGTTTTGTCAGCCTGCTTCTCCAGGGGGCGCTCTGAACGACGTTACCGGGTCAGTGAGCAAGGCTATAACCTCACCCCTGATCCAGCTTAGTAGAACTGGAGATCCGAGAGGCTGAATGGCCTCTTTCACTTCCTATTGCCTGCCTCGACTGTGATCATTTTTGCTCCACTTTCAAGGACTTACGTTCGTATTTAAAGATGAATGCGAGGACGATGGAGAACAGCAGCAGCACCAGGATGGCAGTGAGAACCAGGAGACATTTCTCAAGGTGGCTCCGATTAGTCCAGCAGTCCCTCAGGTTTCTCGACTTGCTGAAGGTCACCTGGGGGAAAAAAAACACACAGAAGGTATCGGTGGAATGATCTGTTAGCACACACACAAAATAAAACGCATTTCAGTTTTGAGAAAAGGTCACAACAAAGGGACAGGGCAAGAAACGCTGATCTTGTAAGCGCTGCCCACATTCCAAGAATGAAAGGCTCTTAAGCGCTGTCATCCAGTGATTGTGGGGCGAGTGTGGGTCTAGTATGGGACCTGGCATCAGTGGCCCTGTTGGCAAGATGCACCCAGCCACGATGAGATGGTGCCTGAAGACTGGAGACTCTGACATTGGTGGGTCTGGCCCAGGCGGCAGAGGGGTGGTAGCGTAGGTGTCGTTGGTCAGCTGGCTCAGGGCTCATGGTGGAGACGGCAGAATGAAGACGGACTCTCTTTCAGCTATATCTGTTTATTCTTAAACCATTCGCAGTGGTGCTGGATTGTGGCAACAATTGAAGCTTCTCACTATATTTTCTTGTGTTGTTCGTTGTCCAGTACAAGTGACAACTGATTCATTCCTTCATTCAGTCAGTTCTGCATTAAACAGGGTTTCTTCATACTCCTGCCTTGCCCTTCACCCCACGTTAGTGCCCTCTGAATGCAAACCCTTCTGTCAATGGCAACCATTTCTCCATCTCCACTCTATCCGGTCCCTTCCTGCACATGGAATTATTTTCCAATTTGAATCCTGAAAAACCCATGTTTATCCTTTAGGCCAAGTGCCCTAGATATACAACTCCCAAGAGGGAATAGCCTCTCTCCACTGGCCCAACAGTTCCTTCAACACTTTGAAAAGTTTTGAATAACTTACTCGTTAAATTCTATACTCCGGAAAATACAACCTTAGGTTTTGTAATTGCTTGTTGTAATTTTTCCTACTGCTCATATTCCCATGAATGAGCATCGCACGGTTGCACCACTATTTATTGCTCATCCCTAACTGCCCTGGAGAAGGTGGTGGTAAATGCCTTCCTGAACTGCCGTCGTCCAATTGGTGTAGACAGACCCACAATGCTGTTAGGGAGGGAATTCCAGGACTTGACCCAGTGACACTAAAGGAATGGCGATGTACTTCCAATTCAGAATGGCGTCTGACTTGGAGGAGATCTTAGAGGTGATGGTCCTCCCAAGCACCAGCTGCTCTTTTTTTCCAGGCAGTTGTGGTCAAGGGTTTAAAAGTGCTTTAAAAATATTTAACCCCTTGGTAGTCCAAGAATCATTCTGCTAATTCAACACTGCACTCCCCTCCAAGGCTCATGTATCCTTTTTAAGTGGGTGCCAACAATTGAATATAATACTCTGGGTGAGGCCTAAACAAGAGCTTCCCCTCAGGGATACACCCCCCACAGACAACTCTGATCCACACCAGAATAACGTCTGTGAGGCCATTGGAAAATTCCTGCCAAGCAAACTAGCTATTGAGTATTATGTAATAAATCTTTACTGTTTCTCAAGAATGAGGCTCTCCTCTGTCAAAGTCAGTTTTTGGACATCCTTCCCTAATTGCCATTAATAATGTGGACTGATACAATAAGGAATGATGACTGGGATTCGTTCCAAGGCATCCCACAGGATACAACATTGAACATAGAACATAGAATATTACAGCGCAGTACAGGCCCTTCGGCCCTCGATGTTGCGCCGACCTGTGAAACCAATCTGAAGCCCATCTAACCTACACTATTCCATTATCATCCATATGTTTATCCAATGACCATTTAAAAGCCCTTAAAGTTGGCGAGTCTACTACTTTTGCAGGCAGGGCATTCCACGCCCTTACTACTCTCTGAATAAAGAACCTACCTCTGACATCTGTCCTATATCTATCACCCCTCAATTTAAAGCTATGGGTGAGGACAAAGGTGACCCATCGCTGTTGTGTAAGGGAAAGAAGTGGATGAGGACTGAAGCACAAGACACAGCCACACCTGGCTGAAGGCCCTGTCAACAACAGTGCTGTGGAATCCTCAGTTGAGGAACAAGGTGGACATGTCAGAGGCACCCTTTTCCAAGTTAAAAAAATCAGGACAGGTGCAACTGAGATGGAGGAACTGGGAGAAATGAATAAAGACCTGAGGTAAAGACTATGATGAAGATGCAATAGATAATTCAATGTATAAACTTCATGCTTTTGTAAAATATGCAATATAAATTGGTGTATTCTATCCACTCAATAAACAAAGGCTCAATGTACAATATCAATGACCTGACCAACATTAGCCCTTTTAAATCACTTTAAAAACACCATTTCACTCATTGAAGTTTAAGCTATCTTGCCAAGCATAAGCTCTTTCACAGACAAAAATAAGCAGCGTGGTGCATTGATCCCAGTTCTGATATCAGTCAGCAGGAACCCTGTGTTACTATAATGTGTGGCACTGATGATTTTGCACTGGCTCTTTTCAAGATAGCAATATTCGATCAGAGCAGAAAGGTCAGAAATTTCATAATACTGCACCACTCCTCTATCAAGTGAGATTTTAAAATCAACATCTGAATGGTGGAATTTCCTGACATTTAATCTGCTTAGATGATGGGCCGAGTGGGGGCCTTGCATTTCAAGTAAAATGTTTCCCTTCTTGTGATCGGAGGTCTATTTTCCTCCTATAAGGTGAAAGTGCATATGTAGGCCATACAGCCCATCAGCACTGTAACTCAGTAGTTAGCACTCCTGTCTCACAGGGTTCGATTCCAGCCTTGGGCGACTGTCTGTGTGGAGTTTGCACATTTTCCCCGCATTTGTGTGGGTTTCTTCCAGGTGCTCCGGTTTCCTCCCACAGTCCAAAGATGTGCAGGTTAGGATGGATTGGCCATGCTAAATTGCCCATAGTGTTCAGGGATGTTTAGATTAGGTGGGTTATAGGGGAATGGGCCTAGGGTCAGGGTGGGCTTGTTGGGCCAAAGGGCCTGTTTCCACACTGTAGGGATTCTATGAAAAAAACAGTCTGCTCCACCATTCAATACAATCATATCTAAACTAATACCCATCAACTCCACTTTCCTGTGCTTGCCCCCTAACCCTGGATTCCCTTCCTGATTAAAAATCTGTCTATCTTAGCCTTGAACATCCTTAATGACCAGCCATGAAACCCCTCTGCAGTAAGGAATTCCACTGATTCACTACCCTCAGAGAGGAGAAATTCCTCCTCATCTCTGTCTTCAATGGATGACCCCTTATCCTGAGATGAAGCCTTCTAGTCCTACCCTCTCCCACGAGCGGAAACAACCTTTCCACATCTACCCAGTCAAGCTATCTGTATGTTTTAAAACCCGAGGCTGGGTCCGGGAATAGGAGGCTGCCGGGGAGATTGCGGTCTAGGGGTAGAAGTGACAGCCACACCAGGGGGAGAAGGTAATTCCAGTTGGATTGTTGGGGGGTTGGTGGGATTGGGTATTCCTAGTTGGGCTGTGATGGTTTGAGGGTGGGGGGGGTGCGGAAGGTGACGGGTCAATGGGGGAGTAGGAGGCAGGAAATGAGTCGCACATGTGTAAGGTCTAAATTCAAACAAGAGTTTAATCCTGCAATTCAAGGTTTCTGGTCTTTACAGAAGTTGTAAATACCTCCTGAAGGACAGATAAGATCCTTAGAATGATCGAGTTACTCAAATGGTCAGCACTTTAAAAATTGAGATAAACTGCTTGCCTGTAGCTGTTAGTTGAAAAACAAACTGTTCCATCATTTAAATAGCTGTAGGCTTGCACAATTGCAAATGCCATCATTACAGCAGTATTACTGCTTGTTGTATCTGCAAACCACATCATGGCGGGGGATTGCAAGCCCACATTTTGATTGTCAGCTCAAAGAGGTCAATGAAGAATGGGCTATGGGGCTATGAATACAAATCTGTGTGTTTTGATGAGGGTTTAAAGTCCTCAATGACTTCTTGAATGTGGTATTTTAGTGAACTCTGTAACAGATATTTAGAACTTCATTTCATCCCAACAGGCCCCTGAGATCAGCCCACAGTAAATACTCGGTGAATTGGTGTTAGGGCTTAAAAGGGCAGATGAAAATGGGTTTGAGGTCATGAGTTGGCATTAAGCTAGCACAGAGGCTATAAGAGCCATTGGGATGATGAATCATGGATTGGCACGGAAGGAGCTCTATGGGTGGATGGAGTCATGAATTGGCAAGGATTGGCATAGGGAGTGTGGCTGGAAGACCCAATGTTTAATAAACCAAAGGAATGGAGTCAGGATTTTTGAACAGCCTGCCTCATAACATGGCAGCCCCTTCCAATCTTGCCTTTGGGATCAGTGAGCCTGACTCCATTTTGCACCCACCTCCTTAAACCAAGATCTGGGTCACCCCTCAGCCTCCTACGCTCCAGGGAAAACAGTCCCAGCCTATTCAGCCTCTGCTTATAACTCAAACCCTACAGTCTCAGGAACATCCTTGTCAATCTTTTTCGCACCCTTCCAGTTTAATAACATCCTTTCTATAGCAGGGCGACCAGAACTGAACACAGTACTTCAAACGTGGCCTTACCGTGTTTGAATTATAAGGAGGTGCTGGATAGGCTGGGACTTTGTTCCCTGGAGCATCTGAGGCTGAGGGGTGACCTTATAAAGGTTTATAAAATCATGTGGGGCATGGATAGGGTGAATAGCAAAGGTCTTTTCCCCAGGGCAGTGGAGTCCAAAACTTGATGGCATAGGTTTAAGGTGGGAGGGGAAAGATTTAAAAAGGACCTGAGGGGGAACTTTTTCCCACAGAGGGTGGTGCATGTATGAAACAAGCTGCCAGAGGAATTGGTAGATGCGGGTACAATTATAACATTTAAAAGACATTTGAACAGGGACAATGAAAGGAAAGGGTTAGAGAGATATAGGCTATTGGGGCTGGTACAGTTTTGGAAACCTAGTCAGCATGGACAAGTTGGGCCGAAGGGCGTATTTCCATGCTGTATGACTCTATAGCTCACCATCTGGGAGACAGGCGGGACACTGCCAATGGAGATGTACAATCTGCTGTGGGACTTGATGTTCATGTAAATTCAGAAAAGTATTCAGTGCCTATTGGATAAGAAATCTAGCCAGTGGACTGAGCACAAAACACAAGACTACTGTGCCTGAGCAGTATCCAATAAATGCTAAACAAGAATCCAGGATATGGGGGCCCAAATCTCCTGAAAAGCTGCGATGGTATGTCTGCAACACACAGTTAAAGGTTTCTGCTCGTTTATATTCCTGGTGGTGTACCTCACAGAGTGAGCTGAAGGCCAGTGTCCTCAGTGCTGACAGACTACGATCGGAAGGGATGATGAGAAACAAAATCATTGACTGAGGATTTTAGGCCTGAGAGGAGAAATGGTTAAGCTTAGAAATAATTATATCACAAGCCATTACCATTTAGGGTCATTGACCAGTACTGTACCCTTCAAATATTCCAAATATTGTATCAGGGGCATCAAAGAACAATAAAGGAATGTAATGAATTGAAGTCATTTGCAGGTCAGAAGTGAGTAACAGAACAATCACCAACTGGAATTTTACTGAACAGAAGTTAACCTGAATATGCCACAGTCTTGAGAATGATGTACCAGTAGATGATTAGCTTTTGTTCGACAGCCGATGGCACAGCTATAGAATTAAACCACAAGGTCAGTTCAGGAATGATCATTGCAATTTGATAACATGGAGTGTTGGGGGTGGTGCACACACACACACAACGTCCAGGTCAGGTTTAATTCGATTGTATTCCTTTCGTACAAACTGAGCCAAGATATAAATTGGCTTTGAGGGACCATTAGACATAACGTCATAACCTGAACTGCACACAATTCCAGGAACTATTTCATTAACCAGTACAATCCATGCATAGGACAGAAAGCCTGAGAGATGGCAGGGCAATTGGATAAGGCTGGAGCATAAGGTACAGGTTTGATCGATATTTGAGGAGTGATGACAGTACAGAAGCAGGAGAGACAGGCTGAACCTTGATTGAAACAGTGCTGGGAGCTAATCTGGATTATAATTTTGATTGAAGAGGTTCAGGCAGGAAACTCGGGAGTAATAAAATCTAAGGATTGTGGATGCTGGAGATCTGAAACAAAAACAGAAGTAGCTGGAGAATCCCAGGAGGTCTGGCAGCATCTGTGGAGACAGAAACAGAATTAACATTTTGAGTCCAGTAACCCTTCTGTTTCTGTCTCCACAGATGCTGCCAGACCAGCTACTTTAGGAAACATGGGGGTGCAGTTTTTCCTCCTTGTTGTTGGAGAGTTGACTCCTAACAGGCTTCCCGACCGGATGTCAGCATGATTAACAGTCTTGGCCTCCAGAGAGGCAAGTAATCCTCCAGAGTGGGCAGTAGCCGAGGGAGAGAGCTGCAGCTACTGTGGGGAGTGTAGGAGGGGATCCATTTGCAGAACCTGGGAGAGGGTGTTGTTACAGGAAGACCGTGAACTTGAGAGGGATGGAGTAGAAAGCAGATCCTCTCCCCCTGCCTCAACCCACAAGCAGCGCTGTAAAGGCACTTGTGACTTTTCCCTTCAGTTTTCCAAGGCCCGGGAAATCTGGGAAACGAGGGTTAATCCTTTAAAGCAGAGTAAACAGAGGCTGCAAGTTTCTTTATAATAGTCAAATGATTGACCCGCATCCAGCACATTGACTGTGTGCCCTTAGTTTGTTAAACGGGCGGGAGGGGAGTCAGGTTTTGCATAGTTCTGCCACTTTAACACCTTGCTAGACCCCAGTCCAGCTATTTTTGTGGGGGACAGGGGGGTTAAAATCACTCTATAATTTTGAAACCACACTTTAGGCAAATGTCAAGGCTTGGAGGCAATGAACAGCCAGTTGATCACAATGGTATCAGGGGATAATGAACAAGTTCAATTAGATCCAGAGGCGACAGGAACACGAGGTGGCTTTCCAGAGAGCACAACAGATTAACAGTAGATTTCAAAGATGTCTGAAATTGACGAGGGTGGGTAAAGACAAGCCCTTTGCACACGTCAGAGGATGAGATGCCAGAGAACACAGAATTAAGAGAACAGGAACAGAACTGGAGGAGATGAAAGCAATGAACTTCCATAATGCAAATCCTGATGGTTGTGAGAAAGGATGCGATGGAAGCCAATTTCATAATAACTTTAAAGAAGAAACTGTATAAATATTCGAAAGAGACAACTTGCAGAGCTCTGGGTAAACAGCAAAGGGGTAGGATATCTAGATAGCTCTGTCCAAGAGCTGGCATAGGAAAGATGAGGCAAATGGGCTTCTCTGTGCTTCTTAATTCTGGTAACAGTGCTGTCAGAGTTACATTCAATGTTGAATTCTCGATTTTCAGGTTGATCTTTTAGAAATTAAATAAATAGAGAATAGGCATCAGACTCCCAGACGCCAGTCACCAGCTCCTTCCCTCCTCCGTACTTCTCGGCACATCAATCTCACAAAGTATAGAGTTCGCTCAAACATTTTTGATTATAAACACATACCTTGATTGCTGAACAATGAATGAATTGGCAAGGGACAGGGCAGCTTCTTTCATATAAAAATTTGAGCAGAATGAAATGATGGATCTGCTGCCTCCCCAAATGACCAGAAGGTGCTGTGCAAGTTCCACTAGAGGTCGAAAGGTGAAAGCAAACGTATGTGCGCTTTACTGCATCCAAAACTCTAAATGTTTGACCACTTAACACTGTAGCATTAAATCTTGGCTTGGCACTTAATGTAAGTAAAAACAGGAGTGGACCATGGGGTGGAGGGAGCGCTGAATTGAAGGAGTGAGGCTTGTAGCAAACATCGGTTTGTTCTCCTACTTATTCTCGACTGCTTAGAAAGACTGAATGCCAATGTTCCTGTAATTTGGCATCTGGGCTGTGTCTGGAGCCAGTGAATAAACAATAGGAAATACCGATGCCCAATCTGAAGAATGTTCATTGTTTTTCTATAGTCTGCACTTCCTGCACAAGTGAAAGGCATTACTGAGTCTGAACTCGCATTCCAAGCGCTGTGTGCTGTTTTATTGGGCCCAACGGACCAATTCAGGATCAAGCTCTCATTAATCTCCAATCTCACGGCTAGAAGCTTGAGCCAGGGGATGCAAATTGCAATTCCCCATCCTCTCCCTGGCCACCAGTGGAAAAGGTCAGTCTGGAAGCAATAACAGGGGTTCGAGGCTCACCTGGTTTGTTTATTTGTTTTTTGGAAACAAGTGAAGGTCTGTTTCAGATTAACCTTTCATGGAAAAGGAACCTGGAAAGGTCAGTAAGGGTGCAACAATTCAAGAGAAAACTGCAAGCACGTCCTTGCATCCCTATATTTGATTTACTATTGTCACATGGACTGAGATACAGTGAAAAGTATTGTTTTGCGTCCAATCCGGGCAAATCATACCTCACATAAGTACATTAGGGTAACATAACAGAATGCAGAATGTAGTGTTATAGCTCTGAGGAACGGACACTGGACCCTAAACATTAACTCTGCTTTCTCTCCACAGATGCTGCCAAAGCTGCTGAGGTTTTCCAGCAATTTCTGTTTTTATTTCTGATTTCCAGCATCTGCAGCTTTTTCAGTTTTGATAGCGTTACAGACACAGAGAAGGTGCAGAGAAAGATCAACTCTAATATTTGACAAGTCTGTTTCATGAGTCTGATAACAGCGGGGAAGAAGCTGTTTTAGAATCGGTTGGCACATGTTTTCAAACTGTTGTACCTTCTGCCTGATGGAAGAAGATGGAAGAGAGTATAACCCAGGGTGAGAGGGGTCTTTGATTATGTTGACTGCTTTCCTGAGGCAGTAGGAATTGCAGATGGGGTCAATGGAAGGAAAGCTGGTTTGTGTGATGGACTGGACTGTGTTCATAACTCTCCATAGTTTCTTGCAGTCTTGGGCAGAGCAGTAGCCGTACCAAGCTGTGATGCATCCAGATAGATGCCCATAGAAAGCATCCTATGAAAGTCTATAAAAGTTTTATACCTCTCACATACGTAGGATCTCCAACAGTTAACGTATTCTATTAAAAACATAACCATTCTCCGATCAGTCCCATACACGATGCCCACCACAACCCACCCACAGCCCTTTTCTGTATGAGGGTGGGAGCTGCTATCGCGGTTCGTCCATCCTCTCACTTCACGCAGTCCAAAGGCCCAATTACCCCTTCCGGGGATCTCGTCTGCTCATGATGTCGCCCCTTCTGCGGGATGGAGACCAGACATAGACTGAGTAACCTTCACTCAATGCTGAACACTGCTGTATGTCAGGGCCTGCTCACTGCGCTCATGGTGTAAGTTACTGCCAATACCCTTTTAAACTGTAGAAACCTCCAGGGTCTGCTTGGTCTGGTGCAGGAGAGGATAACCACTCTTTGTCTAAGTGGGAAAGTCCATTATCGATCCAAGATATAATTTATTGCGTGTTACCAACTAGTTCCAGGTTTCCTTCATCTGATGGACATTGTTACAGAGACCTTGAGAAGGATTAGGTGTTAGGTCTCACCTCTTTGAGATTTCAATCTGCTCTGTCTGTTAGTCCAAATGACATCACAGTCATTGCTTCTGGCAATCCTCCACATTAACCCTTTTCATCAAATCTCTCTTTTCCATCAGCATGAGCCCCAGCTTCAGGTCTGTTTAATTCTCTGCCCCACTCGCGCCTGGATTCCCCTTTCTTCAACCCTCCTCACTTTTCTGACGAAGGCAAGTTAATCTCAACGTAAACTCAAGAAAAAGCCGCTCAGCTTTTCACCAGACACTCCACTGCCTTTCTGTACTGAACATCAAGTTCATTTCAACTCCACAGCTGCTCCCTGCCCTGCCGTGATTTATTTTATTGGTTTCAATTTAATTTATTTTGATTTTGATTTATTTTAATTCTTTCTGATGTTGTTATGGGACTGGCTCAACCCTTCAATGCCATCCATGTGTTCATTCCTCGAGTAAGTTACCTCAGAGTCTTGAGATCAGATCCCACTATTGTCTGCCATGCTGTATTCCCAATGGATGGGAATCCATACGGAAAATTCAGCACCTCTTGTGTTAGTTACTAATAGTCAGATGCTTTATATTGTCTGGTGAAGAGCATCTCCCTTGTTTTCCATCTCCAGTGGGACATAACCTGTGTTCAATGAATGTGTCAATCATATCACTGATTTAAATCCAGCCTCTTAAATAAAATTATCCAGCCTATTAAGCTATAACATGCACTGAATGGTCTGCAGAAGGTTTTGGTGTTAGTCCAAGTGGTTTGACATCAAACAAGGCCTTGTGGCTTCTGCAGTAAATTCTCATTTCAAAACAGCGCCTGCTAGTGCAGGACTCCACTTCACGGGGAAACAGCCATTTCGCATCAACCTTGTCGAGACCATTCACCTCAGTCAGGTCTCTATTTCATTCTTCTAAACTCCAGTGCAAGCAAGCCCAGCCAGTCCAACCTATCCTCATAAGGCAACCTGTTAATTCATAAAATTCCTACAGTGTGAAAGCCGGCCACTGGGCCCATCAAGTCCACAATGACCCTCCAAAGAGCATCCCATCCACACTCACCCCCCTAGCCTATCACCCTCCATTTCCCATGGATAATCCACTTAGGCACTATGGGTAATTTAGCATGGCCAATCCACCCAACCTACACATCTTTGGACAGCGGGAGGAAACCAACACAGACGTGGAGAGAACATGCAAACTCCACACAGACAGTTGCGCAAGGCTGCAATCGAACCCAGGTCCCTGGCACTGTGAGGCAGCAGAGCTAACCACTGAGCCACTGTGCCACCCATAATTGCAGGCCTCAATCTAGTAAACCTCTTCTGAACTGCTTCCAATGCATTTACATCCTCCCTTAAATAAGGAAACCAACACTGCACGTAGTATTTGAGATGAGATCTCAACCAATGTCCTGTGGAAATGAAGAATAATATCCTTAATGTCTCTGGTTCAATTTCTCTTGTAGTGAATAGAATCCAATTAGCCTTCTTGATTGCATTCTGTACATGCATTCTAACTTCTTGTGCCTCATGCACTAGAACATCTTGATCCTTTGGCATCTCGGAATTCTAGAGTTCCTTTTCCTTTTAAGTGATGCTCTGCTTTTTATATTCTTTCTGCCAAAGAAAACAAATTCTCCATTTTCCCACATTATACTCCATCTGCCAGATTTTTGTCCACTTGACTCATCTACGTACTTTGGCAAACTCCCTATGACTTCTTCACAACATACCTTCCTACCTATTTTTGAATCATCTGCAGAGTTAGTAACCATCCTGTCGTCAAAATAAGTTGACATTTATTGTCAAATATTGAGGCCCCAGAACAGAACCCTGTCACATCTTGCTAATGAGACAATGACCCAGCCTCTCTGTTTTCTGTTAGCCAGACAATCTTCTATCCATGCCAAAGTGTTACCCTCTACATTATGAGTATTTATTTTCTATGACACCTTAATGTGGCACTTTCTGGAAACCCAAGGACAATAAGTCTATAGACTCCTCTTCATTCACAAGGTATGTTGCTCCATTGAGGACACCAACAAATTGGTTAAACATGATTTCCCTTTAACAAAACTACACTGGCACATTTCAAACCACCTTGAATTTTTTCCCTAAGTACCTGGCTGTTATTAGATTGTCTCTATCATCATCCCATGACAGATGCCAAACTAACTGGCCTATAAGTTCCTGATTTCTGCCTCCCTCCTTCCCTTCTTGAATAAAGATGCGATATTTGCTACTTCCCAATCATATTGAATCGTTCTGGAATCTAGGGAATTTTGGAAAATGAATGTTAAATGTACCCACTACCTCATTTAAGACCTAGGATGAAATCTATTTGGATTTGAGACTTGTCAGTCTGCAGCTCCAACAGTTTTCTCAGTATCATTTCCCTTCTGAATGTGATTGTACTAAATTCCTCTCTCTCTTCCTCCTCCTCAAATTATTGGCAAACTTCTATAGTGAAGACACAGCAAAATATTTTATTCATTTAACCTGCTGTTCCTGTATGTGAACTGCCCATCTTAACTCCGTGGAAAAACAACACTCATTTTACTTACTCTTTTCCTTTTAAAATATCTGTAGAAACTTCTGCTATCTATTTTTACATTCCTAACCAGCTTCCTCTTTAAACTCTTAATTTCTTCATACCAACTGACCTTCCAGTTATTCCCTGCGGCTCTATGTAGCCTGACCATTCCTATGATCTGCCATTATCTTTACTCAGTTATAGTTTTTTTCCTTTGGTTTAATGCTTTCCCTAACATTTGCCTAGTTCTTCCTACGCTATTCGTGCATACAAGGACCATGACACTGGACCCTCCACCTCGCAGTGCAGGCGCCTCTCCGGCTTTGAGCAGATGTCCTAGAACACATAACTCGCATTCTTTGTTGAAGAGAACAGTGTCAATCTCCCTCACTAAACCACTCCCAACTGCTACTACATCCCTGTCCGCTCTCTAACTTCAATAGCTTCCTGTACCACAACACCACGGTCATGTGTTCATCCATCTGCCAACCTTGGCTCTCAGGCTTAGGGAACTTCAAACCTATTGGACCTATGTTGCTCCTATACTCTTGCCCTTTGCATCCCCTTGCCTGGCTCACTCTCAGTCATATTCACCTGTTCCTGAACACTGACCAAACCAGAAGGTCCTATCTAAAGTGGTGTAACTGCCCCAGTAGAAAACATCAAGATAATAAATCCCTCTTCATCATATACTGTGATGCTTATAGTTTAGCATCTAGCTCAGACTCTTAGCCAAAGTTCATTGTACCACAAACATCCACTCAAACATGCTCGTCCTGGAGCACGATTGTATCCAGAGTCTCTCACATGCTGCAGCCTTGATACACCACCTGTCTCAAATATGTTGTTAAATTATATATTTATTAACATTGTATACAAATAGATAATAAAGGTAAAACTTACGAAGAGAGTAAGTCTTAACCACTTACTGCAAAATAGCAAGAGCAAGAACCAATTCCCACAGAAGGGCAGAAAAGCAAAGAAATATCTTCTTCCCTAATTTTAGCAGATTCCTTACTTACCAAACTCTCAGGTTTGCACTCAGCTGTACACGTTTGCACTCTGTGATTCACCCTCAAGCTGATCACTGACTGAGCTTGGCTGGATTTGAGGAGGTTTTTTTGAAGCTATTATTTTTCTTCCTGAGATGTAGGCGTCACTGGGAAGGCCAACATTTGAACTCCTACAGTCCATCTGATGCAATCATCGATGTGGGACATGGCATTGGTTGGAAGTGCTACTCAAACTTCTTGCAAGGTCATCCTTTAGAGGGTGTGGTGGCACAGTCACTGGATCAGTAATCCAGAGGTGTGAACTAATGCTCTGGGAACTCAAGTTCAAATCCCAGCACAGCAGCTGGGGAATTTATGCTGAGTTCATTACAAATAAATCTTGACTTCAGCAATGGCGACTGTGATACTATCAGGTTGTTGTAAAAAGCAAATCAATATCCTGAAATATATCTTTACCTGGTCTGGTCTACATGTGACTCCAGACCCAAAGCAATGTAGCTGACAATTAACTGTCCTCTGAAATGGGCAAAACCATTTGGTTGCATTCAAGGTAGTGGCTCAGTGCCACCCTCTCATTCAGGGTAAATGAGGAAGGGGACATCAAGTGCTGACCTTGCCAGTGATGCCCAATAGCCTGTGAACTGATGAAAGCAAAACACACTGTAGTACTGACTGTACGTACATGTGTTCCCAGTCGGGACAGGCATGGGAAAGATAACACGGATGGACTAAACAGAAGTGATTACATCACAGTAGCCACTGGCAATTACAACGTTTAAAAGATATTTGGATAAGTACATGAATAGGAAAGGTTTGGAGGGATATGGGCCAAGCACGGGCAGGTGGCACGAGTTTAGTTTGGGATTATGGTCGGCATGGACTGGTTGGACCGAAGGGTCTGTTTCCGTCCTGTATGACTCTCTGACTCTAAGGACACAGAAAAACCAAGGAAATGAGGAGTTTGAAACAAAATATGTTAAATAACTTTAAAAGTGTCCAATGTACATGAGAGGTGGCACATTTTGGCAAAAAAGCGTTAGTGATTTCAGTCTGAATGGGATTAGTCTAGCGTTTGGAAAGAACAAGGGTGCAGCAATTAAAAAGTGGAGGCAGAACATGCATTTTGACAAAAGAAAAGGATAGATTTCCAATGTCCTACCTGATGGTTCTCGGTGTACACATCATCAACAGTAGAGTCGATCAGGTCATCCTCGTCAAAGGTAGCTCGTTTGTAGGTCGACATCTGAAGAGCCAAATGGACAACAGACTCTCTGAGTATTTCCATCTCTGTTACAGTGACTCTGTGGGCCTGCCATGTGCTGAGTCAAGACAGCCGAGAGCACAGCGACCCTACAAAAACTGTGGAAACCACTTCTCAAACACTGCTGGTGTGCCTCATCACACCTTGGCACCTTTGAAAGCTCACACTGAGGTGGGGAGAAAAGGCTTCCTGAAGTTACTAACACATTCCTTTTGGGACAATCTGACCTCTCCTGCAGCAAGTTCGACTGAGAGCACCTCTCGAAGCAGGAGCACTTCAGATTCCTTTTGTAGTATTTCACAATGCGATTTGCGATAAGTGCCTCAGCATTGAAAACACCAGCTTAAAACACAAAGGTTAGCTTTTTTAAAAAAAACGACACTTCCTTGTTCCTGCATTCCCACATGGGCAGCTCTCAAAGATCTTGGGAAAGTAAATATCCTGTTCAGATACAAATCGCACACAAGAGCCCACTTGTTTGTCAGGAGTCTTTTGTTACTTTACAAATGTGTTGTTGCTGCTGTTACCCCAGAGTGGTTGGGCAAGGGGTGGAGCTTCTTAATACATTCCCCAAGTGCCTTGACTTCCCTGCCGCACTCAGTATTGTTGGAGATATCGCTGTCAGATCTGACTCACCAAACAGCTGGCCAGGTGGATCAAAAGCTCTGGCTTAACCCTTTCAGGCACACGCTGGCCTCCCAGGAGGGAGAGTTTCCACTGTGAGTGCTCTCTCTCAAGCCCACTAGTTTGAATTTTCACCCCATATACCCATTAATGCCACACCTCGGTACCTCACCAGACTGTGCCAACATGGCAGACAGCAGGAACCAGCGCGCTCACTATTTAAAAACTGAAAGAACCGCGGGTGCTGTAAATCAGAAACAAAAACAGAAATTGCTGGAAAAAGCTCAGCAGGTCTGGCAACATCTGCGGAGAGAAATCAGAGTTAACGTTTCGGATCCGGTGACCCTTCCTCAGAAGCTCTGACCTGAAACGTTAACTTTAATTTCTCGCCATTGATACTGCCACAGTCAGTATTGACCCAGCTGTCTCCCTTGGTGAGGCAGTGTGCCATCTTGTAATTTGTAAGGAGGATGGTGGATTCGGTTGACCTGAAGACCTCAAACAGTTTTATTATCAGCTCAGATCACAACCTGCGAGCATTGCTAACTGTGTGTATGAGTTTGCACTGTGTCCTCATCACTGCAGCACAGTAATGTGGTCTCAATCCTGGTCCTTGGGTCTGGGCAGGATGCTCTTTGGAGGGTCAGTGCAGACTCGATGGGATGAATAGCCTCTATCTGCACTGTAGTGATTGTATGATTCTACAAGATGCCATGGTACAATTTGTAGATGAGAACTGTGTGTCTACTCCACTGATGCCCCACTTTCCTCTGTCTGTGGGGCCTTGCATGTGATCATAATTGCTCGTTGGAAAGCGCCTAAACTACAAAGCTAATGCTATATAAATGTGTATTTGTTGTTTACCTGGGAGCTCAACAATGCAAGAGAACAAGGCCATGAAACTGTACACTTCCATGATATTGTGAGACAGATTAGTCTCAATTTACCTCTACTGCACTAATACAGTGTTGTTAAGCCAACATGTTTTGGCCACTAATTTTAAAGGAAGCACGTTTTGTTCTCAGTAAGTCAAATGTGTCTATTTACCTTACACACACATTTCCAACTATTCAGTAACCAAAGGAGTGTTTGCACTCGAGCGTTTCTAAACACTCACGCTGTTTTTGGTTTCCCATTTTACCAAATAAGCAAAAAGCTTAAAAAAGGTTCATACATGTAGGTGCAGCACCAAGGTCTGAAAGCCAGACAATATGCTCCCTGCTGTACACATTACTGCTCAGAAATCCAGGAAGGTGCATCCAATAAGGTTCACAACCAGCCACACATGATTAATGTACTGGTTGAACACGATCCAGTAAACATCCAGTAAAATAAAGGTATTAAATGACAGTACACATTATAATTCAAAGTGGGACAGTTTAGCAAGACTCAATGACATTTACAGCACAGAATGAGGCCATGTGGCCCATAGGCCTGCACCAAAGATCTGACTATACTAACCCCATTTTGCATCTCTTACTCTGGAAGTTATAGCAATGTAAGTGAAGACCAAATTAGGGCTAAAATGTGGCGAGAATTTCTGACTCAACCAACCCTTTCAGGCAGTGAGTTCACACCACCCTTTTGAGGAAAAATCTTTTTCACTCACTCTCCTCTTGGCCTTCCACCTGTTACATTAAATCTATGATCCCTCTACTAATGGGAAAGTGTTGTTGGGTCCACTCTGTCAATGTCGGTCATAATCTTATACACCTCTACTGGGCCCTCTCTCAATATTCACTGCTCCAAGGATAATAACCCCAATCCAGCCAATTGTTCCTCATATCTCAGACTCTGCAGCCTAGAGGCATCATCCTGCTAAAATCTCCTCTGCACTCTCTCTAGTACAATCATATCCTTCCTATAATGTACTGGACACTGTACTCTGTCTGTGGTCTCATCAGAGTTTTATATAGTTTCAGCATAACCGTCTTGCTCGTGTTTTATCAAAAAGCCCAGATCATTAACCCATGTATTTTAAAGCAGTCAACCTGGGAACTAAACTTTCTGTTCATCAGAAAATATAGACTTCAATACTAAAACAAATTAACACTTGCAATGCATCTTTTATGTTGCAAAGATCCTAAGCCTGGTAGACTTGAACAATTAGAATTAGAATTAGTGTCTATTGTTACATATACTCGTTGAATGTAGTGAAACGTTTACAGTCAACACTTATAAAGATATCTAGGTACAGATTCTTAAGAACAAATTATTAGAGAAAAAAATTTAAAACTAAAGAAATTAAAGGCAGGACATTTTAGGAAGAGATTTCCCATTTGGGAGACAATTCCCACACTTGTGCAGCAGAGCACAGGATGCAAACCTGAACAGTGGGCTAGAGGTGACATGGGGTAGACTGAGAGAGAGACCAAAAAGACGTTCAGGGACTTCACAATCCTGAGCTTATTCTCTGGTACTCCCATGTTAGGTACAACAAGAAAGACTCATGTTTGTGTAGCACCTTTAACATCCCAAGGCACTGCACATGCTCAGGGGCAATGACTGCTGGCCTGGCCAGTGATGCCCATATTCCACAAGTGAAGTAAGATTTTAAAAAAAGACTACAGCCAAAATGTCCCTGTGACCAGACAGTGAACCTGCAGGTGAAAGCGGCAATTTGAAAAGTCAAGACTATGTTTCTTCCAATTTCTAAGAATAATAGACTATTGCTACAACTGTATAACACCTTGATGAAACCACATCTGCAGTAAAGGGGAAGGAGACCCAAACTGTACACAAGGAAGAATATACAGTATCTGTGTATGTATCTGTATATTCTTGAGGGAGTGCAATGAAGGTTCACTGGACTGACTCCGGAGATGAAGGCACTGCCTTATGAGACAAGACTTGGCCTATATTCCCTAAAACGATAGAATCCCTACAGTGTGGAAACAGTCCATTTGACCCGACAAGGGCATACGAACTCTCCGAAGAGCATGCCAGCCAGACTCAACCCCTCTACCCAATCTCTGTAACCCATGACTAATCCATCTACCTTTCACATCTTTGGACTGTGGGAGGAAACCCACGCAGACACGGGGAGAATGTGCAAACTCCACACAGACAGTCGCCCGAGGGTGCAATTGAACCCGAGTCTCTGGCGCTGTGAGGCAGCAATGAACCACCGTACTGCCCCTAGAGTCTGAACGGGTTTGAGGTCTCTGTTGAGTCTGTGCTTGCTCTTTATAGAACAATGCAGTCAGCTCCATTTTCTCACTGCTTTCTGATGGCCCTGCTAATAATTCTCTCAAGTGCCTGTCCAATTTCATTTTGAAATCATTGATGTCCCCACATTCACCACCCTTATGGACAGCAAATTCCTAGTCAGTACCATGTTCCTGAGTACAAAGTTCTTGCTCACACCCCTTCTGCATCTCTTTTTCCAAAACTTTGATCCTTTCCCTTGTACACACAGTGCATGAGGAGAGTGCTCAAAGACAATGAGAGTAACATTACAATTTTGTTTAATCTCAATAAGATTCTTCTTCAGCTCGCCCTCAAGGCAGGGTCCACTTGGGCAGACAGCGGTGAAGTGGTAATGTCACTGGACAAGCAAGCTAAACCCCAGGTTAATGTTCTGGGGCACTGTGTTAAATCCCATCATGGCTGAAGGCAAAATCTGAATTCAATAAAATAAATGGTGATTAAAACAAAAATTAGCCTAAAAGCAACTGTGGAACCACCATTAATTGATGTTAAAAAAAATCATCTGGTTCATTAATGTCCTTCAGAGAAGGAAATCTGCTGTCGTTACATGATCAGGTCAATGTGTGACTCCAGACCCATTGCAATGTGTTCTGGGTAATTAGCAAAAGGCAACAACATGCTGGTCTAGCCAGTGACACCCATAGCCCATGAATGATTTTAAAAAAGTTGCAATTTTAAACCAAAGGCCTGAAGGAGCTAGGAGTCAGGAGGGTTGGCCTTCTAAAGAGAAATTTAGGTTGAATGGGATTGAGCAGAAGAAGGTATTGACTCCAGGACCTCATGGGAGCACAATCAGATCTTTAGATCAAAAAAGAAACTCTAATGAGAACATTCCAGATGAATGTTACCACACTGGGCTGTCTTTATAGCTGACTGCTTCAGGCAGATGGTTCTTCCTTCAAGATTGCAAGCTTGCATTAGAAATGTCAGCTTTTGATACTCAGGGGAGATTGCATTTCTTTGATTATGGCAGCCTTGAGGGGAATATTTAATTTAAATAGTTTAAGTTATTTTTAGTGCTCGTACTGCCCCTCCCATACTGTGAGTTCATTGTTTTTGCAGATTTAATTGAGGTTTCACTTGCGTATGTTGTTGGGGCTCTCGTGGTGCAGTAGTAGTGGCCCGATCTCTGAGCCAGCACACCCAGGTTCATGTCCCACCTGCTCTGGAGGAGTGCCATGTGAGCAGACTGATGAAAAACACCTTGACAGGTTACTGTGTGTCGTGTCTTGGTGATTTGCAGAGACCGCACCTACGTATCTATGTCTGAACTGGCACTTTATTTATCAATACTTTTAAAATCTATGCAGTGAAAGTTTCCAGCTAAAGTTCAGTTAAATTGAAACAAAGCAAAGAAAACTGTGGATGGCGGAAGTCTGACACAGAAACTGCTGGAGATAGAAAGCAAAGTTAACGTTTCAAGCCCAGTGACCCTTCTTCAGTTTAGTTTCTTGTTCTCAAAAACCACACCCAGGCTTGATGAACAACACATACATTAAAGAGAAGGAATCAGGCTCACAATCCAATCAACAGTGTTTCGCCCTTAGTCAGTGTTAAGCTAAGTAAAGACTGGCTTGGGTAGTACCATAGTGAAAGACTCTCCTTAGTCTCCATTAAACCCATCGACTTTTCCAGGGCGAGGATACCTCTTGTGAGCAAACACACATTCCACAATTTGGGATTGTGTTGCTGAGGGATACACTGAGGATTGGGGAAGCAGGGGCAATGCAGAAAGGGTGGCAGGAGCAAATTGTTGCAGATGCTGGAATCTGTACCGAAAACGAAAAATGCTGGAGATCTCAGCAGGTCAGGCAGCATACATGGAGAGGGAGCAAGCTAATGTTTCCGGTTGAGATGAACTTTCATCAGAGCACAAACAGAGGCCAATGTCTAAGGTCAACCTACCATAAAGTATACAGAGGGGCTTCAAGCTTTGTAAAATACCTGTGAGCAGCATCTTCATCACAGGATGTTTATTATGAATATAAGAACATGAGAACATAAGAACTAGGAGCAGGAATAGGCCGTCCGGCCCTTCGAGCCTGCTCCGCCATTCATAAGATCATGGCTGATCCTTTCGTGGACTCAGATCCACTTACCCGCGTTCTCACCGTATCCCTTAATTCCTTTATTGTTCAAAACAAATCTACCTTTTTTTAAAAAACGTTTACTGAAGTAGCATCAACTACTTCACTGGGCAAGGAATTCCATAGATTAACAACCCTCTGGGTGAAGAAATTCCTTCTTAATTCAGTCCTAAATCTGCTCCCTCTAATCTTGAGGCTATGCCCTCTTGTCCTAGCTTCACCTGCCAGTGGAAACATCCTCTCTACTTCTATCTTATCTATTCCCTTCATAATTTTATATGTTTCTATAAGATCCCCCTCAATCTTCTGAATTCCAATGAATATAATCCCAATCTACTCAGTCTCTCCTCATAAACCAACCCCCTCAACTCCGGAATCAACCTAGTGAACCTCCTTTGCACCCCCTCCAGTGCCAATACATCCTTTCTCAAGCAAGGAGACCAAAACTGCACACAGTACTCCAGGTGTGGCCTCACCAGCACCTTGTACAGCTGCAACATAACCTCTCTGCTTTTAATTTCAATCCCTTTAGCAATGAATATCATCACATGCAGTGCCACATTCTGTACAAGAGGAACTGACCTTTAGTGCAATTGCAGTGATGTTCAGTTTGAATTACTGCAGCACATTGTTATATAAATTTTTAAGAATTAAGTATATTTTTGGAGGAAAAAAAGAACATGCTTCTTGATAACTGCGTGTAATGAATTTGCCTGTGGTTTTCTGAAACGTGGACTTGAATGTTCAAATACAAAACCTGTGCCAATTCACAAGTTGCTGAATGTTGCCACAACAGATCTGAAACGTCTCCCCTATACGCCCTGAGGTGACAGCTGTTAATGAGGTACAGTTTCTCCTCAGTCTCACAGTTCCTGTGCTCCATTGATATCATTAAATCAACCTGCTCAGACATTGTCATCATCACACACCTCTAGAGCAGGTGGGACTTCAACCTGGGCCTCCTGGTCTAGCGGCAGGGACACTGCCGCTGTGCCACAGGGCAGCCCAGCTGCTGACCTGGATACTGTAAGAGATGCTTGCTCTTGGCATCTTACTGTGATAGTTACACCAGCGAAGATCCTAACAACCAACACCTAATTGATCACAGCTATTCTAAAGCTTTGGAGTTAGCCCTTTCAGGCCAGCAAATGATTCACACTGCCCATACTGCAGGCTGGTGTGGGTAAGATGGCAGGACAATGACTTGGAACCTCACTGAGAAAAAGATGGGAAGGAAGGGTGGTACCTCATTCAGGGGGTACCCAGTGTGCACACAGGGTGGGAGGGCAGGGGGCATCATTCCACTTCCATGTCATCTGCCCTCCAAAATCCAACTGCAGCACCCCCCACCAGCCACTGTCTGCCCCTCCCTGGGTCTGGCACCCCTTCTGGTTCTATATGCCTAGTCGTTCTCTGTCGCAGCCCCCCATCAAACTATGGGCTGTGTGGATCGGGCCCTCCATCTCTGTTATTAAAAGCAGATCCCAAATGGCAACATGCCTGAAGGTTAGTGTTCAGCTGTTGTCCATTCTTCACATGACAATACAGACAATGCGCGAGGTACCAGAACATTGAAACAGAATCCAAATCCCCGAGGATCAGATCCACCGTCATCTCGAGGGAACTCTCCGTTTCTTAATCTGACATTAGATTGGAGGTAAAAAGGTCAAATAGACAGTTTCTGGCTGTAACTGAAGGGGAGAATGTCCTGCTCTGTTGGGCCAACTATCACAATGGTTCGCAACATTATTCTACTCAGTGAGAAGTCACAAAAAACAATGGTCACGTATGGGACACGTTTTCAGAAACAGTTGAGCTCCTTGCTGTGAAAGCAAACTTTGCTCAGGTCAGATCTGCCTCCATTCCAAATTCAAAGGCCTAATACCTTTGGTTTGTTGACTCTGAGGCCACCAGAATGAGACCCAGCACTGCTCCCAAGGCAACTTACTCCATTGGCTATCTGTAGCCTTTCCACGCACCAAGACTCAGTTGACAGCCATTCTCTCTATTCCCATAGTTCAGACTGAGTTTTCAAAGTGTGAAGGTTCACAGGTCTCCAGAGGGAGCAGAAGGTGCCAAGCATTGGAGCTGGGATTGTAGGAAGCCCAGTCACATGTTACACCTTACTGTCTTCGAAAGCTTTTGATGAAGTTCCAACTCTGAGGCTGCTAAATAAACTCAAAGCTCTGGCAAATCCAGGTAAGAGCTGAGAATGGATGAGGAAGTGGCAGAAAGGTGGAGGAGAGAATCACAGAATGGTTATAGCACACTTGAGGCAGCCCTTCAGCCCACTATGCTGACCTGCCAAAGAAGCAAATCATCACATTCCATGTAACCCTACATGCAATTCTTCCCTTTCAGATAATAATCCAATCCCTTTTGCAAAGGCTTGAGTGTACCTGCCTCCCCCCACAATCTCACACAGTACATTCCAGACCCTAACCCCTCGAGTGAACCTGCCTCCCCCCACACTCTCGGACAGTACATTCCACACCCTAACCCCTCGAGCGAATCTGTCTCCGTTGTAGACTCAGAAGTCAGACGACACCAGGTTATAGTCCAACAGGTCTATTTGAAATCACAAGCTTTCGGAGCGCAGCCCCTTCTTCAGGTGCAGTGAGAGGGAAGAGCACACAGACCCAGACTTTATAGGCAGAGAGATCAAAAAATCATACAGATGGTAAGAGTGGAGTGTTGACAGGTTGAAGGTGTTCAAGAGCGTCAGGCAGTGTGAGTAAAGTGTCAACAGCTGCATAACCAGTGAAGGGGTGACCTATAATCTGATTAAATGAGGCAGAGAGATAATTACAAAAAATTAAAAATAAGGTGATGCTGGAGACAAACTAAATGACTGGAATAACATGCTGGCTATAAGAGTTACATGCCGAAGGTCTAACCAGTGATAAGTAATCCAAAACTGTGCAAACTAATTAAGGAAGAGAGATTATAACAATTTATTAAGGGGATGGTGTCAGAGCAGGACAGTAAGGAAGATGTTACAGATACAGAACAGCAGGGTGGGGTTACATAGTGCGATATGAACCATGAGCCCAGTTGAGGCCGTCCTCACGGGTATCAGTTTCTGCTTGGCGATTCTGTGTTCGTCGTCCAGTACTTCCCTAGAGCAGAGAAACTACGCCATGTTCTTCACAGCCTTCAACACATCATCGATGATGATGAGCATCTTACCAAGATCATGCCTGTGCCTCCACTTCTCAACTTCAAACAAACACAGTATCTGGTTCTGGTCACACAAGATTCCCTTTGAAAAACTCTGGAGGTGGTGCAGATAGCAGCTGATGTCAGCATCAGGAAGAGAGAGAGAAAGCGAGAGTCATGAGGAAAAACTGGATTATTCCAATGCAGGAAATGCTATCTGAGAAAGGATAACTTAGTGGTACACTGGTGCGACAAGCGTAGAAAAACGTAGAATATTACTGTGAATTAAACTGGGGAAATGGGACCAAGGCATACCGGTTCACAATGGCAAAAGAAAAAAGTTTAGGGCTCTAATCGGGAATTTCTTCTTTACACGGAGTTTGGTCAAAGTGTGGAATAAATAAATAAATAATGAGGACAAATCTCTGGAATCATTGAAGAAAGAGAAATGGGATGGAGTGGGGCAATGGAGGCGGGGGTGGGGGGGGAGCTTAAAGCGTACTTTGGGACCGCCCTGATTGGACCGAGCGGCCTCCCTCACTCTGCAAGGTAACACCCTTCAAAAAGATAAATGATATTGCAGCTCATCATGACTAATCTTAACGCGTCAGCTCTGAAAATAAGTTTGGATAGGTGTTGGCTGCTTGAAAAGAAAGAAAAACCAGTTCAGGTCCTGCTTTGTAAGAGATAAAAATAGACACATTTTGAAAATTGGACTAGACAATGTTAACAATGTGAGGAAACTGGGCCATCCCTAGGGAGTATTATCTGAAATATAGGGGCTCACTTAGAAATCCACTGCAAAGCACTGACAATTCTCAAACTTTTGACAGTGAGCAGCTGGAGAGAGGTTAAGGTAATGTATAAAGAATGTTTATAAAATATTGTCATCGGTTTTCAGGTTCTAAAGTGGAGGTAAATGGGTTTTACATTTTCAGTTCTGAGACGGTGATTTTTCATTCTAAGGGCCAGAAATATTTTTTAAAACAATGGGTGACTATCTAGAGAAGCAACCAGGTGAGATAGTGCTTTTACAACTAGAGAAAAAGAAGCCAGAAGCAGATTCAGTTCAGAACAGATCCACACCGAATGTGCTGATAAGTAGCCTAGAAGTAGGCAAGGAACTGCAAAAGCCTTGCATTTTCCTGAGAGTCCAATGAGGAATAGAATCATAGAATCCCTACATTGTGGGAGCAGGCCATTTGGCCCATTGAGTCCACACCGACCCTCTGAACAGCATTCCACCCAGACCCAAACCCTTACCTTATCCCTGTAACCCTGCATTTCCCATAGCTAACCCACCCAGCCTGCACACCTGTGGACACTATGGGTGATTCAGCATGGCCAATCCACCCTAACCTGCACATTTTTGGAATAATCAGTGAATTAGTCAATAGTGGAGCATCTCAGGATCAGACAATAATGGAGAGAATCAAATTTGGTGAACGCAAAGAAATTTGCCAAAAGGCAATGCTTCCAATTCAGTACAATGTCTTTACCTTAAGATTGGAGTAGGATACGTCACTGGGGTTGAGTGTCCGTAACAGTTATTGCTGGGAAAATGGGTCAGATCTTTCTTTTCGCTGTTTGCGGTAAAATCAGATACAAATTTTTTTTTTTAAACCTACTATTGCGTGTGATAAATCTTAATATTCTTTTCTTAAAGTTGACATTGACAGGAAGGTTTGAGTTATAGACAGAAGCTGAATAGTCTGGGACTATTTTCCCTGGAGTGTAGGAAGCTGAGGGGTGACCTTATAGAGGTTTATAAAATCATGAGGGGCATGGATAGGGTAAATAGACAAGGTCTTTTTCCAAGAGTAGGGGAATCCAAAACTAGAGGGCATCGGTTTAAGGCGAGAGGCGAAAGATTTAAAAGGGACCTAAGGGCTAACTTTTTCACGCAGAGAGTGGTGCATGTATGGAATAAACTGCTAGAGTAAGTGGAGGAGGCTGGTATAATTACAACATTTAAAAGACATCTGGATGGGTACATGAATGGAAAGGGCTTAGAGGGACGTGGGCTAAATGCTGACAAATAAGACTAGATGAGATTGGGATGCCTGGTTGGACTGAAGGGTCTGTTTCCATGCTACATGACTTTATAAGTTGCGAAAACAGAGTTCATGATCATCAAGTCAGGTTTCACTCTAGAATTTGACTTGTCCAGTATTACTATCAACTGGGATCAATACAAATTGCTCTGTGCAATTAACATGTTTGTAATTTAAGCAAAACATGGAAGCTAATTGAATGTACCAGACTTGCTGCTAGAGAGATAGAAGCTATCCTATCCCACATCAAGTTCCATTCACTTGCCCAGCCCTTCACTCCACCACAGGCAGCTTCAGATAATGGGCTATTCAACAGACAGATATCCATCTGCTAAATTATGCAGCAAAAGAGTTTCTGAGATTACAAGGGTTTTATTGTAAATCTATAGTTTAGCACCAACCGCAGTTTCCACCTTTCCCGCTTGGATCCTTTCCCTGTCCCCAGTGGGAAAGAATACAGCTCCTAAACACAAAGTACACTGAGCACCACTCTTCCTCTGGAGCTGCTTTGGTTGACCCCGAAATGGATCTACATTTCTAACACAAATAGGAAATATTACATGCTCCAGTATCTCTCTCTCTCTCCCCTCCACCAAAGACTCTCCCTACAATGATCTTTGTGACCAGGTTTTGTGTTTCCCTTCCATACAGGGACCGAACCCTGGATATACCCTCCAAATATGCCCACTGCGCAAACGACCCCAACAGCTTGATTGTCCGCAGCTTCGCAAGTGCAGTCACTCTCAGAAAATCTAACTTTGGATGGAAAACGACCCAATCACATAAGTCAGACCGTGTCCTAAAGAGCCAACTGCTTAATACTAATACTGTTGGGGAAGGGAGTGCAGTCAGCATCACACACACGTAATTTTTAATGTGTATACATTACTGTTAGTGCAGTGAGCTGTGTGGAGTCCTTTTGGAGCTTTTGTTTCACTCAACTCCACTGACTCACTGGTAACGCCATATTAATTAAATGCTACTTCCTACCTCCTCGAAAATTATACTTGGATTCATAATGTAGAGGGAGGTACATCACGGTGCGATTCAAGATGCCATCCCCACTGCCAGGAGTCCTGATACGTACAGACCGAGGGGTTTCAGGTCCTGTGTGGATTGTGGCGTCAGGGCCCGAGCTTACCTCATTGAGCTGCGGAGCTAGTACCATGTCTCCCTGCCTGTGGTACCAGAGCTGCAAGTGACAGTGTGCACCTCAACTCCCTTCCATTTACAGGTTCTACTCAAACTTCTATTCGTCAGTCCTGGCGTGAGGTGCAGCAGTTTATTTAAATAACTAGACGGCATTTGCTGCCCAGAGGATAGAATCCCTACAGCATGGAAGCAGGCCATTCGGCCCATCGAGTCCACACAGACCTTCCGAACAGCATCCCACAGAGACCCACCCCCTGCCCGATCCCTGTAACCTCGCATAAGCCACAGCAAATCAACTTAACCCACGCATCTCTGGGCACTATGGGTACTACGGCATGGTGGATTAGTGGTTAGCACTGCTGCCTCAAAGTGCCAGGGCATCTGGGATCAGTTCTTCCCTCAGGCGACTCTCTGTGTGGAGTTTGCACATTCTCCCCGCGTCTGCGTGGGTTTCCTCCCACATTCCAAAGCTGTGCAGGTTAGGTGGATTGGCGGTGCTAAAAATTGTACCATAGTGTCCAGGGATATATAAGTGGATTAGCCATGAGATATGCAGAGTTACAGGGATAGGGTAGGATGGGGTAGGGGGTTGGCTCTGGGTGGGATGCTCTTCAAACAGACAGCGTGGGCTTGATGGGCTGAATGGCTCTTTTTCACACTGTAGGGTTTCTATGATCTTTTTTCTGGCCGGCGAACTGTATCTAGTTATTAATATATAATGCTGAGCATCATATCCAGAATGACATTACTGCACAGGATTCTGCCTTGACAAAAAAAACACTACCTCAGAAATATTCAGCATACCAAAATCGCAGAGAACGACTCAGACAAACGGAAACTGGGTTTTCAAAGGCAAAGCACTGATGACATTAAGTAGCCTCAGCCTTGAACATTGGTGTGCGGTGTTGGAGGCTCACTAATCTGTTCAGCAAAGCCCCCATTCAGAGTCACTGCCTTCAGGAGGGGAACGCGAGATCAAATCCAGCCTCCACGTATGAGCCTTCCCTGTCTCAGGCTTTTGAGAGGTGTTGGCTCTCCCAGTATCAAACTCACCGAGGGAAAATCACAAGGTTCCACCTGTCGAATTCTAAATTGCAAGTGCACAAAAAAAAAAACAAAATAAATTAGAGGAAAAAGAAAAGGCAGAAAGGGATGGATCCACACAGTAGCATTCTAAACTGCAGCCCTACTGGATATAATCCCTGCACGTTTGCATATTTTTTCAAAATATTCAGCTCTGTTAGCGCATGGAGAGAAATTGTTCCCCAGAAACCAGTTACTGCAAGAGGCTGGAAAAGGTGCGAGATGAATTAAGGTTGAAATGTCTTAGCAAACAGTACATGAACCTGTGACAGAAGATCTTTGTGGGCAGTTAAAGTGGGATCGACCTTTTGCAAACAGCAGAGTTAATGCCAAGTGGTTCTGAGATGTGCTTCCATTGTCAACCCAGCAACATGGAGAGTAATAAAAAAAACTTTCAGTCAGTCAGTTTTGTGGCTCCTGCCTTCAGCTGTCAGCCGGATTTCAGACAATTCCGCCCCAATCTACTGGGTGCGACTGGGGGCTGCACTTTCACACAAAAATAAAATGCAACAGCTTCCATTTTCAGAGAGTAGGTCAGTGGCTTTCAGCAACAAGTATTTCAGTGATGTGCTGCAACCAGTTCAGGAGCAGTATCTGTGTAAATGGGTTTTCCAGCCCTGGCAACCCGAAGCGTAGATCTAGTTTAACTGGCCTGTTATTGTCAGACACATTGTGACATGCCCCTGGTATATGGGGGGCTTTAATCCAGGCCTCCTGCTTCAGGAGTGGGGGAACTACCACTGTGCCAAAAACTGAGGAGTACAATGTCCTCACTTCAATGAATTGTGGCCTGGCCAGTGACACCCCACACCCCACACCCCATGAATGACTGAAACAAAACATTCCTGCAGTGAAGTCTGGCACAGGCCAATTCTTCTCACTGGCTGCCCCTGCCCCAAAGATGTAGGTGTAGGCCATTCGGCCCCTTTAACCCATTCTGCTATTCAATAAGACCAAGGGTGATCATCCAATTTAGATCCCTGTTTCCGCTTTCTCTCCATACCCTTTGATCCCATTAGCCCTAACTACAACATCTAACTCCTTGAAAGCATCCAATGTTTGGGCCTCAGTCACTTTCTGTGGCAGAGAATCTCACAGGCACCTTTTTCTCCTCATCTGAGTCCTAAATGGCCTACTCCTTATCCTTACACTGTGACCCTGGTTCTGGACTCCCTGGCCATCGGGAACATCCTTCCTATGTTTATCCTGTCTGGACCTGTTCACATTTTATAGGTTTCTATGCGATCTCCCTTCATTCTTTGAGATTCCAGATTTAAAGCTGACACATCAGTGTTATACTGACAGGGTGCTGCTCTGCAGGAGTAGTTGGACTTTAATGGGACTTTAAACTGAGGCCTCCATTTATCCTTGCTTAAAGTCTTACGTCCCCTCAAAGCCCTGTCAATGTTTGAGAGTAGGAAGCGCCTTGGCTCATAGAGATCATTGTCCAGGTTTTACTGGACCTATTTCAGTAAATCCAAGGTGTGCATGCTTTGGTTCCGTTAATGATACACTGGTTCGAGTCAGAGGTTTGTCGGGTCGCTCCCATAGCATGAGAACATACAGAACACCAAGGTTAGCAATTCAGCACAATGAAGCTGTCTTTGAGTTTACATTAACCTAAGGCACGATTTGTTCTTTACAGTCAGACAGAAAAGAATCCCACTGCACTAAGTGTTGCCAACCCTCTAGGATTGACCTGAAGTCTCCCAGCAGTTGCAGGTCAATCTCTAAGATGCAGCAGTAAAAATCCTGGAACGCCCACCATACCAGCACTGCGGGTGTCCCTACACCACATGGGCTGCAGCTGTTCACAAAGGTGGCTCACCGCTGCTGTATATGTACCTTGCCTTTAAGGGAGATTACCTTTAAGGACTCCACCTGCTCTGTGTACACAATGCTGTGACTCTGCGTGGTGGCAGTCTGCTTTATGTCTGCAAGCTACATTCACACAAAGTAGGTGTTCTGCCTCATAGCTTGTAATGAGTTTTAGTGTTCCAAATGAACTAACTCACGGAGTTAAATCGATCCCCAATGAGCGACTGATTACAATCACCAGCTTCACCAATGAGGGGATGGACAATAAACATTGGCCAAGCCAGCGACACCCACATCCCATAAACAAACAGTAAATAAAATCCACTGATGCATGTGACCTTTGAGAGAAAAAACAAAAACACAGGATTTTCTTTCATGTTCCTTTCTTTCGCAATTTCCTTTGAATATTTCTCTTCACAGACTATAAAATGTTGAAAATGGGGGGAGAGCAGTTGCAAAGTTGACAGTCAAACATCATCCAACTGAGTAATGCGGCTTTTTGTTACCCAAGCATTGTGGGAAGGCAGTGTATCACAGAGATGACCATGTTAACAACTCATTGTTGGAACGGAGGTGGGAGTGGGGGCAGGATAGGAGATGAAACCTCCAGGAATATACTTAATTACAGTTGGCAACTGTCGGACTTGATGGGCTGAATGGCCTGCACCCACACTGTGGGGATTCTACAATTCAACCAGCCTCAATCCTGTGAGCAACCAATCATGCATCACCATGTGCTTAATCAGTACATGATGGACCATCTCCTCTAGGCAGGGCAATCTCTCAATTCTTGCCTGTTTGAGAGTACGTAACATCAGCGAATACCTGCCACAAAGGAAAATCACCACCTCATGGCTTTACTCCCACATGGAGCTATTTCATTCTGACCAACATAAACGTTATGGCTATTTCACTTTTGGAAGAATTTTCCCAATTGGCAATTCAATGCATGGAATACTAACTGTTCAAAAGTGCTGAATATTTATTTCTTTTCCATTTTAATAAATATTTAAAAATCTCTTCTTTCAATTCCCCAGACTGCTCACAATTTACTCTTTCATCAAGGACCAACCCTTGTTCCTGAATCTGGACTAGTTTTGTTGGTGTGATGGAGACAGAGTTTAAACAGACTCTCCTTGTTTGCTCAGTGCCGTCTTTGATACTTCTACCAATTTGGATGTGGCACTGCCATCTACAGGCAGTACATGGGGCGTGCCCTTGATTCCATACATAGAAAGCTACCAACCCATAGCAATCGCTCTGGGCTGGGGCTCAGGCGAGTTTGCACTCTAGCCTGGCACGTTTGGGGTTAAGTAAAGGACACTAGTTGGATCTCAAGACCTCCAATGTCTGGCATGCCTAGGCCTGGAGTCAACTAAGGAGAGTTATGACAAAAGGCTGAGAGTTCAAGTCCTCTTCCATAGCTTGAGCCCACAACCCAGGCACAGAATTCAGTGTTGGACTGAGGGGTTGGTGCTGGAGCCTTGGTCTGACTGAGACGTTGACGACACTCTCTAACTCGAGTTTGCACTGTGACCCCTGACCCCATGTTCCAAAGGGCAAGGCAGCTCTCACGTCCATTGTTTATCCATCAACCAATATGTCCCTCTGATTGTCACCACACTGCTGCTGGTGGGATCTTGCTGTGTGCAAACCTCCTGCTCTCCCAATGTTCCAAAGTGCTTCACAATCAAGCAGTTCTCTTGATGACGAAATCTTCCTGTCCGTCATTGGCCAGCTTTAGTCAAAAAGAAACTGAGCGGTATTGGGCCAGGCCGCTGACCCCTGTTGTTCAACCATGTGAACTACAAGTCAACACATATTTTTTTATAGAAAAACAAAATGATGTTAGAATTTTGGGTTTGTATCCACAGGGATACTCCATAGAGTATTTCCGATGCCAGTCCCGGAAGGCGAACGACTCTTGTGTGAACTTTGCAAATGGAGGACGGACCATGGCCAACTTTGGGTCCAAAGGTGAAGGCTAAACCTGTCAATCTTCAACTTGAGAGTCTTTTAGATGGGATTTAACTGCAGTTTTCCATTAGATGAGGAAGTGTTGGGTTAGGGGGAGGGGGAGAGGAAATACTAATCTAACAAAGAGTCACAACTTTAAGTCAAATTTAAGCTCAAGTTTTCTTAGAAAGCTCCAACTGGAAATCAAATATGTGAACTTAAAGGCTTAAAAGGGTACACAATTCTGAACTGTGTAACTACACAGCTTCTCTGCTTATAAATATTCAGAAGGAGCGATGCATGGAATGTAAAACTGGATTGAGATACGGGTTTGTCTCACTGGACCATTGTGACACACGTCTGTCAGGCTCTGTTCTATCTGACTTATTATTGAAAGGTTAACCTTTCCTTTAGTATTTACTTGCTGCACAGACATAAAACCCAACATCGCACAAGTCCATCTACTTCCAAGTTTCACTTCTTGAAATCAATGATGGAAGTTAGTTCATAGAATCATAGAAAGAGGCCATTCAGCCCATCACGTCTGCAATGGCCCTCTGGAAGAGTTTTCATTCCAGGGTTTTATTTATTGCGTTTAAATTGCACCAGCTGCTGTGATGGGATTTGAACCGATATCCCCAAAGCATTAACCTGGGCTTCTGATTTACTAGTCCCAGTGACATTACCACTAAGTCATCACCTTCCCCAATGCACTTCTCACCAATTGTATATTTTGAGCATTTACCTATAACAGCATGAATATGCACTTTATACGAAGAAATATTGATAATTGAGGTTATAATTGGTAGCACATTTGCTGAGGACAGATGTAACAGCGAGGATGCTAAATGACAGCTAGGCAAAGCAGCCACCCTGACTGGTACCCCACCCACCGATGTTAACATTCACTCCCTGCTGTGGCTAATGCAATGTAACTGCTGTGTCTACCACGTGCAAAATGCACTACGGCAACTCACTCAGGCTTCCTGAGAGAGCACCTTCCAAACTCATGGCTCCTACCACTTAGTCCGAAGTGAGCTGGCTTGCGATAACACCAACACCTGCAGGGGGCACTGCGCCCCGGCTTGGAAATATTTCACCGGTCCTTCATGGCCAGTGGGTCAAAATCCTACAACACATGGGTAAACAGCACTGTGGGGGTGGTACTTACACCACATGCAAATGGCTCAAGGGGCCCATTTATTACTCTCTACTCAATGGCAATTGAGAATGAAGGATAAATGTTGACCTTGCCTCATTTTGAGATGAGTTAGAAAATGTGACTGAATGGAGGGTTACAATTTGAGGTTCCACCACGAGTCCAGGACCTTATAGAGTCTCCCGAACCTGCCCCAGTGAACATCGAACCGCATCAGAAACCAAAACCACTAGGATTTCCTCTGGCACAGGCTTCCGGAACCAGGCAGCTACATAAAGCTTCCCAATATTTTATTCATTTTGTGGGACGTGGGTGTCACCATTGTGGTGTTCCCATGTTGCTGCTAAATCCCTTTAGATATCTTTGATCGACCTGCTTAGAGATACCATTACACCTCTGGAACAGGTTTACAGCATGGAAGCAGGTCCTTCGGCCCAACTTAATTGAGTCCCATTTGCCTGCATTTGGTCCATATCCCTCCATACATATCCCATCCATGTACACATCTAAACGTTTCGTAAATGATAAAATTGTATTCATTCCATCACTACCTCTGACAGTCCCTTCCAGGCACTCACCACCCTCTATGTGAAAAAAACTGCCCCTCTGGATCCTTTTGTATCCCTCCTCTCTTGCCTTAAACCTACCACTACCACTACGCTACAGGAGCTCTCATTGGATCAAGTCACCCCGCCATCTTTGGCACTCAAGGGAATGAAAACCACATTCAGCAAGCAGTCACCATTTTGGCTTCCCATAGGCAACTGCAGTTTTGCTTTCAGGCCCCACCTCTCTAGCTGAAGGTGGGGCTCCATTTTGTGCTCGGAGCCACCAGTATTGACTGAAAGCGATGTATCCATGTGCCAGCACAACGCAGCTTTGGCTTGACACTGGACGGTTCTCATACACGGCAGAGAGTTTATCAAAGCCATGCTGGATGTAATGGGGGGGGGGGGGGGGGAGAAAGATTTGCTAAAAATTAGCGCCCCAGCTGAAAGCACTCTTTCCGTAGTGCACCCCCTACCTGAACAGAACGCAGTTACGAGAACAATTCCCAGGCCTCTCCCCCTGGTGAGGGACTGCAGAAGTTGAACTCTCTCTCAGGGAACAAAGTCCAGTCTGGACATACCATTTCTAGCAACTAAATGTTGGGGTTTGGAGATAGAGAATTATTAAGTGCATCTGGAAATTGCCAGTAGACAACATCCCATTTCACAAACTCACAGCAGGCAAAACTAAATTAAAATCACATCATAATAGGCAATCGCTGCTCATTTCGATACAAGTGAAAACATAGGCAGCTGTTCTCTTTTGCAAGATGAATTTACTCCTCTGAATCAGCTCAGAGTAATTCTCACTTTTAAATCTATACTTTATCTCTCCCCACTGTAGGCAGTAAGATAAACTTATCCACAGGAGGAGTAAAATGCTGGGAACACTTTCAAACCATTCATCATTTGCCAAAGAAGAAAATGGGGTCATTTCTCCACAGAAGGGATATAATTTAAAATGAAAGATGACTTTTGCAGTAACTGAACTGAACTGTCACCAAGCCTTGAGTTGGTTATAAGTTCCTAGAGAATTTTAGAATAATGTGGTACTTCTCTTGGGCGTTGGGAGTGTATGTGGTGTTACATTGGGGCTGAGAGAGCAAAACCCAGGACTTTAGGGGGACCCACTGTTTGCGGGTTAGGGGAGGCCGTGACCTTTTATTATGTCAAAAATGTACTTTATTCAGACAAAATAAGTACATACGTAGTCATTAAAGAAGTTCGGTTCTGTACAGTAGCATATGAGGAAAACAAACAGACATTGGAAACAAAAACAGAAGTTGTTGGAAAAGCTCAGCAGGTCTGGCAGCATCTGTGAAGAGAAATCACAGCTAACGTTTCAGGTCCGGTGACCTGTCCACAGAACTTCATATTCATTATACGACAATAAGAGGCTGAGTAAAGAAACACAAGCCCTGTCCAGAGGAAGTGCAAATGGCTGGGTCATAGTTGGCTAAAAATGAACCAATACAGAGAGAAGATAAGATGGAGGCCAAAGTTCTGTTGACCTCAGTGTTGGGACTGGAAGGTGGAGTAAAAGGCGATAACTATCTGGTTATTGTGCTTCGTTACAAGTTGCTGCTTCCTCTGCCCACCTTTATAACTAACATGTGACTGCAGTTCAACCCCACTTTGTTGCTGTAAAGTGTCTCCAGATTATCAAGAATACATGCCACGATTACATCACAGCGACAAGCAAAAATCTGTGTAAATAATCAGTGCCAGCACTAGCCCAGCCCTTGGTTACATTCCATTCTCTCAGGTAAACAGTCCCTGCTCTGTACCCAACTCAGCCACAGGCAGGATCTGTCTGCTGTACATACTTCCAACTCTGTAGGAGCACCCAGAAACCGTCAAAGGAGGCACACTCCAATTTATTGCCATCAGTTTGGGCAATAGAGACTCTCTCACTAAAATTCACAGCTGTCAATACAGAAGCAAAAAGGAAGGAGCTGAGGGGTTGTACAGGAGGTAAAGTCCGGTGGAAGCAGCTGTAGTGTCCGAGCTAAAAATGATCGCTCCAAACCGGATTGTACAGAATTTATGGTTAAAGGTTAAATCAGACATGGCAATGAGCAATTGAAGGGAAATACATGAAAAAACGAGCTGAGTGTAAAACCAGCCTCGTTCAGGTAGAAGGTAACTGTAATGATTCTGGCTGATTTGGGAACAGATTGTTGTACCAAGACTCAGAGACACCTGTTTCTGCACAAAGGGAAAGGTACTCCAAGTTGGCACTGCACCAGGAAATATCAGTTTCACAACAGGATCAATAACAGGGACTTTCCCCAGCTCTCAGAGCACTTATCACCTTCAGACTGGGCTTTTCAAGACTGAGGCTGGGACTCCGAGAGAGCTTCAATTGCCCACTGTGATCTGGGAGCCCCCAATGGATAGAAGTCAGTGAGACCCACTTTTGAATATGTCTAAAGTACTTTAAGCTAATAGGCTCACTGATTAGTTTCTAATTATTATTTAGTTTATAAATGATCTGATTTGATTTATTATTTCACTGTACCTAGGTACTTGTGAAAAGTTCTGTTTTGCATGCAGTACAGGCAGATCACACCATACAAAGTGCATTCGGGTAATAGAACAGAATGAGGAATACAAGGTTACAGCTGCAAAGAAGGTGCACAAAGAGCGAGATCAACATTAAATTTAAAATTTGAGAGGTCCATTCAGAAATCTAATAACAGCAGGGAAGAAGCTGTTCTTGGATCTTTTGGTATGTGCGTTTAAGCTTTTGTATACTCTGTCCAACGGAAGAGGTTGGAGGAGATTATAACCAGAGTGGGAGGGGTCTTTGATGACGTTGGATGCCTTTCTGAGGCAGTGAGAAGTGTAGATGGAGTCAATGGATGGAACATTGGCTTGTGAGATGGAGTGGGCTGTGTTCAGAACTTTCTATAGTTTCTTATGGTCCTGGATAAAACAGTTACTGTACCAAGCCATGATGCATTTGGATAGAATGCATTAGTTTATTAGATTAGCATATCACTAAATTATGTTAATCTAATACATCTGCTTTGTATCAAAGCATGTGTGGTTTTCTTGTGTGTGTTTTTATCAGGCCTTAAAGAATCCGTTAGGAACTTGCAGCCTAACAATACAGCAGTTCAGCAAAAAGGAAATAGCAGACCGCTGTCAGAGAACTATTGAGTCACTGCAACTAGCTACAGGCACAGAGAGTGTGCTGGAGAAACTCAGCAGGTCAGGGAGCGTCCTTGGAGAGAGAAAATTAATACTTCCAGTCGGACATGACTCTGATTCAGAACTGAACTATACAATCAAAAGCCATACGAGTCTCAAAACATTAATCAGTGTTTCTCCCTCCACAGATGCTGCCAGACATGCTGAGTTTCTCCAGTGTTTTCCCCGAGTTGGATTCAGATTTCCAGCATCTGCTGTGTTCTGCTTTTATGCCAGCGACTGTACACAGTCACTCAGCATTACCTTCCAAATTTCACTCATTTGTCCCTGATCAGGAGGGATCACAGCCGCTCTTAGGAAAAGAATAAAAGAAAACGTGACAGATGTCACCAAAGGAACGGCTGTCCCGCTGGAGTTTGGAGATTTAAAGGGTCATTACACGTGTCAGTGTTACTCAGCAACTGTACACGGGCAGCTTGATTCATTCTGACACTGGAAACGGAGCCTGCTGTTTGACAAAGATTGAATGACAATTCCCCGTTTCCCCTGTGGGTTTGCTCATGTTGAATGGGAGTTTATCCTGTTTTAGTGACAGGAAGATTATAGCATGTTTGATGTGCATGTTCAAAGTGCATTTTAAAAAGACCTGGAGCTAATGTGGGGCAGCAATTGATTCTGAGCTGAGCAAATCCTCACCTGAAAGTGAACTTCCAGTACCACGCCGGGGGAAAAAAGAAAATCAAATCTGAGGAGAGAATATTGGTCCTTGTGACAAAACTAAACAGTGCTGGCATTCAAACTGATGGAACAGGTCTGTGCACTTAACGTCTTAAAATTATGAGAGGCATAGATAGGATGGACAGTCAGAGGCTTTTTCCCAGGGTGGAAAGGTCAAGTACAAGAGGGCACAGGTTCAAGGTGAGAGGGGGAAAGTTTAGGGAGAAGTGGAGGGAAAGTTTTTCACACTGAGGGCATTGGGTGCCTGGATGGCACTGCCAGTGGAGGTGGTGGAAGCAGGCACATTAGCAACATTTGAGGCATATCTTGATAGACACAGGAACAGGAGGTGAACAGAGGGATGGAAATGGCATATAGACAATAAGTAACAGGTCTAAGTAAGTATTAGGAATTGACACAGGCTTGGTGGGCTGAAGGGCTTGTTCCTGTGCTGCATTTATTATATTGTATTGTACATTATAATCCCATTTGATATTATTACAGTCAGAGCCCATATAGGAACACTACTTGATAAATCATATTTTGCCTTGTTTTGGTTTTAACAAAGT
>NC_063362.1:33118878-33121251 GCF_021869965.1 Rhincodon typus
GGGGGGGGGGGGGGGGGGGGGGGTGGGGGGGGGGGGGGGGAAGAGTGGGGAAAGTTTTCACGGAGACGGGGGGGGGGGGGGGGGTGCCTGTAACACACTGCCAGTGAAGGCGGTGGAAGGAGGTATGTATCCTGACAGACACATGAACAGGAGGCAAACAGAGGGATAGAAACTGCGCATGGGCAATAAGTAGCAAATATAAGTTCTGGACTCAGCGCAGGCTTAGTGGGCCGAAGGGCCTGGTCCTGTGCGGTATTGAATTGTAGTCCAATAACTATAATTATACAATTCACGACAGGATTTGGACTCTCAAATTGTCCCCTGTCTCAATCAAAAATGGCAACTTTGCCAATGTTGCCCCACACCACCTGCAGTTTATTTTGCAAAAGTAAAAAGCTTCTCAGAGATATTCCAGTGACGTGAAATAAATCCTTTCAGGTTAGATGTCAAATGCAGGAATGGAGAGCTCGAGCTGAGAGCAGGGGGGAGTTCTAATGATATCTTGTTCAGGTTGCAGTCACCCCACTGCTGCCATCTAGTGGCTATTAGGAAATACATCAGCTGCTTTTCTGAGGGGGAGGGGGAGCTGCTTGATAAAGAGGGAGTGTCTCATACCCCACTGTGCAAGGGCTCCCCCCCACCTACAAACACACACACATACTGTGCAGTGGCATACAACACCCCCCACCCCACTCCCACCCACCGTGCAGGCGCTTTCGAGACTGGATGCTCCCAGTTCTCAATACGGAGCTAACAAGGTGTAGAGCTGGATGAACACAGCAGGCCAAGCAGCATCAGAGGAGCAGGAAGGCTGACGTTTCGGGTCTAGACCCTTCTTCAGAAACTCAGATTCACCAGTTCCTACTATCTCAGTACGGAGTTATCATTGCTGCTGTTCCTCGCTCAGCCATTCAAATTGGACCCACAATGTGATTCCTGTCCTGCTACACCCATGGACCTACAGCCGTTTCAGTGCAATCTTGAACAGCACAAAGGATCTTATTAATTCATCTTTTTGAACAGCTAAGTGGTTATTTTATTTTTTTAATTAATTCACTCATGGGATGCAGGTATCACTGGTTAGACCAGCATTTAATGCTCCACCCCTAACTGCCCAGGCAACAGTTAAATGTCAACCACATTGCTGTGGGTCTGGAGTCACGTGTAGGCCAGACCATGTCAGGATGGCAGTTTCCTTCCCTAGTGGACATTAGTGAACCAGGTGGGTTTTTCCCAACAATGGCCACATTGACAATTCCATAGGCCCAACACCCTACCCCCACAGCATCCCTGTCCCTCTCCAAAAGGGAGCTCAAACTGTTCTCAATGAACAGCCAGGCTTCCTACAACACTTGAGGTTGGTTGGCTCGCCGAGCTGGTGTGTTGTTCCGCAGACGTTTCATTACCGTGCTTGGTAACATCCTTAGTGCAGCCTCCGATGAAGCGTCGGTGTGTTTTCCCGCCTGGTTTTTAAACTCTGGGGTCCGTTGCGATGGATTGCCTCACTTCCGGTTTTCCTTCGTAGTGGAACGTATATGGGGTCGAGTTCAATGTGTTTATTAATAGCATGCTTCGTGGAGTGCCATGCTTCCAGGAATTCTCGTGCTTGTCTCTGCCTAGCCTGTCCCAGGATCTTGGTGTTGTCCCAGTCGAAGTCATAGTTCTCCTTGTCCATGTGGATTGAGATGGGTGAGTATTGGTCGTGTCTTTTTGTAGCCAGTTGGTGTTCATGTACTCTTGTTGTTAATTTCCTTCCTGTTTGTCCGATGTAGTGTTCCTCGCAGTCTCTGCAGGGGATCTTATAGATGACATTGGTCCTGTGCATGGCGGGGAGTGGGTCTTTAGTTCGGGTGAGCACTTGTTGTAGGGTTGATGTGGGTTTGTGTGCCACTCTGATGCCCAGCGGTCGTAGAAGTCTTGTGGTGAGTTCTGACGTGTTCCTACACTATCCTATATCAGGAACACGTCAGATTTTAAAACCAGAGTTTAAAAACGATGCTTCATCAGAGGCTGCACTGAGGGTGTTACCCAGCATGGTAACAAAACATTTGCGGAACAACAAACCAGCTCGGCGAGCCAACCAACCTCAACACCCACAACCCGAGCTACGAATCTACTCCAAAACCTTACATTCCTACAACACTGTTACACCTGACCTCAGTGAGAGACTTTTAGGAAGTTACAACGCTGAACTGAGGCATTCAAGAGGGTACTGGATGATTATTTGCGCCAGGGCTGTGAGAACAAAGGTGATTGGCACGAGAGGAGAGGAGAGAGAGAGGGAGTTGGCGGGGAGAAAAAGAGAGAGAGAGAGGGAGTTGGCGGGGAGAACGAGAGAGAGAGAGAGAGAGAGAGAGAGAGAGAGAGAGAGAG
>NC_063362.1:33136251-33173966 GCF_021869965.1 Rhincodon typus
GGGGGGTGGGAAGAGTGTGCATCCAGACACAGTGACACACACGCACACCGAGACTCGGAGTTCTGGTTTGACTATTCCTGGAGTGCTGTAACATGAGTATCTTGGCACTGTGGGTGTCTGTATGCGCTATGGGCTATAGCACCTTCTGCAGGGCAATTCGGGATGGAGTGTTATCGCAGGGCCTTCTGGCAATCTCCACATCCCACCCTGGGATAAAAAAAAACAAAGCACAGGCCAGCTGTGCTGACAGGAGGCCAGGAAACGCAGCTCCCCACAGGCTTCCTTCGGAAAGATTAGGAAACAGAGGATGTTTAAAAACAACAATCATGGACAGGTGGCCCCTGGCAGGCTTGGAGAGAAGTCTGACAGTGTAATCAGAGAAAACATTGGAATCAATGCAACCCAGGACAGTCTGAAGCCAAATTATTGAAACCTTGGGCTGTCAGTAATCGCTCAATGGCCTGCTACAGCAGGTACACTCAGCCACCATTTACAAGTGACCGAAATAGTTTGACTAAAGGAATGACCAAATCAGAGCCAGTTTCTATGGGAAAATACCAGGCCCTTTAAAGGCCTAGTTATAAGATGGAACAGTTATAGGGTGATAAAGGACCGGAACTGAAATAAACCACAGTACACAACATGTCAAACAGACAAGCAGAATGGAAAAGGAGGACTGGGCAGCCTCGTTCGTAAAGGATGGAGGAAATGAGTGAGAAACGATCAGGAAGTAGAATCAGGATGCTCAGGGTGTGTTCTGACCCTCCTTAACTTGGAGCTAAACCTGGAGCTGACAAGATCTTTATTTCTTGTGATGGAGTTTATGGAGTAAATAGTCACCCAGCTTATACCAGCCTCAATGTACCACCTCTGTCCGTTTTCAAATTACTTTGAATTGATTTTTGAACATGTGATGATGCATCTCTGGGGCAGGTGAGATTTGAACCTAGATCTTCTAGCCCAGAGGCAGGGACCATGCCACAAGATTCCTTGGTGCTCCCTCTTTGTACAGCCTCAGTCAGCAGTTTAACCCTTGACAGCAAGGAACACAGAGTTAGAACATAGGTTCAGCAAGCAATTAAGAAAGGAAATGATACATAGGCCTTTCCTGCAAGAGGACTGGTACACAAGGAATAAAAATGTCTAGTTACAAGCTCAGGACTTGGTGAAACCACACCTGGAGTACTTAAGTTAAAGAAAGGACACATCTGGATTGCAGGCAATACAGCAAAAACTCAGGAGATTTGCTTGGGATGAGAGGTTTGTCCCGGGATGAGAGGCTGGAAAAAGGTTGGTTCCTATTTGCCTGCTCATGGAAAGGTACCAGATCCTGAAAGGGTTGGACGGGGTAGATCCTGAGCGGTTTGCCCTGGCTGGGGTAATCTACAAAGGCGGCACACTTTCCAGGTAAAGAATCAGCTGTTTTGGTGCGAGAAGAAGGGGAAACGTCGTCAGTCAGGGGGCTGTGAATCTTAGGGATTCTCCACCCCAGCGAGATGGGGCGGCTCCATTCCTAAACAGGTGCAAGGCCGAGACTTACAGATGCTTAGTCTCTCCTGGAAACAAGGCAAAGCAGAATGGCTGGAGAATGGAGGTGAAGCCCAAAAGATCAACTGGGTCCATACTGAATGGCACAGCAGGCTTGACAGGCCAAATGGTCTATTTCTGCTCTTATTTCTTATCTTATGATCAGAATGAATGATGGAACAGCTCAGGTTAAATAGCCTATTCTGACTCTAGTCAGTTTCAGCATCGTTGTTGATCCTCACTTGAATGCCATGTGTATCAATTCCCAACAGGGGAACGATGGAACAGTGAGCAGGGAAGGTATCCTTAGACCTACCTCCCCTTCCCTTAGTTGAGGCAGGAAAAGTCTGTTACAAGGACTGTATGTGCGAGCACTGCTGAATAGCTGAAATTTGCGTGAGCCATTAATTAAAATAAGGTAAGTCAACAGCTCTAAGATAACAAGTGCACATTCTACCAATCAGGGCTTACTGAAATGCGCAAGGGTGTATTATGTCAAATGTACAGTCCACAATCCAAATCTCACATACAAGTGTTTGTGCTACAAACTGACTGGTCAGTCGTCTCATTGTCCAAGGTTTTAAATTCACTGACCAGTAGGACAGCAATCTCATCTTGTCTTTCTGGGAGCTTGCTCTGTACACATTCGATGCTAAGCTTCTTTACAGAGAACACTCTCTTTTTAAAAGTGTATTCAGCACTGTTCACATCCTGAAAGGTGCTGTATAATTGCCAGTCTTTTCCCTCAAAATACCATATGCTTGCTCTTGTAATAAATAAAAAGATCTCTTGCACTAAATAAAAAGATCTCTTGCATGTAGCTATTGATAGGTGTAAACTCCCATGTGGAGGATGTGATAACTGACCATAATTTGACAGATAACTGACCCTCAGCCAGGTCTGATCCATATCCCACACTCCATTCCTCACCCCCTCTCTTCCGTCCCACAACAGTTATAGGGTCCTCCTTGTCCTTACCTACCATCCCATCGGCATCCACATCCAGAGGATCATTAACCGCCATTTCCGCCACCACCAGACATACTCCTCTCCCCTGTCAGTCTTCCACAGGGACCATTCCCTCTGGGATACTCTGGTCCACTCCTCCACTACTTCCAACACACCCCCCCACAGCCCTATTAATTACCCAGAGAGCAATTAAGAGTCAACCACATCGCTGAGGCTTTGGAGTTACACGTAGGCCAGACCAGATGAATGAGGCAGTTTCCTTCTCTACAGGACACTGGTGAACCAGTAAGGGGGTTTCCTGATAATTGACATTGTCATCATTAAACTCTTATTTCTAGATTATTACCTGCCATGGCGGGATTTGAACCCAGGTTCCCAGAACATTACCTGGGTCTCTGGATTAAAAAGTCTAATAATAATAACACTAGGCCATCGCCTCTCCCATGTCCTTACCTCAACCTCCACACGCCAGGTCATGTCGTTACATAGGCTGCTACTACACACAACCCATTGTCAGCCGTAGTCGTCCCCATTAGCAGCTATTTATTCCCTCAGACTGACCTTTACCTAGTCCTTTGTGTGTCCAACTGTTTCTCTCTCGCTCTTCGTTCCATTTACTCTACTCCCCACCCCAAGTTCTGCCTAAATGCCAACCTTTTCCTAGCTACCATCAGTTCTAAAGGAGGATCACTGGACCAGAGATGTTAACTCTGATTTCTCTCCAAAGATGCTGCCAGACCTGCTGAGTTTTTTCTAGCAATTGCTGTTCTTGTTTCAGATTTCCAGCATCCACAGTTCTTTTGGTACATATTTATTTAAAAAAACAAATTATTCTGTGGTTCCACTTGGTTACGCAGCAACCTCCTCCCACTATTTTGGCACAGTAACAGAATACTAACACGCAGTGACAACGCAATCGGTTCACATTTACTGTCACCTCCCCGCACTGCGAGCTAAAATGCACCTCGACCCATTCTGAGTCTGAGTCGGAGTCTGTCAGCGGCATTGCGCTTCACTAACTCCAGCAGGGTGGGCCTTGGTGGTGTAGCTCGCTCCAAAAGATCAGACTGAAGAGGTCACAAACAGTATGTGACAAGATAAGGTAGGCCTTACAATCGGCTTGGCTTGTACAGAGAGCCGACAGCTTCCCCTCTAACCGTTGCTGAACAAGTCAAAATAGTTTTGACTCCAAAGTGTGAATTAGATTGTGTGAAGACAATTGTCTCTGACGTCAGTCTTGAATTTGCTATTTATTTGAACTTATGCCCTTTTGTCCTACTTGGTTACTTCAAAATTGTGCGGCTGGTTTGTCTTCTCTGTATCTTTTGTACCCCCAACTTTGTTAAAGGCCAAATTGAGTCCTTGTTCAAACCTTCAGCCTTCCCTCAGAACTCCGATGCTACAGAATCAGCAGTTTTACCTTCCTCTCTACTCTGTGTCCCTCTGCACAGTCCAGGCATTGAGTCATTGTGTGAAAGCTCACACTTTCTGTCCACATTGAACAGGCTCAAACTGCGAGGGTATTCACAAACAGCTCTTTAAGGTCATAACTGTCCCTTTTATATTCCTTCCTCCATCATCTTTGCGAAATCAGCAAAGCTGCTAAGATCAGAAGTTTCCTCTGCTCTTGGCACTAGGGCCTGGTGGAACAAGGCTTTCTTTACTCCAAGTTAATCAGTGTTGGTGTTTGGAGTGCCAACACCCACCATCCTTGCTTCTGAAGCGAACATCCTGCACCCTAGATTGACAACTTTGCGAAGCTCCATAATGCCCCCAACCACTTGCCTTTGCCTAATTGGCGAGTGTGACCCTCCCAAAAGCAGCAGTGGAGCTGTCCACTGATCTTGTACACAAACATCTGAAAGTTAACATAATGGTACAACCAACAAATAGATGTATTTGTGGAATGAACTGCCAGAGGAAGAGGTGGACGCAGGTACAGTTACACATTTAAAAGATATTTGGACAGGTACATGAATAGAAAAGGTTTGGAGGGACATGGGCTAAATGTGGGCAGGTGGGACTAGTTTAGTTTGGGGAACTTGGTCAGCATGGATGAGTTGGACCAAAGGGTCTATTTCCATGCTGTATGATTCTATGAGTAAGTAAACCATCAGGAATTAAGAGTCAGTTTGGACTGGGTACAGGGAAAAGGGACTGGCGACTTTGTGTAAGGTTTACTTGAGCAATAGGCTTCCTGGTGTTAAAGTGAGCTCTACTGATTAAATTGCAAATTGTCTCTAAAATGGTGTTTGATCAATTGTGCTTTTAGAATGTTGGTTACAGTAAAACGTGAAGTTTCACTGCTTCATCCAGGGGTAGGGACAGAAATCAAGGGCCTCAGGTCCCTAGCCCCCAGCTTGAATACACTAGACCCAGGGTGGCATGGCGGTTAGCACTGCTGCCTCACAATGCCAGGGACCAGGGTTCGATTCTATTCTCGGGCGACTGTCTGTGTGGAGTTTGCACATTTTCCCCATGTCTGTGTGGGTTTCCTCCGGGTGCTCCGGTTTCCTCCCACAGCCCAAAGATGTGCAGGTTAGGTGCACTGGCTATGCTAAATTGCCCACAGTGTCCAGGGATGTGCAGGTTAGATGGATTAGCCATTGGAAATGCAGTGTTGCAGGGAAAAGGGGTGTGGGTCTAGAGGAGGTTCTTTTTGGAGGGTCAGAGTGGACTCGATGGGTCGAATGGCCTGCTTTTACAGTGTAGGCATTCTATCCTATCCCCTAGAGCTGCAGACCCGGTAATCGGGTCCTGATTTACCACTACGCACCTGGTCCTGGGCCCTGGCATCATTTAAAGCTGAATTTCTCATCCAAAGTTACAGGTCTCCACACAGAGTCAGTAATGCAACATTTGATGGCGCCATGGTAAACTTTACAACACCCAATCAGAAGGTGCCAGTGAGCAACTGGATTCAGCAAACTGTTAGTGAGTACGCCGCACATACATTCAATCTGACGAGGAGAATTGGAGATTGCATCCATTTTTCTGCAGGAGCTCAAGTTGGAATCCAATCAGCAGGAGATGCTCGAGGCTTTTAGAACAATAGGACAGCAGAAAGAATTTGGATAGCGGCCCAGAAGTGAACAGACGGACCACTGAAGCAAATAAGTACTGGCCTAGTCACGATATGGGTGTGCAGCAGTAAAAACTAAATGGAGATCAACATGTTAATTGGGCTGCACTGCAGAAAATCAGTACCTTTAGACAGCAACAGAATAGATCTTAACTGGGAAAGGGTGCTAGATGAGTGGCGAAGCTGAGCTCGTGCAGAGACAAGCAAGTTCAAAGACAGCAGTAGACAGCTGGAAGTAAACACCATCAATATTTCATCGCTGCCATGGTCATCAACTGACTAAATCCCTTACAGTCATACAACCGTGAAAATTCAAAGTAGGCCATTTAGTCTGTAAAGCCTGTTCACCCACTCAGCAAAACAATGGCTGACCTGCTTGTGCTCAGAACTCCACATTTTTCATTTACCCTCAATAATCTCGATTTTGTGGTTGGTTTGCTCGCCGAGCTGGTTCGTTGTTCTGTAGACGTTTCATTACCCTGCTGGGTAACATCATCAGTGCAGCCTCCAATGAAGTGCTGTTGTGTTTTCCCACCTGGTATTTAAACTCTGGTGTCCGTTGAGCTGGATTACCTCACTTCTGGTTTTCCTTCACAGTGGAGCATATACGGGGTCTAGCTCCGTGTGTTTATTGATGGCTTTCTTAGTTGAGTACCAGGCTTCTCGGAATTCCTGTGCTTGTCTCTGCTTGGCCTGTCCCAGGATTGTGGTGTCGTCCCAGTCAAATTAGGCTGCATTGCCTAACTCTGCTCCTATAATCACATGGTCTTATGGACTGTGGCTAAACAAATGGGAACACTCAATCGCACAGCGAGTCCAAATTGCTGAGGAGCTCTTGCGGGCAGTCTCCCGGCCTCTGAGCCAGGAGGTTCTGGGACTTGCTGACCATGGAAGGAGCACCGATGATGATAAATCAGCTCACTAACCTGAATTACATTTTGTGACCGTACTTCTCAAAAATACAAAAACAGACATTTGAGGTTGTACAGGATGTTGGTGAGGCCTCTTCTGGAGTACTGTGTCCAGTTCTGGTCACCCTGTTTTAGGAAGGATATTATTAAGCTGGAGAGGGTTCTGAAGAGATTTTGCTGGGAATGGAGGGTTTGAGTTATAAGGATGCGATTAGATAGGCTGGGACTTTTTTCATTGAAGTATAATAAGTTGAGGGTGATCTTATAGAGATTTATAAAATCATAAGGGGTATAGATGTATAGATATGGCAGGTGTCTTTTCCCTAGGCTGGGGGATTTCAAGACTAGAGGGCATTTTTTTTAGTGTGAGCAGAGAAAGATTTAAAAAAAAAGACATGGGGGCAATTTTTTTTGACACAGAATGAAAGTTCATTCCACACATGAACCAGAGAAAGTGGGGATGCGGGCACAAAGACATTTAGATAAGTAAGTGAATAAGAAACGTTGGAGGGATGTGGGCCAAGCGCAGGCAGGTGTGCCTAGTTTAGTTTGGGATTATAGCCAGCATGGACTGGTTGGACCGAAGGGTCATACAGCATGGAAACAGACCCTATGAATACAATTACTGATAGTTGATACTTGAGAATGAAAAGAGCTGGGTAGGAAAGGACAGACAGAGAGACTTGAAAACATAATTAGCATGTCCTCAAGTTCTTTAAATCATTCCTTTGGTGGCAAATGACCGTTACCACAGCAATAACTATGTGTAACTAGTGTGAGCATGGGACAAGTGCAAGACTAGAGTCATACTAACATGTGGCGTGTGTTTGAGTGGAGTGGACAGGGCTGCCTTCCCCTGTTGGGGAGATTCTGGAGCAACATAGTTATGGTTTAACCTTGATGTGGAGGTGCTGGGGTTGGACTGCGGCGGACAAAGTTGGAAGTCACATGACACCAGGTTATAGTCCAACAGAACTATTTGAAATCACAAGCTTTCGGAGCGCTGCCTTCATAATTGACTTCACCTGACGAAGGAGCAGCGCTCCGAAAGCTTGTGATTTCAAATGAAGCTGTTGAACTGTAACCTGCTGTCATGTGAATTTCGACATGGTTGATCGATCGATTGATTTTATTGTCGTGTGGACCGAAACACCATGAGAAGTGCTTATGAGTGGTACAGGTAGATCACAGCACGTAAAAGGATGTACAGATCAAAAAGACTTAGAGCCGTACCTTGGCCATACTTACAGTGAACAAGCCAAAATTGGACACGGAGAAAAGTAAAACAGAACAAATGTCTGGTAGGGAGTAATTTCACAGAGCAGCTCACCAGCTCAAACCTTTTACCCCCTCCAGCAGGGCTACAGCTCAGTGATTAAATTGGTGCCACTTAAATGCAGCTCGAGCCACAGAGGCCAAGTTGGGACCATGACAACGGACTAGACTGAAACTTTTGTGCCTTAAAGTCAGAAGCATGGAAACAGCGCTGGGAATAGTTGATCCCATTAGATTGTGCTTGTAGCTAGGCACTATTGCTGCAAGATCCAGGAACTGAGAGGGCTTGCATTTTGTATCCACTAAGCACTGGCCACTCAGATGCTGCAGTCAGTCCCCATTCCCAGCTTTGCAATCGCATCAATTCACTTCTTCGTGCTTGTAATTCCAGATAACTAGCAAATCCTATGAAGGGAGTCTGTCTCTCCCAACTTGTATCTTTCCCTGCCCACACACAGGGGAGGGAAAATAAATTATAAACATCCCCAAGGCCAAACTTTTAAATTGAACATTGAATGTTGCAGCAACTGACTCACTGGAAGCACCATTAAGTACTGATAAACATCAGACTGACCCAGAATCGGCTCAGTGGTTAGCACTGCTGCCTGACAGGACCAGGAACCTGCGTTCGATTCCACCCTTGGGCGACTGTCTGTGTGGAGTTTGCACATTCTCCCCGTGTCTGTGTGGGTTTCCTCCGGGTGCTCCAGTTTCCTCCCACAGTCCAAAGATGTGCAGGTTAGGTGGATAGGCCATGGTAAATGCAGGGATAGGGTAGGGGGTGGGGTCTGGATGGGATGCTGTTTGGAGGGCGTGTGGATTTGATGGGCTGAATGGCCTGCTTCCACACTATAGGGATTGTATGCCCTGCAGTGCTGTAAACTGTCATATAGCGCTACGTCAATTGAACATGTGATTAAAATGTTCTCACTTCAGCGAGACTAACATGGAGAATATCACAGCTCACCAAGAATGCCATTCAACCCATCGTTCCTGTACCAGCCCTTTGAAAGGAAGGAAGTTTTAACTCTCCATGGCAGCCTTTGATGCGCTTACAAGTGTAAAGTCCTTAGCTCAACACACTTCATCCCAAGCTTGGCAGTTTTATGGGCAGTGCCATTGCCCTGTCGAGTGGAGGGTGAGGAGGCAGATCCTGAGTCTAGCTCACCCAGAGAATGGGAATCAAACCCACGCTGCTTGATATTAATCGAAAATGCACCTTGTCCGTCTAGCTGAGTGAGCTAACCAGCCCGATGTGTGTTCAGGCAGTCATTTACCTGAAAAGCTGCAAAGGGGCTTTTTAAAAAAAACAGTCTACAACACTGGTCACAGGAGACTACAGCAGCACGCTGCCTAATTCCCTACCTTCAGGTCTTACTATCAAACCTTTGGGATTGTTCTTTTTTCCATTGAACACAAAGTTAGCCTCTGGGAATACTCTGAAAAATGGGAAGCAGTCAAATCAGGGCTGGGCTCCAAAGCAGGGCCTACAGCCTAATGTTCCTGCTGTTATACTTGACATTTTTCTGTTCCCTGACATAGAGCCATAGAGATGTACAGCATAGAAGTAGATACTTTGGTACAACTTGTCCATGCCAACCAGATATTGAAATTAATCTAGTCCCATTTGCCAGCAGTTGGCCCATATCCCTCTAAATCCTTCCTATTCATGTACCCAGCCAGATGCCTTTTAAATGTTGTAATTGTACCAGCCTCCACCCCTTCGTCTGACAGCCCATCTCATACACGCACCACCCTCTGTGTGAAAACGTTGTCCCTTTTATATCATAGAATCCCTACAGTGTGGAAACAGGCCATTCAGCCCAAGTGCGCACTGATGAACAAAAAGAGTATCCCACCTATCCTCACCCCCCCGTCCATGCATTTCCCATGGCTAACCCACCTATCCTCACCCTCCTGTCCATGCATTTCCCATGGCTAACCACCTAGCCTGCACATCCCTCGACACGGTGTGCAATTTAGAATAGCCAATCCATCCTAACCTCTTTGGACTGGGAGAGGAAACCGGAGCGCCCGGAGGAAACCCACGCAGACAGACACGGGGAGAATGTGCAAACTCCACACAGACAGTCACCCCGAGGGTGGAATTGAACCCAGGTCCCCAGCCCTGTGAGGCAGCAGTGCTAACCACCAAGCCACATGCCACCCTCTTTCCCCTCTCACCGAAAACCTATACCCTCTAGTTTTGGACTCCCCCACTCTAAGAAAAAGACATTGTATATTTACCCTATCCATACCCCTCATGATTTTATAAATCTCTACAAAGATCACCCTTCAAGCCTCTGACACTCTAGGAAAAGTAACCCTAGCCTATTCAGCCTCTCCCTATAGATCAAACCCTCCAGTTCCACAATATCCTTGTAAATCTTTTCTGAATCCTTTCAAGTTTCACAACATCTCTCCTATAGCCGGGAGACCAGAACTGAATGCAGTATTGCAAAAGTAGCCTAACCAATGTCCTATCCATTTAATGTCCATTTTTCAATAACTGGCCCAGGCTCCTGAAGATAAAGTCTGCCAGGCTGTTAGTTATTTTTCTGCTTTGTTTTTCAGATAAAGCAGAACATGCCACCTGGAGATGAATCACCATGGAGACCAACAGCCCAGAGGAATAATCAATCCACCTAATCCAGAGGATGCACAGCAAGGGGCCAGAGGCAGCTCAGCTGACAGCTCCCACATGCTGGATCTAAGTGACAAACCCTGGACCAGGACTGTCACTGTCTCACTGCACTCTAGGACACAGAGACACAGAGGAAAGAGTGCATCTCCCCTTCCTTCAGAGACACGAGTTAGCTCGAAGCATGCTTCAGCTCCTACTCCAGATCAATACGTCACTGGATGGGGAAGTTAGGGAGGGAGGGAGTGAAGAACAAGACTGACAGTGTGACTGGGCTGTGTTTTCACAAGTGCTTCCAGCAGTCAAGGCACTGACTTAAAGCCGTATATGAAGATCAAGGGAATCTCCCAGAATTCCTCAATAAACAGTGAAAAGAAAAAGAGTTAGATGCCTATTTAATCTGTGAAAGTGAAGTGGCTTTGCTGCTCAAGTTAACTCATTGCATGATTTAATTTCCCTTTGTATTGTACATGAGGAGATAAGGTAGAGGGGTCAGGAAATAATTGGAGCTAAACAAATGGTTCTCAATTTAAAGCCCATATTTTTAAAATAGAAAATGTCCATGAAAAGGAGTCATGCTTTAAATTCACCCCCCCTGCCATGAGTGACACAGCACGGTGGCTCAGTGGTTAGAACTGCTGCCTCTCAGCGCCAGGGACCCGGGTTCAATTCCACCCTCGGGCGACTGTCTGTGTGGAGTTTGCACATTCTTCCCGTGTCTGCGGGAGTTTCCTCTGGGTGCTCCAGTTTCGTCCCACAGTCCAAAGATGTGCAGATTAGGTGGACTGGCCGTGCCAAATTACCCATAGTGTCTAGAGATATGCTGGCTAGGTGGATTAACCATGGGAAATGCAGGGATACTGGAATAGGGTAGGGGAGTGGGTCTGGGTGGGATACTGTTCAGAGGGTCAGTGTGGACTTGATGGGCCAAAATGGCCTGCTTCTACACAGTAGGGAATTCTGTGATAATTCTAAAGAACCACAATTGTCCAACCAGTCCTATTCAATTATGGCATTACATGTTTTGGCAGGTATGAATAATTGGATGTTTGATCAGAACCTGGCAAATCCCATATTTTTTAATAAAGGCAGCCTTTTGCGGTTTGTGAAAAGTGAATAAGCATCTAGCTTATTTATTTTTCAAAAATAAACCAACGTGTTTGGTCATTATGGCACCTCTATAGTCATCATGTCCTGGCCCAGAGATGGGGGAACTATCCCTGCACCACAATAACCTGCCTGAACGGGTCATTTATTAATATAAGCTTCTCAACGCTGTTTGTGGGAACTCACGGTCTGCCAATCGGCTCTCACATTTACCGACAAAAAATAAAGTCGCTATTCTCCCAGAGGACCATAGGGCTGCTCTCTCATTAGAGAGATACAGCTGGTGTTTAGTCTAACCGGAGGGAAACCAGGCCCAGCAGATAAATTGAGAGGGTTTAACTGTTGGTGAAAGACTTTGGGGACAGCCTCAAAACATGGAAGATGCTATAAGAATGCATGTGTTTTCCCTCATAGAGCTCCTGTCACTGTTATACAGTCATAGAGATGGACAGCACAGAAACAGACCCTTCGGTCCAACTAGCACATATTCTACATTAATCCCATCCCATTTGCCAGCATTTGGTCCATATCCGAGTCACACTCTACCCTAATACCTCAATTAATTCAACATTTATTCTGTGCCATCTTATCAATCCCTTTGTGAAAAACTATGCACAGACAGTCCTTTATATTTCATCTATCATTTCCCAAACAAATTCTTACTAAAAGCAATCAGACAGAATTGGAGTTTTCCTCCAGTCTTGTTTGGCTGCTCTGTTGAAATGAATGTTTTACTTGGCGCATGTTCATTTGATCTAACACAGTTTTTCAACTGTTTGATCGACTGACACTAGGTTGGAAATGCTGGAAAAGATACCAGACTCATTTTCTCTTGAGTAATACACAACTTTCCAGTTTTCCAGGAAATGTCCATTTTCAAGGTTGTTTTGAAGCCTGTAGACGGAATGTCTGCTCTTTCTGATAAAAGTAAAATATTTGTGGATGCTAGAAATCTGAAACAAACACAGAGTGCTGGAGAAACGCAGCAGCAGTTCTGACAAAGAGTCGTATTGGACTCAAAAGATTAAGTGTTTCTCTCTCCACAAATGCTGCCAGACCTGCTGGGTTTCTTCAGCATTTTCTTTGCATTTCTTTCTGCTCTTACAGGTGGACACAGGCTTACCCAAATCTGACTGCCCTTTATTTTTGTTCATCTGTTATCTTTATCTGTTCCCTTATCCAATTGCCCCACCTTATGACTGACATCAGCCCTAGCTTACCAGAGACAGAATGCTGTTGGCTCAAATTCAATTGGGGAGATTACAGCATAGGGTAACCTGATGGGCCATTGATGTACTGAGGGAACATTGCACTGTTGGGAAGTGCTGTCAAACAGACGTAACGTTGAAGGAAGGTTAGCTAAGGTTAAAAGATCCCTCAACATTATTCAACAAAACGCAGGGATAGTTTCCTGCACACTATTTATCCCTCAATCAGTATTGTCACAACAGAATCACAATCTGGCCCCTCACATGTTGCTGTTGGTGGGAGCTTGCTATGCACAAATGAGTGATTTAGTTTCTTCTATTGTAAGAGAGTGAATACACTTTAAAAGAACTTTAATGGCTGTAAAGCCCTTTAGGATCTCTACATGGTCATGAACAGCACTACATATAAATGCAAGTTAAAGGGTCTTGTGGCACTGTGGTAGTGTCCCCACCTCTGGGCAGGAGGATCTGTGCTCAAGTCTCAACAGTCCCTGAAGCATGTCTAAACAGGATTTAAACTAACTGTAAATAATTGGAGTATCTGACATTCTTCATCTTCCAAATACACAGTCTCATCCAAAAATATCATAATATTTATTTATCTCACAGAACTTTTTCACTTCCTGTAAGGGACTAATTTTACAGATCTCAGTTTCTGGAGTGACTTTTTAAGAAACACTTGCAAATTTTGTTTTGCTTCATGTAAATCTTACGTTCGATTTTTTTCCAATATAATAAAGTGACAAGTGATCTGATCGAGACGTTAGAAGTTTGTAAGCCGGGGGAAAAAGTTCCATTTATTTACAGAGAAATCCAGTGCATGGCCTGTGCCCACACAATGAAAGCCAAGGCCTCAGATATGGTGCCAGATCAGTGATGTGAATGTGAAGATAGGAAAAGGCAGAAAGGCACAGAGATAGAGCTCTGAAAGGATACCCAAGGAACCGGAGTAAAAAGATAGTGAGAGCAGCCCAATGTGGCTTTATGCTCCCATCTAAGAGTTTGGGTTCAAGAAAGAATGGTTGAGGAGGAGGCAAGGTCAGGACTCTCTTCATGCTTAGTCTTAATTTGCAAACAGTTAGAAAGAAACTTAAATCCAACAAACTTTTTACTATCCAGCACCCGTGTGTGCCAATTGACCAAATGTTCCAGATAATCGAGAGGTCCGCATTAACTAAGTAATAGAAACATAATGCGGGGAGTATAGACATTACTGCTATTCTTTACTTACAGCACAGATCACTTAAATAATGATGCAACTTTGCCTTAAATAAAACTTCGCAACAGTCAGCCTTCTCACTCACACCCTAAACTGACTACTCGGACATTGCAGAGATTGTAGTATTTGAGGAGAAATTGAATCAATTGTTGTAATTTCATGTGGCCATTCGATTGAACAAGTATATTCACAATGAGGTAGATAAATTAAAGAGCTATAAAAATTGGACAGAATAATACAGTAAACTTCAGTAACATACAATAAGTTGCAGTAAAAGGTATATAATTTTCATCATTTTGTTGATAGTGCTGGTTAAAACAATGTTTGCTATACATGGCAATCGGAGATATACTGGACTCTAATCTTACTGGTACATTAATTAAAGACTATTATCCAGCGGATCTTCTCTCTATAAATCTCAGACACATCTCTTCTACCCAACTCCACCCGCACTGTGCTATTTATGCCCAGGGAGGAGCATTTCCATCACATCATCACAAGATTATTCCAGGGTCCTAAACACAAGGCTGGTGCAGGGGGTTGCTGGGTCAAAGTGAGAGTTTACACCACTTCCAGGATCTGAAAATGATGGGCGCTGTGCACCTTAGTTTCTGATTATCATCAGGTTGCTTGCTCGTGGTGTTATAAAATTAACCATTCAGCAGTGCAGGGGCAGTGTTTGATGATACATTTGCTGTCAACAGGACAATACAATAATCGAGATGATAAATGAAATATGCACCAATTTGTAGAAATTGCTACTTTAGCTGGATCATTAGCCAGTTGTTGAGGGTTTTTCTGGACTGGAGGCCTGTTATCAGTGGTGTTCCACAGGGATCAGTGCTGGGTCCACTTTTGTTTGTCATTTATATAAATTATTTAGATGAGATTATAGAAGGCATGGCTAGTAAGTTCGAGGATGACACCAGAATTATTGGTGTAGTGGACAGTGAAGAAGGTTATGTAAGATTACAAAGAGATCTTGATCAGTTGGCTGAGGAGTGGCAGATGGAGTTTAATTTGGATAAATGCAATGTATTGTATTTTGGTAAAACAAACAAGGGCAGAATGTATCCAATTAAAAGTAGCACCTTGGGTAGTATTGTAGAATAGAGAGACCTCGGGGTTCAGGTACATAATTGTTTGAAATTTGCATCACATGTAGATAGGGTGGTTATGAAGGCTTTTAGCATGCTTGCCTTCATTGCTCAGACCTTTGAGTATAGGAGCTGGGACATCATGTCGAGGTTGTACAGGGCATTGGTGAGGCCTATTTTAGAGCACTTTGTCCAATTCTGGTCGCCCTGCTATCGGAAGGATATTATTAAACTGGACAGAGTTCCAAAAAGATTGACCAGGATGTTGCCAGGAATGGAGGGTTTGAGTTATAAGGACAGGTTGGGACTTTTTTCGCTGGAGTGTAGGAGATTGAGGGGTGACCTTATTGAGGTTTATAAAATCATGAGGGGTATAGATAAGGCGAATAGTTAAATCCCCCTAGGGTGAGGGATTTAAAGACCAGGAGGCATTTTTTAAGGTGAGAGGAGGAACATTTAAAAAATGATATGAGGGGCAACTTTTTTTTTATATACAGAGAGTAGTTCATGTGTGGAACAAACTGCCAGAGAAAGTGGTGGATATGGGTACAGTAACAACGTTTAAAAGACATTTGGATAAATTAATGAATAGGAAAGATTTGAAGGCATATGTGCGAAGCACAGGCCGATGGGACTAGTTTAGTTTGGGAATATGGTCGGCGTGGACAGGTTGGAAGGAAGGGTCTGTTTCCGTGCTGTATGACTCTATAACACGCAGCGTATTTGTGCATCAGATAGGGCCCACGCAACTGTTATCCTGAACAATTCCTTCAGAAAGTGCGGAGAGTGCATTTTGTTACAGCTCTTAAGAGGATTAGACACAAATCATGGAACCAAGTAAGGACTAGCCCAGAGGAAGCAGTGCATCAGAGTGCGCGGCCTTTGCCGTAAATCCACAACAACTTCTGTGAAAATATCTTCCCTAATTACAAACAGAAATCACACACAGTCAGCTTTCCTGCCTTGTGCAGTCCCCTCAAACTGGCTCCTGCTGCCAACAAAAATAGAAGTTTTCTAAACCTCTGCAATAATTCATGTTTCGAGATTAACCACTGCATGGGCCTCACCTAGATCACACAATGACTGAGGTCACTCACAGAAGGGAGATACAGATAAGGAGGATATTTTTCTCCTTTGTGCAGCTACGACAGATCCCAGCCAGATCTTTGCCAGGAAGCAGCTGGTGCACAAGACCAAACATTCAGCTCACAGAAATATGAGCTTCTCCCCAGCCCAAATAGACACTAACTGAAACCTTCAAAAAAGGTGTCTGAGGGAAATTGCTGTTGGCCAAGGAGAGCAAGGATTGATGGGAAACAAATGGGCCAAGATACAGGTCACCTGTGATCTGAGTGAATAGCAAGGCAGGTTGGAGAGACAAAGTGGTGCATCCCTGAGAATAGTGGTAGTTCTAAAGATTCAAGAAGAATCCCTTCAGGCCATTCAGCCCATCGAGTCACTCAGGCTGTCCGATGTGCATCCCATCTGACCCACCAACAACTCCCCTCCTCCTCCCCACCCCATCCCTGTAACTTGCAAAAGAAGGGTCACCGGACCCGAAACATGAACTCTACTTTTCTCTCCACAGATGCTGCCCAGTCCTGCTGAGTTTCACCAGCAAATTCTGTTTCTCTTGCTCAAGAATAATGGATTTGAGTCAATTACGAAATTGGCCACTGTTGTACTGAACAAGTGGCCTGTGATGGCAGGACTTTGATGGGGGAGAATTCCAGAAAGTAGGGCAGTGGGAGGGTGGGTTGAGTTCTTTCTCCTGATCACACTCCTCTCTCAAGGAATCTGCCAGCACAGAGCGAGGCAATGTGATCACTTGTGGCAGACCAAGCTCTTCCAGATCTAACTGATCCCCCCAGTGTTCTTCCCGTAGTACCACAACTGGGGAAAAAAGGAATGCTCTCTCGCTCCATCACTGGCTTTTGGAAGCTCCCACAATCCCAGCATCTTTTCCGGGGGCTGGTAACGTACCAACCCTGCAGGGGGAAGAAAAAGTCACATTCCCCTTTCATCCATTAATTTAAATCTATGACCTCTGGTTACCGAACATCAGAGGAAGCATCTTATCCGGATGCATCACAGCTTGGTATGGCAACTGCTCTGCCCAAGACCGTAAGAAGTTACAGAAAGTTGTGAACACAGCCCAGTCCATTACACAAACCAGCCTTCCTCCCATTGACTCCGTCTGCACTTGCCACTGCCTCGGGAAAGCAGCCAACATAATCAAAGACCCCTCCCACCCCAATTATACTCTTTTCCACCCCTTCCATCGGGCAGATGACAAAAATTTGAAAACACATACCAACAGATTCAAGAACAGCTTCTTCCCTGCTGTTATCAGATTTATGAACAGACCTTTCATACATTAGGGTTGATCTTTCTCTGTACCTTCTCTGTAGCTATAACACTATATTCTGCATTCTATTCTATTACCCTGATGTACTTACTTGACATATGATTTGTCTGGTTAGCATGCAAAACAATACTTTTCACTGTGTCTCCATACACTTGACAATAATAAATCAAACTTGGACAAGATAAATTTCTCCAACTTGCTCCATCAAAAGTTCCATCATTTTTGGACAATTGCATTTTCTTCCAATCATCTCTGCTCGAAAAGGAGAACAATACCAGTTTCTTTAATCATGCAGGTATAGAAGACCCTTACCTCCATCAAGCACCTTCCTAACTTAGGAGCTGGGGAGTAAAAGATTTAAATCAACAATACTCCAGCTCCAACTTCCTTGTTTCTGTTTTTGCTGCCTTGTTTGAAATAAAGCCATTCACTCAACCATCTATTAATTGCACAGTACAACAGCTCATTGGAAAGGCAGCACCTCCAATAAGCCAACATTGCTGCCTTGCACTAGATTCCTTGCTCAATGGTCTGGAAACCTGGAGGCAAGATTATGACCAGTGGAGCACAAGTGAGTGTCACAGTCTTTGAGGGGCGGGGTGGGGATGTTGATGTGAGGGGTGAGAGATCTTTGCGCCCTCAGGAGCCCTGCTGTTTGTATCAAAAACTCGTTCAGCTTATGGAAACACAGCCCACGTCAAAATTTGACGATTTCAGATAAAATTAATTTAAACCAGAGTTTTCCAAATTGAGTTTGAACCCTTGGGGATATTGTCTTGCTGAGTAACTCCTGTAAAACCCACTTCAAGGACTTTATTAATAACACTAGACTCACAGTCGCTATTGTTTAGCACAGATCGTAAAGACTTGCAATTAACCTTCAAATTATTAATAGGAAAGGGTGCCCCCTTGGAGAACGGGGGCTCTAAAAGGCTTTCTGAAATATTGAGAGCTTTATAATATTTGAGAAGAGTTCGTGCTGATCCATTGTGCCACTCTCCTCTCTCAGTCATAAACATTCAACTATCCTTTACATCACTTCCTCCGAGACTCGAGATCCATTTGGAGCCTGCTTTCAGAGAACCTACAATGTTGTTGTAAAAAAAGGTAAGATTCTAAAAAGGGTTACATGATGGATATGAGATGCTGAAGGGAATTGACAAAAAGCAGATGTAGGGTGGATGCTTCCCCTTGTATGGCAATCTAGAACTAGAGGTCATTGTTTTAGGATAAGGGCTGACAGATTTAAAACAGACGAGGAGAAATTATTTCTCTCAAATCTGAGGAATTCATTCCCCCAGACTGTGGTGGATGATGGGACACTGAATAAATTTAAGACGACAATAGGAGATTTTTAATTAGTAATGGGTTGAAAGGTTATGGAGAACAGGCAGGGAAGTGAAGTTGAGGCGGGAATGTGATGAACCATGATTGAATTAAATGGTGGAGCAGGTTTGAGGGGCTGAGTGGCCTACTCCTGCTCCTAGTTCTTATGTTCATGTTAAAGAGTGCCTTAAGCACCATCCACTATGTTGAGATCACATGGGCTTGCCGAGAGAACAGCTCAGGATCTCAAAAGAGTGACACCAACCACCCAGGTCCTCTGAGTAGTCTCTATAATTGCGATCGTCACGTTAATGTAACTATTACTTAGTCACGTGACAAATTACATCTGCGAGTCAGAGAGTCATTATAGCACAGAAACAGACCCTTCAGTTCAACTCATCCATGCCAACCAAGTTCCCAAACTAAACTAGTCCCAATTGCCTGCATTTGGCCCATATCACTCCAAACCTTTCCTAATCATGTACCCGTCCAAATGTCATTTAAATGTTGTATCTGTACCTGCATCTACCACATCCTCTGGCAGTTCATTCCTCACACTAAGCACTCTGTGTAAATGGTTGCCCCGTATGTCTTTTTAAATTTTTCTCTTCTCACCTTAAAAATACACTCCCTAGTTTTGAACTCCTCTGCTAGGTAAAAGACCTTTGTCATTCACCTTATCTGTGTCCCTCGTGATTTTATAAACCCCTATAAGGTCACCCCTCGACCTCATGTTCCAGTGGAAATAGTCCAAGCCAATCCTGCCTCTCTTCATAACTCAAACTCTCCAGTCCCGACAACGTCCTGGTAAGTCTGTTCTGAACTCTCTCCAATTTAGTAATATCCTTCCTATAAGAGGGAGACCAGAACTGGACACAGTACTTCAGAAGGGGTGTCACCAATGCCCTGTACTATCTCAATACAATTAAGACAGAAATCTCATTAGGAGTACGAAATAGTTTTGGTCTACCACACCAGATCCAGCAGGCCCTGTAGATCCCTATTAGGGAAGAGGATTGGGCCAGCAACTTGTAATCAATAGCACAGAGACAGCCCACACTGTGGGTTAAACGGATTAATCAAACAACAAACATCTTGAACCAAGGGAGGAGCTCCCTCATCACTCAGCGCCTGCCATCTCCTTCCTGCCTGGAATATGACCAAACGGTGGCTGCATTGACCTTCAGGCCTAGACTGTTGGCTGAGCTCCTGTACACAAATTGTGACACCTCTGTACAACTGCATTCGATCTGGAGCGCAACATTAAATATTATTGCCCAGAGGATAACACGCTTGATCCTGGCGCGAGGGAGCTGGAAGGGTGGGGAGACTTGCAGCCTGCCCCCCCCCCCCCCCTCCAGATTGAGGGGAACTGGAGACACTGGAGGAGGGAGACAGAGCCTGGTCTTGCCACACTGCAGTCACTTGTGCAGCACTTCCCACTTACTATTCATTCCGGCCTTTACTCGGCGAATGGGCATAGCAATAAATCCGGCAGGACCGTTAACATCACCATTCACGGTTAGCTACAAAAAAAAACAAAGGCGCTTTGGGAGTGATCATGGTGGGGGTTGGACAGAAGCTTTTCCATTGGTGGGAGGTAGGACAGGATGGGTTTGTTCCTGTCAGCTGTCTATCTTCATTGCAGAGTTAGGATTCAGAGTGCAGGATCCAGCAGGAACAGTCAGCACTCCAGAAATCTACTGTCATTGTTGGTCCAGCAACTGTTACCCGACCAAAGGGAGGCAGGAATGGGAAATAATAACGACTAGAATTCCTGGACACGGCGCACAAAATGTATGATCAATCCCCTCAGAAACTTCCAAACACACTGCTACCATCTCAATGAATTTGGTAATACTTCATGGTAATTATTAGGGGAGCATGATAATAAAAGGAAATAAAGTCACAAATCTAGAATTGTATCTCTGTCAATGATTAAAAATTTGTACATTCTAAGATGTTCGTGCTCTAACTTTTAAAACAGTGTTGGGGGGGGGTGCAGGTAAAAGAAAAAAAGTGAGATGGCAATGACGTGGCTACGAGGTTATAATATTCCCAGGTTTGGTCAGAGTTTAATACCTGTCAAACCATCAGTTCCCCTCACTTCCCTGGTAGTCCTTTTTTCTAACTCAGGCATGAGACGAGAGGGTCACTGGTTAGGCATTATTTGCCCATTTAATGCCCATCCCTAATTGCCCAGAGGGTAGTTAGTAGTCAACCACATTGCTGTGGCTCTGGAGTTACATGTAGGCCAGATCAGGTAAGGATGGCGGTTTCCTTCCTCTAAAGGACATTAGTGAACCAGATGGGTTTCTCTGACAATTGACAATGGATTCATGGTCTTCATTAGATTCTCAGTTCCAAATTTCTATTGAAATCAAATTCCACCACCTGCCACAGTAGGATTCGAACCCAGCTCCTCAGATCATTAGCTGTATCTCTGGATTAACAGTCCTGTGATAACACCACTAAGCCAACGCCTTCCCCAAATTTGGGAACATCAGCAGTTTTCAAACAGGAACTCTGTCTTCAAGAGTCAATCGTTTTCCCTCACTAGCGTTGTCATTGAAAGGAAACCAGTCATAGAAATGGTTAAGAGAGGAGTTCTCTCTCACACACACACACACCCCTTCCATACGAGCACTGACGTCCCATCAATTTTCTCTATTTTCAATAGGTTCTGTCACATTTGAAAGGCCACCAACTCGATTACCAGTTCCACGTTCAATCAAACAGGACTTGCACACATATGTCCCATGAGAAAAGGGACTCCCTATAGTGGAACATCTTTGCTCATTGCTTCATGTTGGTGGTTGTGCAGGGAGCTTCAGGAACCCATGGCTTTGTCACTCCGTCATAGGAACATGATCTTCCTCTAACAGGCCTCTGGTTTTTCTGTCGGTTGTTGCAGGGTCCCCTCCAATGGTAATGCCTTAGCACAGGTCAGTCATGTTCCACTACCTGTTTTACTTGAACTAATAGTGCACTATCTACAAACCTTTGCATACATTGATGCTACTGCTAGCTTTATATCATTGGGGTTTATAGAAACACAATACCACCACCGTTCTAAAAGAAACAACTGTTTATCCACCTCGCTGTTTCTGTTGCTCTGCCACATGAAATGCGGATGCACAGGATGGGAGTTTAACCCAACAGGATTCAATTGCTCTGTGCTTGACCATGTGTGAGTCTAGTCACTAATCTATGCTCACTGTTCTTGATTGGTTAAGCCTGGGAGCAAACACAAAGCAAACAGGTGGCCGCAGAGTTCTGGAGAAAATCTTGGAATTGGCTGCTTTGTTTCGCTTTAGTTAAATACATTTTCGTTGAAGGGTGTTAGCTGTGTCTTATAAAAACCAACCCAGGGTGAATTATCATTTATTCACTTATGGGACGTGGGTGTTGCTGGATGGGCCCAACATTTATTGTCCGTCCCTAATTGAACCTCGAGAAGGTGACTATCCTTCCCAGCAGTTTAAACACTAACAGATACAAGTTAAGGGCTGGTTAATGTGATGGATTAACAGGACAAAAACGTGACGAATTTTACTCTCCAGATGCTATAACATTAACACCCAGTCCTGTTTCAGAAACATGTAATGTGTCAAGGACTGGTTAACCCCTGGTTCAGGAGTTCACTCTCGCTGCCTCTCAGTGTGTCCCATGGCAATACTGGCAGCTGCACAGGTGGCACGGGGCAGTGGCCACAGTCGTAGGGGAAATTAGGACCAATTCCAAACGAATATCTCGAGTACTGCAGACCCAAACAGCAGTGGCTCAGAAGCAAAGTACTGTTAGATGCTGGAGAAACTCAGCAGGTTTGGCAGCATCTATGGAGAGGGAATCAGAGCTGTTTTCTTTGAGCCCTGTATGTGGCAGGATCAGCAATATAAGAGCACAGAACTCATGAGAGCATAAGAAATAGGAGCAGGAGTAGGCCATCTGGCCCATTGAGCCTGCTGCACCATTCAATAGCATCATGGCTGATCTTTTTCATGGACTCAGCTCCACTTACCCGCCTGCTCACCAGAACTCAGACCAGAATGGCCCACAGCTGCCCCAGGCAGGCTGCCAATTTTCCAAAACATCGCATCAACGAGGCGGCAACATATGGGGGAGGTTAGGCATAAGCAAGAGAAGCTGCTGTTAAATTGGCCCTTCTTCAACTGGAGACAGACATCCAACCAAGACCAATATCAGTAATGGCAAGTTGGATTGGCATTTTTCACACTGCCAACTGGTGCCATCCCATGGAGTTGGCAAGGATTAGTCTCCTTGCCAACTGTGCAGCTCAGATTGTGGCCTCGTGTTGATGGCACTTGATTAGAGTGAATGCATCTTTGTCAATGTGGCATTGCATCAGTACAAGGAGGAATGTGGCCCAGCATTCCTGAACAGGAAGACATTAGTGGGCAAGTGCCCAAGTTTTAACTGAACGCCAATGTGCAGGGAAGCAGTTTCCACCCTGCTTTCTTGATGCTCAATTTAGTAACACTTCTGGCGGGAAGACAAGTTGATAGCATCGCTTGGTGACGTGACTTCATGCTTGAACCATAACCCGAGAGGATCATTCTGGAAGAAATGCAGCAGAAGATACGGCAGAAGAGAATTGGGTTGAGAAGGGCAGAGAGTGGCAAAGGGAAAGCTACAGCAGAGACACCAATAAAACCTGGAACTGCTTTTAAAATAAAAAGATGGGGGGGGAATTGTCCCAGTGTTCTAGGTAATATTTATCCCCGAATTAACTTAAATTCATCCAATTGCCTATCTTATTGCTGTTTGTTGTGACCTTCCTAAATGCAATGAGATTTTTTGAGCTTTCTGTTTTTGTGATGGTGACTATAACAGTGAGTTATAACATGACTGAAAGGCAAGTGGATTTGGAACTCTCTTCCCGATGGGAGTTATTTGGAGGATTTAGGTCTGGCAGGTTGGCGAAAAGGTCAGGAATACCAGCTTTCCCTGACAGGCCGATAACCGCTGAAAACAGACATGGCCTCTGCATTCCAAAATGTCCCGTAGGACGGGACGGACAGTGACAAGAACTACCCGCTGTACCAGTGGTAAGTTCCATCCGAAAGCAGGCTTGTTGCACCATTCCAGCATCATTCAGGTACAGAAGAAAGCTCTCCCACAGGGTCCTGGCACTCCCCCACTGTCACATACACCAACACCGTCTATTGTCGAGTGGAGGAGTTCAGGTCCCAAAAGATTCCAACAAAATGAGGAACGTGCAAAAGAAAATTCTACTCTGCATGACCTTTGCACATTGATATCGTCCCTACAGATACTGCTCAGTCTTTTGCATTGTGTTTCGTATAGACTTTTGTATTCATCACCCAACTGTTTACATTATTCCAAGCACTTACGTTTGCTCCTAAAGCAAACTTACGGGGATTATTTGGCCTAGGTGAGGTTGGAACCTTGAAGGACAGCAATAAGGCTCATTGCAGTTAGGCCCACTTCACCATAGCAACCAGCTTCCTTTCCTGAGCCATCAGCTCCCCTTCTGCTACAGGCACTACGTGCTACATCCCAAGTCACTCTTGGCTGATGCTTTTACAAAGAGGACTGGGTGCGAAGGTTAGCCATGAATCTGGCTTACACCCAGATCTTGCACATCTTCTGTGGAAAGGCTAACCCAGCCAATCATAGTCCTGTCCCCAGAATCATAGGAGAAAGAGCAGGCCATTCAGCCTCTCGAGCCTGTTCTGCCATTCAGTAAGATTGTTGCTGATCTGGCTACTGCCTCTTCAGTCAAGAATCTACCCATCGTCGACTTAAGAAGAAGTGTTCAATGACTTTGCCTCTGTACATCCCCCGATTAACAATGGCACCCCTCACCCAGCAACGCAACAGGCAGCAACAACCTCCTTAAAATCTTCTAAGCCTGCAGCTTCCCAAATATCCAAATTTAACAAAAACCGCTTCATCTTCCGGAGTACAACTCATCATCAAAACATCTGCAAACTGTGCCAAGAAACTCCAACTGCTGAAGATTGCCCTTCTGTCAGATCCTGCAAACATCCCAAAAAAAAAAAATCCAGGACATGGATTCATTCTGAATGAGTAACATTCCAACTCGCATACAGCAGGCAAGCCCTGTCTCAGTTCCCTACACCTCACCTCCACACGAGGCTACAGCTATGATCACATTCTGACAACTCCTCTTTTTGTAGAAAAAGGATTCGGTTATTTTAAAAACGTCTAGAAGCAGAAGTGAAAGTAGCAGGGAAGGAAAGGGAAAAAGGAAGAACGTTTTTGAACCACTGTTGAGAGATTGGGGTGGGGAGGGGGGTGTGGTGAAGGGGCTGGTCAGTGCATGGATTAGGAAAATACTGGAATAACCACAACTCAAGACCACGACCAGGCACATCAGATATTCACTCGTCTCAATGCATTAGACTCTGAACAATTAAATACTTTTGCACATAGAATACTGCAGCCTTTAGTTATAGAGTCATACAGCATGATACAGTCCCATCAGTCCAACCTGCCCATGCCGACCACGTTCCAAATCTAGTCCCACCTGCCTGCTCCCGGCCCATTTCCCTCCAAACATTTCTTATTCATGTACTTATCCAAAATGAGTTTTAAACGTTGTAACTGTACCCGCGGCCACCACCTCCTCTGGCAGTTCATTCCACACATGAATCACTACGTTAAAATGTTGCCCCTCATGTCTTTAAATCTTTCTCCTCTTGCCTTAAAAATATGAACCCCTAGTCTCAATATCCCCAATGCTAGGGAAAGACCCTTGTCATTCACCTTATCTACGCCCCTCATGTTTTTATAAACCTCAATAAGGTCAGCCCTCAACCTCCTACACTCCAGTGATAATGGTTCCAACCTATTTTTATATCTCAAACCCTCCATTCCCAGCAACGTCAATAACAGCTACAGATATTCTTTAGGCAGTCAGGCCTACAGTTTTACTGGAGAATATACAGACTGTTTGATCCTTGCCCTTTGTATTTGCTCAATTAGTTTTACTCGCCCCCTCTCTATCCCAATAGGCCTGAAAAAGTTATTTGAATCTGATGCAGTTCAGTTTTGAAAAGTCCATAAAACAGAATACTGCAGGTGCTAGAAATTGGAAACAAGGGAAAAGAATCTTTCATAGAAGCCACGATTGAATCTTATCGCAGCACCCTTCCTCAGGCAGTACACCACCATTCACAATGGAAAGTGCAATAACTCATCTCACCTCTTTCTAATGAATCCCACACCTTCTCACCAATTGAAGCAGTTTCTTTTTGCTTATTTTACGAAACCTCTCAAAATGAGGAACAGCAAACAGGAGCAGAAGTAGGACAGTCCACACAACCACTCACTCGGACCGTGGCTGAAATTCCAGTTTAACCTTTCCTTCCCACTCTGTCCCAACATCCTTCAATTCCAAAAATCTATCATAGCCCTGAACAACCCATGTTCTCATTGACAGAGAATTCCAAAACCCAAGTGCAGAAATTGCTCCTCATCTCATCTCAGTCTTAGATGATCAATTCCTCATCTCGTGACTGCTCTAGACTCTCCACCTAGGACAATAAACATCTCTGTCATTTGATTGATATCCCAGAGCTACACAGGGATGGAATTGATCTAGTGAACTTTTATTGCACTCTCTCTCTTTGAAATGAGAGTACATTCTTCCTTAGAAAACTCTGCAGTTTTGGTCCCCTTAAGTCTTCCTTAAATATTCAGCTCTGAAAGAGAAACAATCCCAACTTTTCCAGTCTTAACATAATCCTAAATCCCTTGTTCCTGGTACCATTCAAGTCAACTGCATCCACACTGAATCCCAGGATTTGGTATCCTACTCCTACAGAGCAGAGTCTGGGTCCAATATCTTCCAAAAGAACTGCTCAGAACAATATTTTCATTGAGTTTTTCAGAGAGAGTAGACAGAGGGACACAGAAAGGGTTACTCCAAGCAATGGGGTCACCGATGTATGACAGGGCTGCATATTGGTAAATGAAGACAAAGGTGTCTTCTGTTGGGGAAAAAAAAAGTGTAGCGTAGCAATCAAACTTCAAGGCCTTCAAGTTTTACTTTGTCATTCTTTGATGGAATGTTCTTCGCACATGGGGAAAAAAAAACTGTCAATGCAGTATGATCGCCCATTTCGCAATGAACCTGACAGTATTGAGTCAATGAATGATAGGGACTGGAATTAGTTTTAAACCAGATTGGACACAGGTATTCATTGCAGTGAACTGGCTGTATTTTTAAAACAAGTGAGCATTTTTTGCATGTAGCCATTTCCCTGTGCACAGCTCACCAAGTTAAGGACGGGAATATAATGTGGGTCCATAGAAAGCAATATCTCTGGCATTTAGACCAACTGGGACCATGTGCTGCACTTCACTGCAGCTTGTTCCATCATTTCAAGATTATTCTGAGGGATACTTGCACGTGTAGCAGCTCATCCAGTACCTTAAACACCAAGCTAACATAGACTCATTGAGGTCTACAGCATGGAAACGGCCCCTTCAGCCCAATTTGCCCACACTGCCCAGCGTTCACAATTCACATCCCTCCGTACCTATCCCATCCATGTGCCTGTCCAAAATGTTCTTAAATGACAAAATTGTACTCGCTGTCACCACTACCTCTAGCAGCCCATTCCAGACACTCACCATCCTGTGTGAAAAAAATTGATGTTCTACATCCTTTTGTATCTCTCCCGTCTCACCTTAAACCTATACCCTCTAGTTTTAGACTCTTCTACCATGGGGGAAAAGCTGTTAGCTATTTACCTTATCTATGCCCCTCATGATTTTATAAATCTCTATAAGGTCACCCCTCAGACTCCTACACTCCAGGGAAAAAATGTCCCAGCCTATCCAGCCTCCGCATTTGACTCAAACCTTCTAGTCCAGGTAGCATCCTAGTAAATCTATTCTGCGCTCTTTCGAGTTTAATAATATTCTTTCCATAGTAGGGTGACCTGCACGTGGTAACATACACAACTGTATTTCAACAATTTGGAATGAGGGTTTTGCTCAGTTTATCCATTATACAACTCACAGCAAAGCTTTATTCTGCCTTATTCCATTTGCTGCATTAATGATTACTACAGAAAAGGTAAATTCACTCAATTCAATGACTTACTCAACCACATCTAGATTCAACTCGGCACTATATTCAAAATGCTTCCTAAAAGTTTGTACTTTACTGGTTAAAAATCAGTCACTGGGCACAAATACAAGCGTGGTAACAAAACCAAAATATTGCAGAGACTGGAAATCATAAATCTCATTCCTATTACAAGAGAGCAGAACCTTGCCCAAGGTGGTCGATTGCTGACCTGAACTAAAAGACCATCAACAAACAAATCTGCCAACGGAACATCAGGGATGAGTTTTTGTCATACGGTCCCATTAACCCAGAGCCGTGAACCACATCTGTGTTCCATTCTGAGCAAAGGCTCTATCCTGGTGGCCTCGAGCTCGGACAACGACGTAGTCAGGAAGGTGCCAATGTCTGGAAGTGAGGGTTTTCCCAGGAGCTCTTGTACTTACTGCTCTGTTGAAATGGGGTGTTCATAATGACCAGGCCAGGCACTTCCATTTCGTCAGGAGGAACGGCCTTCCTAGCTGATCACGTTTTTTCCAGAGGTTTGGGTGCCTTCCCATTCTGCTACTGAAGTCTCCAGTTCAGCTCCCTTTGGGACATAAGGCAATATGTGATCAAAGCTGGAGTAAAATTCCTCTTCGAGTTCATCTGTTGCTTCTAAGTGTGTGCACTGAAGACTGAGATGTGCTTCTACTAGGTTAGGGTGAGCCAGAGGTTCAGGAGACATTTGTTTACCCCACAAGGGGGCTGCATCACTGAGACACACCTTTCTCTTCTTCGACAAAGAAAGTATGGACTGTAACTCTAGTCTCACAAGTACTGCTTCTGGATTCTAAGATACTTTTGTAAAAACAAACAAAAAAAGTGGACAAATCTCCAGCTCTGGATGACTGCTGTGGAAGACCGGGAGGAAATTACAGGGGCCCTGATCCATTTCTTAAATTGTTTCTGGCAACGGAGGGGGTGCCAGAGGACTAGAGGACAGCTAGTGTGGCTCCACTTTATAAAAAGGATCGTAGAGATAGAGCAAGGAACTACAGGACATGAGTGAGACGTCAGTGGTAGGGAAACACTGGAGAAAATAGTGAAGGAGAAAATTAACCTCCACTTAGACGGGCACATCAGGTCAGCATGGCTTTGTCAGAGAGATGTCATGCCTAGCAAATTTGGAATTTTGAGGGGTCCAGGTATTTGGTGGAGGGTACGGCAGGTGGTGATGTACTTTATATTGGTTTCAGCAAAGTCTCTGACAAGGCCCCATATGGGAACCTGATAAAGAAGGTAAAAGCTCATGATATCCAGGGTAACTTGGCATGATGAATCGAAAACGGCTTTGTGACAGGAGACAGAGGATATTAGCCAAAGGCTATCTGTGTGACTTGAATCCAATGTTCAGTAGCATACCACAGGAATCAGTGCTGGCTCCCTAACTGTTCATCATTTTCATAAATGATGTAGATGAGAATGGTGCAAGGTGGGGGAGATGATAAGTAAGTTTGTGGATGACCAACTGGGTGGGTGGTTGACAATGAGGAGGAAGGTATTAGGAGGTTACAGGAGTGTGATGGAATACTCCCCTCTTGCCTGGATGGGCGCAGGTACAACACTCAAGAAGCTTGACACCATCCAGGACAAAGCAGCCGCTTGATTGGAACTACATCCACAAGCATCCACTCCCTCCACCACCGACGCTCAGTAGCTTCAGTGTGTACTATCTACAAGATGCACTGCAGAAATGCAAGGATCCTCAGACAGCACCTTCTAAACCCACAACCACTTCCATCTAGGAGGACAGGGGCAGCGGATACATGGGAATAGCACCACCTGCAAGTTCCCCTCCAAGTCACTCACCATCCTGACTTGGAAATATATCACCGTTGCTTCACTGTCGCTGGGTCAAAATCATGGAATTCCCTCCCTAATGGCATTATGGGCCAACCTGCAGCAGGAGGACTGCAGCGGTTCAAGAAGGCAGCTCACCACCACCTTCTCAAGGGCAACTAGGGATGGGCAAGAAATGCTGGCCCAGCCAGCAACACCCACATCCCAAGAGGGTATTAAAAGAAAAATATGAACAGATTGGTCAGATGGGCAGTTAGAATTTGACCCTAATAAATGGGAGGAAGGAAGAACAAGACAGGGGAGTACTCAATGAATGGCAAGGCACTAGGAAGCTCAGAGGATCAGAGGGGTCTTGTGGTGCTTGTCTACACATCCCTGAAGGTGGCAGGACAGGTAATTAAGGAGGCTTAATGCCTTTATTAGTCGTGGCATACATTATAAGAGCAGGGAGATTATGTTGGAGCTGTATACACCTTTGGTTAGGCTATAGCTCGAGTACTATGCGCTGTCTGGTCAGCACACTATAGGAAGGATTTGAGAACCAAAAGAACTGTGGATGCTGGAAATCAGAAACAAAAACAGAATTTGCTAGAAAAAACTCAACAAGTCTAGCAGCATCTGTGGAGAGGAGTCAGAGTTAAAGTTTTGGGTCCAGTGACCCTTTCTCAGAACTGACGGTAGCTGGGAAAAAGTTGTTTTTTATACAGAAGATAGGATGGGGGAGGGGGTAAGGAGTGAACGATAAGTGGAGATAGAGCCCAAAGAGAGTGAAGAACAGTTGTACAAAGGAGTAGATAACGGTCAGCCAAACAGAATGAATAGCTGTTAATGGGGGCTATTAGTGGCTAACAATGGGTTGTGTGTAATAGCAGACCATGTGGTAGCAAGGCCTGGTGTGTGGGGGCTGGAGTATGGACATGGGAAAAAGTGCCTCAAACCCTAAAACTGTTGAACTCGATATTTAGCCCAGAAGGCTGTCAAGTTACCAAATGGAAAATGAGGTGCTATTCTTCCAAGGAGGATATGACTGCACTGGAGAGGATGCAGAGAAGATTCACCAGGATGTTGCCTGGAATGGAAGATTTCAGCGATGAAGAGAGGCTGGATAAGCTCGGGTTGTTTTCTCTAGAGCAGAGAAGGTTGAGTGGGGACCTGATAGAGATGTATAACATGATGAGGTACATGGACAGGGTGAAGATAAAGGTTCTGTTTTCCTTAGACAAAGGATCAATTACAAGAGGGCATAATTTTAAAGCAGAAAGCTTAGAGGAAATTTGAGGAAAACCTGTTTCATGCAGAAGGTGGTAGGGGTCAGGAACGCCCAAGGGGTAATTTAAAATGTGGAATGGCCTGTTTCCACACTGTAGGGATTCTATAATTCTGTGAAGTACTTTAATGAGCTCTTGAAGTGTCGTAGCATTCCAGGCTTTGGGCCTAGTGCTGGGAAAGTGTACTACAGTAGTCTGTGTAGTTTCAGTAGTACAGATTCAATGGTCAGAAGGGTCTCTTCTGTACTGCATGATTCATAGAATGGTAGGTAAATACATTCTCAAGACTCTTGTAGAGGTTTTACTCTCTTCAGTTCATAACCACATGGCATAGACATCATTAAATACTCTATCGATGTCTCATTACCCTGTCATTGATAGAGGTTGTAGGAGTGACTGAATGGTTCTTGGAAAGGCATCAACAAGTTCACAAAACGCCCATGAGAAAAGACTGAATGCAGCAGACAGGAGGAAACTATGTTTCTGAGGAAGGGTCACCGGACCCAAAACGTTAACTCTGTTTTCTCCTTTACAGATGCTGCCAGACCTGCTGAGATTTTCCAGCAACTTTGTTTCCTCCTCAACAACAAAAACAATGTACTGTAGTGTGACTCAGCTTGGCTGGGGAAGCAATTATTGAGAGCATTTATGGGATAGTAATCCATTTGGTCTGAGATTGAGGAATTCAAAGTTGCTCACCTTTAGACAATAAACTACTGATAATGCATCAGCAGACCCACCAGTCTGCTGTCCCACTCTAGTGGATCTCCATTCCATCTGATGTGCAAACCTGCAGGCAATGAGGCAGCGCTAGGCTTGAAATGAACCAACAGTCAATGTTCAGGCTTGTGAAGAATTGGGGACAATTGGGAGAGGCACTGGAAACCCGGGAGAAACAGGAGAAATCAAACTGCTGCTGGGGTTTGGATTGCCGATGGGAAAGATTGAAAAGAGAATAGTAAAAGAGAAACCCAAAATAACAAGAAAATGAAGACTACATTCGAAGTGCTGTAGAAATGGTCCAATGTAAATTATTGTCAGTAAGACCATCATATGATGAGAAAGGAACCAGAAATTGGAGGTGGTCTAAAAACCAGACTCCTAACATGAACATGCCTGGCAATGCTTTGAGCATTTTGTACTAATATTTGTATAACACTACATCCAGGGTAATTATGTGTAACCACAGTGCTAACCCCACCCATGGCTTATTATGCCTTGGGGCTCAGTTCTCTATCTGCGACAGTAACCCAATCTTTCCCCGCATCTTCATGCTGTGAAACTACTCATAACACTTAAAACAGGAGGCAATGAAGACAGGGGTAAAGGTTGTGGATTTAAAACTCCAGCACAGAGATTCAGTACTTATTTAGGGCTGCTACTCCAGTGTAGATTGAGGGAGTACTGCACCGTCTTTTTTTAATTCACTCATGAGACACTGGTGTCACCGGTTGGTCAGCACTTATTGCCTGTCCCTAGTTGCTCTTAAAAGGTGGTGATGAGCTGCCTTCTTGAACCGCTGCAGTCCGTGTGATGTGGGTTGACCCACAATGCCATTAGGGAGGGAATTCCAGGATTTGACCCTGCTACAGTGAGGGAACAGTACTCAGGATAGTGAGCGGCTCAGAGGGGAACTTGAAGGGGCTGGTGTTCCCATACATCTGCTGCCGTGGTCATGGCTTTGGAAGGTGCTGTCTGAGGATCTTTGGTGAATGTCTGCAGTGCACCTTGTATATAGTACACACTGCAGCTACTGAGCGTCGGTGGTGGAGGGACTGGATGCTTGTGGATGTGGTGCCAATCAAGCGGCTGCTTTGTCCTGGACGGTGTCAAGCTTCTTGAGTGTTGTTGGGGCTGCACTCATCCAGGCAAGAGGGGAGTATTCCATCACACTCCTGACTTGTGCCTTGTAGATGGTGGGCAGGCTTCGGGGAGTCAGGAGGTGAGTTACTTGCCACAGTATTCCCAGCTTCTGACCTGCTCTTGTAGCCGCTGTGTGTACGTGGCCAGTCCAATTGAGTTTCTGGCCAGTGGTGACCCCCAGGATGTTGATAGCGGGGGATTCAGTGATGGTAACACCATTACAGCAAAGACAGAGGCTCCCCATTTGTCCTGTAAGGTGAACTTAAAAGATCCAAAGGCAGTATTTCTAAACAAACAAATGAGCTTCCCCAGAGAGTTCTGAATAATATTTAAGTTTGTCAACTGGTATGTCTCACGGCTGGTATGTCAGCGTACCTTTAAGAAACATACTTATATCATTACAGTATCATAGCACATGATCAAAGGTAAAAGTTCTCATACTCCACCTTAGCCAGGGTCACTTGAAGTGTGATCTGTTGGTGCAAACCTGTTGCTCTTTCTAGCTCATCTGCTTAATATTAGCCAAGACACTGAACAGCCTGCAATACATGTATATATCAGGGACTGTAATAAACATCTGTTGAATCATTCAATACTACATCACTCATGTCTATTTCTTACATTTACAGGAACTAACAGAAGGATTGCTGTATCTGGTACAACTATCCAGAGGAGGCAGTTCATAAAATCAGATAATATAATCATTATCACATTCCAGTTTGGGAGAGCTTGCCGTGTACAGAAAGCCAGCATTGTTCACAGAAATTCAACAGTGACTTCACATCAAAAGCACAGCATTAGTTGTAAACTACTTTATGACACCGAAATGAGTGTTCATCCACAGAACCTTAAAAATGACAAGCCAAACAATAGTGAGAAACACTGTTGCAGGACAGATCTCTTTCTTCACTCTATTAGAGTCATAGTGATGTACAGCACAGAAGCAGACCCTTCGGTCCAACTTGTCCATGCTGACCAGATATCCTAAATTAATCCAGTCCCATTTGCCAGCATTTGGCCCATATTCCTCTAAACTCTTCCTGTTCATATACCCATCCAGGTGCCTTTTACATGTCATTATTGTACCAGCCTCCACCACTTCCTCTGGCAGCTTGTTCCATACACACACCACCCTCTGCGTGAAAAAGTTGCCCCTCAGGTCCCTTTTAAATCTTTCTCCTCTCACCTTAAACCTACGCCCTCTAGTTTGGACTCCCCCCACCCCAGGGAAAAGACCTTGGTTATTTACCCTATCTATGCCCCTCATGAAGGTCACCCCTCAGCCTCTGGCGCTCCAGGGAAAATAGCCCCAGCCTAATAAGCCACTCCCTATAGCTCAAACCCTCCAACCCTGGCCTTGTAAATTTTTTCTGAACCCTTTTAAGTTTCACAACATCCATCCTGCAGCAGGAATACCAGATTTGTGCACAGTATTCCAAAAGTGATCTTACCATTGTCCTGTACAGCTGCAACATGACTTCCCAGCCCCTACTCAATGCACTGACCAATAAAGACAAGCATACCAAACACATTCTTCACTACCCTGTCTACCTGTGACTCCACTTTCAAGGAACAGTGAACCTGCACTCCAAGGTTTCTTTGTTCAGCAACACTCCCCAGGACTTTACCATTAAGTGTACAAGTCCTGCCCTGATTTGCCTTTCCAAAAACGCAGCACCTCACATTTATCAAAATTAAACTCCATCTGATCGAGATCCCGTTGTATGCTGGGGTAACCTTCTTCGCTGCCCACTACACCTCCAATTTTAGTGTCATCTGCAAACTTACTAACCATACCTCTTATGTTCACATCCAAATCATTTATATACATGATGAAAAGCATTGGACCCAGCACTGATCCTTGTGGCATCTCACTATAATTTTCAGGAATTCTGCAAATGCTAAACAAACCATTTCCTGTTTGTCACCCAAGCTGAGATTTTATTAAGTACAGGCAAGGAAGGGGGAAAAAAGACTGAGGAAAGCAATGATGACCTGGTGTTTCAGGAAACTGTCCTTAGCAGATTTGACAAAATGCAACTGGGTTCGTTAGCACTCGTTCTGACATGCAGCACTGTGAGAGTAGGAGATAAAGATCAGGGAGACTGAAATAATGTTAACAATGTTAAACATGTAAACATCCAAACCCCTAGCCCCAAGCTTCCAATTCTTTCCCGAACATTAAAACACATCTGGCTCCAATCCAGATGTAAGAGAGAAGTTAGACTCACTGACAAGGCTGCTGTAAATCCCAATGTGTCGCTTGCAATATCCAGAGCTGGTCAGACTTGTGCAAGTCACTGCCTTCGACAGGAGTGTAACTGATACCACAGCCCAGTACAAGCAAATGCCAGAAATGTTTAAAAGTTGGATAAACATTCTCTGATGACAAGGAATACTTAAAAACAAATCCCAAGATGCTTTGTCATTTGAAAGTCAAGCGCATGAAAAGCGGTCATTATTACAACTACAAAAGCTATTTTTAAACTTTTCTTTTGCAGTAGCATAATTGTGAAGTTGTTGATTTGACCATGGTCCACAATCCTCTGAAGGTCTACTATGCGCAATGTGGCCATCTTTTCTCACACCAATCTTGAGCAAAAAACAAAACCAAATCCAAATTCATATTTTAAATGTGGCTCCTTTGATGCCCCAATGTCTCCCCCACCACCTTTATTTAGGCACAAGTCAGGAGTGTGATGGAACGCTCTGTACTGACCTGGATGGGTGTGGGTACAGCACCAGGAACACACAAAGAAAGCTCAAAGCCATCTAAGCCAAAACCATCCATTTGATCAAGACTTCCATTTAAGATATGCACTCCCTCCAGCACTCTGCACAGTATGACTGCACTATGTACTGGCTATCAACGACCATGCTCATCTATCGAGCTCCCATGGCTCTCTCTTCCTACCATGCCAATCTACAACCTTCCCAATCACTCTCCATATGCTCTATATAGAAGCAATGAAACCTGTAGCAACAGCAAGATATGTGAGAAAGCTTTTTAAGTCTTAAGTTTCTACTTAATTAAAAATACTACAGCCCTACAATATTGTCAATGTATCAATTGCAGAAACTTCAAGCATTTGACACCTCTATCTTTGCTCAAAAAATATTGAGCAACTGACAATAGATCACAGGGCAAGAGTTTTCAAACAAAACTGTTCTCAGAGTAACCTGCCAAGCCTCATTCTGCTTCCTTGGCAAAAACAAACCCATCCGGTTCACCAAGAACATCAAGGGAAGGAAATCTGCTGTCCTTATTTGGTCTGGCCTGCAAGTGACTCCAGACACAAATGTCCCCTGAACTGGTCCAGTAAGCCACCGCATTTGAGGCTAATTAGGGGGGCAACAAATACTGGGCCTGACAACAAAGCTCAAATCCCAAAAGAAGAGAAAAACAGGACTAGTATACGGCCTGACTCAGGAAGGCCAATTTGCACCAAGGATGGACTAGAGGACAATAAAGTTTAACTTGATCTAGGATTTGGTTTAATAAAGATTGTACATTTGAAACATGAACCTGTGTTTCAAACTCTCACTTGGTAATGTGAGCAGTGGAGGGGAAAATACAGGAATCATTGGAGGAACAATTGAATGTTGTAATGAGGGGGTGTACTATGCAATTCCAATCAGATGAATGGCTTTACTGATCTATTATAACTCATTGGACTCAACAGGCAAATTCTCATTTTAATCCCAACTGTGGGGAAGCAGGCCATTCAGCTCATCGAGTCCAAGTGACCCTCTGAACAGCATCCCACCCCTATCCCTGCATTTCCCATGGCCAATCCACCTAACATCTTTAGTGCCGTGGGAGGAAACCGGAGCACCTGGAGGAAACCCACGCAGACAGGGGCAGAATGTGCAAACTCCACACAAATGGTCACTCGAGGCTGGAATCCAACACGGGTCCCTGACACTGTGAGGCAGCAGTGCTAATGGCATGGGTCAAAACTCACCTTCAGGACCCAGAGACTAGGAAATTAATACTTTGACTACACTTTAAATGAAGCTTTGAACATAATCTTTTTGGAATTATGAATGAATCCAGATATGGTGCATGGGGTCCAGTAGGAGTAGGGAGTTTGGAGGAGCCAGGTTACAGAATCAAACGCAAGATGTCATTAAAGTACGTGAATTTCTGATTACTTTACAAGCTAGGTGAACACTAACACTGAGACAGTGATTCAGAGTTTTAAATTCATGGCTGGAAAACAACAGGAGACAGACAAAGAGCAGGGAGCAAGGAAGGAGACATTTTACTGTGACGAATATTTCTTAAACCAAGCTGGGACCAGCAGCCTGGTAAATTGAATAATTAGAGCAATAAAAAAAAGGATTTAAACTAATAACTGCGAGGGAGGATTCGGGTAAAGGTAAATTTATATCTAAAGAGAGAAGTCAAGGATGTTGAGCAGAGTAGTAACCTGGTAAATTTTAAGCCAGGTATGTCAGGAGGGGAGTTTATTAACAGGTGACTAGTGAAGGATGGTTAGTTAAATTGTCCCAATGGCTAGAATTAACACCCGATTCATGGTCTTCAACTCCCCTTCCAGCAGAGGTGGACTTAGGGTTGGTTCCCTCTGCCTGACCCAGAGTAAAAGCATGAAACATACTGTGGCTCTGTGACCTTCAAATAATGGAAGATACTACTTGAACAGGAAGCAGGACACCAGAACTAAAGGCTTTATCAGGTAAAGCAGGAACAAGAAGTAAAATGCAGAGTATCTGAATGCAGCACAAAACACTCATGATAAGATGGACAAACTTTCAATACAGATACTTGTCATTGGTATCTTTCATGTCCTCAGACACAGCTGCAAGTTGAGCACGATAGGAAACCAAGTTGAATGCAAGTATAAAAACCAAAAGAACTGTGGATGCTGTATCAGGAACAAAAATAAATCTGCTGGAAAATCTC
>NC_063362.1:33174366-33194273 GCF_021869965.1 Rhincodon typus
CCCGAAACGTTAACTCTGTTCTCTCCTCCACAGATGCTGCCAGACCTGCTGAGCTTTTCCAGCAGCTTTGTTTTTGAATGCAAGTATTCTAGGCTACTTGGCTTTTAGATAACAGCAAAAATGGAAAACAGATGGGGTAGACCGGATTAGGAAAGAGCCTTAGCTGCACAGAATCAGTGTGGGAGGACCTAAGAAATGACAGCGCAGAGTCACTGGAAGTTTATAAGTCTCCTAACAGTAATCAGTATTGGGCAGAGTATCAAGGAACAAAGATAACATAATCATCAGAGATTGTAATCTGCACAGAGTGAAGCCAAACCAAATTAACTTCGAGGACCAGTTTATGGGATGTATTGAAGACAGGTTTTGAAAACAGGACAGCAAAAATACAAGGGAGTGAACTATTTTAGATTAGTATTGTGTAATGCAACAGGCTTAATCAGTGATCTCACAGTATAGTGTCCTCTGGGGAAAACAATGATAAATTTTATGTCAGGTTTGACAGTGATGTGGTCACATCCAAAATGAGAGTCTTAAATTTAAAACAAACCCAATAATAATCTTAATTTTAAATAAAATTTGAGTGGTGAGGGATGTGTGGGCTAAGGCAGACCAGGAAATTAGATTAAAAATGAATGCCATTCATTGCTCATCTACAGAGATAATTCATAATTGTTGATGAAGATTCATTCCTTGAAATGTAACTTCACTATTAGAGAGAGAGAGAAAGAGAGAGAAAGACAGAGAGAAAGAAAGAAAGAAAGAAAAAGGAAGGAGAGAAAGGAAGAGAAAGAGAGGGAGAGAGAAACCAGTGAAGTAGAGGCCAGAACTCCTGGTGTCAGTAACAGGGAAAACATGCTGAGGGCAAAGGTTTGTGGTTGTTCAAGGCATATTCTTGTTGCATTGACGACTAAAAAGTGAAATGTGCCTTTATTGGAAGTATCATTCGCCTGTTAAATCGAATTTAATTTGGCAACTTCCAATTTGTGTCGAAGTTATAAAAGGATGACACTTAGGGAGGCAGTGGCATAGTGGTATTGTCACTGGACCAGTAATCAGAACCTCAGGGGACAATGTTCTGGGGGGACACGCATTCCAATCCATCCTGGCAGATGATGAAATTTGTATTCAATATAAATCTTGTAACAGGAAGCTATTCTTGTGTTAATCGTAAAAATCCATCTGGTTCTTCAATGGCCTTACCTGGTCTTGCTCTACATGTGACTGCACTCTCAAACAATGTAGTTGACACTTAACTACCTTCTGGGGAATAAATGTCAGTGTAGCCAGCAACAGCCACAGTGAATCACAGAATCCCCACAGCGTGGAAACAGGCCATTTGGCCCATCAAGTCCACACCACCCCTCCGAAGAGCAACCCACCCAGACTCATCCCCCCTATCCTAGCCCTGCATTTCCCATGGCTAACCCACCTAGCCCGGACATCTTTGCACTCTATGGGGCAATTTCTCATGGCCAATCCACCCAACCTGCACATCTTTGGACTGTGGGAGGAAACCCACGCAGACACGGGGAGAATGTGCAAACTCCACACAGACAGTCACCTGAGGGTGGAATCGAACCCGGGTCCCTGGAGCTGTGAGGCAGCCGTGCTAACCACTGAGCCACCACGCTGCTCACTACTATTTGTTTTCTTTGGTTGACGATTTGCCAATGGGATTTGTAACATCAACATTTGAAAATTACATACCTTTTTAAAACCAAAATTCTGTTTTTTTTGTTGTTATTGCCAAAATTAACTTCCTCACACTTCTTCACATTGTACTCCACTCACTTGTCCTAACGGTATCTTTGTCGCCTCCTCACTGCTACCTTCGTATTATCAGAAAACCTAGAGACGTTACTCCCTGTCTATTCATCGGAGACATTAATAGAGAATTGCACATAGCTGGGGCCGAAGCACTGATCCTGTTCTTGCTGTAGTCACAGCCTGACAATTTTAAAATGCCCTGTCTATCTCCGATTCCTGTCCATTAACCAATGCATTGAGGCATTCCAAAACGAGAAAAATCAGTGGATGTAGAATATTTGGATTTCCTGAGGGCATTTCAGGCGACAGTGTAGCTACAAGCTTCATGAGTTTATGATAATATTGGCATGGATTGAGGACAGAATAACTGACCAGGGTAGATCCAGGTTGCTGATGACATAAACCTGGTGGAAACAGGAGCTCTGAGGAGAATGCATGGAGATTGCAAAGGGATATGAATCAGTAAAATGGGTGGGGAAATACTAAAACTACCCACTCTGGCATGAAAAGCAACATTTACTTTTTGAAAAAAAAATGGAGAGACACCAGCACATTTGTACATTCAGCAAGATTCAGGTCCCTAGTACACGAACTACAAATGGAGAGATTTTTTTTCCCCCCTTCTTTCATGGGGTGTGGGCATCACTGGCTGGACCAGCATTTGTGTCTGATATAACTCCACAGAGGCTGGTATCCCTTCACCCAGTCACACTTTATTTACATATTCCCAGTACATGGACTCTGACCAGCTCGCTCAGAGCCAGCCCCTAGAGGGAGGAGACTCTCTGAAGCTCCTGTTTATATCTGTCAGCCAGGACTCCCTGATTGGGGCCATTAACCTGGGCCAATCAGGGAACTCATACTCAATGAAATCCACCTGGCCAAGCTCATTACAATCACCACCGTGTCCCATCCCTAAATGGCTTGTGAAACCATTTCAGAGGGGAGTTATGATAGAGATAATCTACTTTTGACCGCAAGAGGGAACCAAGAGATATGGCAGAAAATGCGAAAGTTCAGTCAATGTCTCAATGACTGCTAGAATAGCTCAAGAGGAGATGTGATCAGTACCTGGTTTCCAGTCTGCATGTATCTGATGTTTTCTTTATACACAACTATGTCCTGAACATCCCAGGATCCATCCTTCATACAGCAGAGATGGTGAAACAGTCAAATGTGTCGGTTGTTCACAAACAGACACAAAGTCAAGTGGAGACTATCGCTACATGTGAATATTACAGGCATTCGGGGCTGACTCACACTCAGTTCATAACAAAATATGGCTATTCAATGTAAAACGACACTCCTACCCCCTTTCAAGGCTGGAGAGAAGGTGAGGGGGCCAATGAGCAGAGCTGTTCACGAGGAAGACTCTTGGGGCTTAACACAGAAGGGAAACCACATGACAGCAAAGATGGAGGAAGAAATGAGTCTCTGTTCCCAAACTCGCAGCTCTCAAAACTGTCGACGGTCATGCTCAGAGAGCTGACAAGGGCACAACCATCAAATTTACTAAACAGGTCTATATGTGTCAAAAACAAACAGGGTTTTAAAATCCAGGATTGCACCCACAGCCAGTGAATCACCTCTGATGCAAGCGTGGGCTCGGTTTAATTTATTCACTAGACAGAGACACACAGAGGTCGGAGTTACAATCCTACAATGACCAGTTGCAGGACGGAATTCAGCGAACTGGATAATTTCAGATCTGGGATTACAATGTTTGTTAAAACACTGTTTGGGATGTGGGTTAAACCATCTTTATCCACCAGAATGCCAGGTAAGCCACCCTCTTGAACTACTGCACTCCATCCGATAAAGGTACTCCACAGTGCTTTTAGGGAGTTCCAGCATTTTGATCTAGTGATGATGAAAGAACAATGAGATCCATTCCAATCCATTCCTATGGGACTTGGGAGATGATTTTAATTGCATCATTCATGGGATGTGGGCATTGCTAGCTGGGGCAACATTGATGGTCCATCACAAATTGCCCTTGAGAAGGTGGTGGTGAGCTGCCTTCTTGAACCATGGCAGTCCACATGCTGTAGGTAAAGCACAGTGCCTGTAGGGAGGGAATTCCAGGATTTGGACCCAGTGACAGTGAAGGAACGGTGATATATTCCTGAGTTCGGGCGGTGAGTGGCTTCGAGGGAACTTGCAGGGGTTGGTGTTCTCATGTATGACCGTCCCTCCATCATACGGTCAGAAGTGGGGATGTTCGCCGATGATTGCACAATGTTCAGCACCAGTCGTGAATCCTCAGACACTGAAGCAGTCCACGTTCAAATGCAACAAGATCTGGACAATATCCAGGCTTGGACTGAAAAGAGGTAACTTTGGTGACAACTAGGAGCCAGGGTCAAGTGAGGACTAAAAAGGACAAATAAAGGTAATGTGTTCAGAAAACACCAGTTAGAGGCAACACTGAGGGTGGCAAGGGCATAGAATGTCCTCTGGGTGGGCTTGGCAGCAGTACTACTGATCAAGCTGCTTGGGTCCTAAAGGACATAGCTCCTAGACTGGGTCTGCAGCAGGTGGTGAAGGAACCAACAAAGAGGATAAAGCAGATGTGACCTCATCCTTACCAGTCTGGCAGCAGGAGATGACGCTTTCATTAACAGCGACCACTGCACAGTCCTTGTGGAGGCAAAGTCCCACCTTCACATTGGAAGTTATTCTCATCGCGTTGTGTGGCACAATCAACTTTGCACAGATCTAGCAACTCAAGACTGTGCATCCATGAGGCACTGTGAGCGATCAACAGGAGCAGAATTGTACTCCAGCACAATCTGTAACCTCATGGCCCGGCATATCCCCCACTCAACCATTACCATCAAGCCAGAGGATCAACTCTGGTTCAATGGAGAGTCCAGGAGGGCATGCCAGGAGCAGTGGCGGGCATACCTAAAACTGAGGTGCCAATCTGGTGAAGCTACCAAACAGGTCTACTTGCACACCAAACAGTATCAGCAATAAGTGATAGATAGAGCTAAGTAATCCCACAACCAATGGATCAGATCTAAGCTCTGCAGTCCTGCCATGTCCAATTGTGAATGGTGGTGGACGATTAAACAGCTCATTGGAGGATGAGGCCCCACAAATATCCCCATCCTCAGTGATAGGAGAACCCAGCACATCAGTGCAAATGAAAAGGCTAAAGTATTTACAGCAATCTTCAGCCACAAGTGCTGAGTGGATGATCCATCCCAACCTCCTCCAGTGGTCCCCAGCATCACAGATACCAGTATTCAGCTAATTTGATTCGCTCCATGGGACATCAGGAAATGGCTGGAGGCACTGTATACTGCAAAGGCTGCGGGCCCTGACAATAAATCTGGCAATACTACTGAAGACTTGTGCACTAGAACATGCCAGTCCCCTCACCAAGCTCTTCTAGTACAGTTACTGCACTGATATCTACCTGACAACTTGCAAAATTGCCCAGGCATGTCTTCTGTACAAAAAACAGGACAAATCCAACCCAGCCATTTACCGCCCCATCAGTCTACTGTCGATCATCAGTAAAGTGATGGAAGGTGTCACTAACAGAGCTATCAAGCAACACCTGCTCAGCAATAACCTGCTCAGTGACGCCCAGTTTGGGTTCCGCCAGGGACACTCAGCTCCTGACCTCATTACAGCCCTGGTTCAAACATGGACAAAAGAGCTGTATTACAGAGGTGAGGTGAGAGTGACAGCCCTTGACATCAAGGCTGCATTCGACCCTAGCAAAACTGGAATCAGTGAGAATCAGGGAGCACATTCCTGGTGGTTTGAGTCATACCTGGCACATAGGAAGATGGTCGTGGTTGTGGGAAGTCAGTCACCTGAGCTCCAGGACACCTCTGCAGGAGTTCCTCAAGGTTGTGTCCTAGGCCCAACTATCTTCAGCTGTTTCATCAATGACCTTCCCTCCATCAGAAGGTCAGAGGTGGAGATGTTCGCACAATGTTCAGTGACCATTTGGGTCTCCTCAATTACTGAAGCAGCACATGCTCAAACGCAACAAGATCTGGACAGTATCCAGGCTTGGGCTGAAAAGTGGTAACTTTGGTGACAGCTAGCAGCCAGGCAATGACCATGTCCGAGGATGAGTAACCACTGCCCCTCGACATTCAATGGCGTTACCATCACTGAATCCTCCACTACCAACATCCTGGTGTTACCCCTGACCAGAAACAGAACTCGCCACAAACACAGTGGCTGTAGGAGCAAATCAGAGGCTAGGGATACTGCAGTGAGAAACTCACCTCCCGACTCCCCAAGGCCTGTCCACCATCTGTTATGGACCCGCCAGACCCTCTCAAAATATTGTAAGAAGGTAGCTGAGAGCCTAACGTTTTCTTATTTTCACAGGTAGATGTGAAGTGGGTCTTCCAGGTGTGATGTAACTGGTCAAACCACTCAGCTTTAAGCAAAACGAAGTTTATTTAAACACTACAGTTGAAACACAAACAAAAGAAAGAAAGCAGAATTTAGAGTAACAACTGTTGGAAAATTTAACCGACCCGATACAGCAACTTAGTTAATTAACCGTTCCAATATAGCAACATCCCATAAACACACCCCTTGGCAAAAAGGTAAATTCAAACACAGATTCTTACAGGCAGGAGGGAACAACATCCAGAGAGAGATTTCAGAGAATGTCAGAGGAATCCTTTATTGAAGCTCGCAAATCTTCTGGCACTCAGAACATCTTGTGACTGCTACAGCTAAATAAAACTAGAAAAAAAACCTGAACTGGGAGGGCTGGTCACTCTCCTTCCATTGTTAAACGGTTTTAGCTTTCTAGCGCCCGAGATTCTTTAGCACCTTTACAACCTCTCTTCAAACAAAACCCAGAACAAAATAATCTTTTTAGTGACAGCATCGTCACACATCCACAAGTCAGCAGTGTGATGGAATACTCCCCACTTGCTTTCCAGGACAAAGCAGCCCACTTGATTGGTACCACATCCACAAGCAACCACTTCCTCCACTACTGACACTCAGTAACAGCAGTGTGTACCATCTACAAGATGCCCTGCAGCGGTTCAAGGTGGCAGCACACCATCACCTTCACAAGGGCAACTAGGGATGGGCAATAAATGCTGGCCAGCCAGTGATGCCCACATCCCATGAATGAACTCAAACATATACAGAATGATGAGAATGTACCAACCAAAAGCTGAGAAACAGAAAAGACAGAAATTACCAAAGCAATCAAAAGAAAATCAAATGCAATGGGGGACACTAGTTCTCACATCAAATTGTTGGATGAGTTGACAGGGCCATAAAATGCTGGTTAAAGGGGCAGGAGGTGTTCCTTGAACTGACTTTGAGCCTCACTCAAACACCGCAGGAAGGTGAAGGTAGGCAGCAATCATAGTGGTTTCAAGGTATCAATGTGGCTAATAGATGGACAAGGGACCAGGAGACTAGGGTCATGGGCCAAACACAGGTGTTTTCACAAAGCAGTCTGTCAACCTGTGGTTGAATCCAGTCAAACAAACTGAAAGATGAGCACGAAAAGTTATTGTTTACCGTGGAATGTTCAAAACCTTGGAAGGTGAGGAATAAGGAACTGGAATTAGGAATTCGATTTTGTCGTCAGGAATACAGGAGTACAGTGAAAAGTGTACAAAATCACCATTCTCCCGTGCCACCTTAAAATACAAAGTACAAAACCAGAACTTTAAAAAACGAAATAAAAGAAACAGAAACAAAAGTAAAAAAGGAAAAATGTCCAGATTAAAGTCCTTATCCAAAAGGAAAGGAAAAAGTCCAGATTTTAAAGTCATATCTCCCTGGGCCTAGTCCTGGCCTAGAGTTTTGGTCAGCCTCAATCTGGAACATGCTCCTGCTTGGAATAATTTGGTAGCAAACAGAAGGGGTGGATGTTGGAAGTGACTGGCTAAGCAAACATTTATTGCCCATCCCCAAGTGCCCTTTCATAGGGTGGCATTCAGAGGATGGTTTAGGGTCAACCACATTGCTGTGGGTCTGTGGACCAGACCAGGTGAGAATGGCAGATTGCCTTTGCCAAAAAAGGCATCAGTGAACTTTTTTGTTGTTTAAGTATATGACTTTGGACAGCAATTACCATTAAACCTGCTTTTAATTCCAGATTTATGAATGGGATTTCACTGTTTGCTGTGGTGAGATTCGAAACCACATTCCCAGAGCTTTGGCCAGGCTCTCTGGATTACTTGCTCAGAGGCAATAGCACAATGCCACTGTTTCACCTTCAGGAATTGGAATTAGAATTAGATTTAGGTTTATTGTCACACATACTCAGGATACACGAGTACAGTGAAAAGTGTACAAAGTTGCCACTTCCAGCAACGTTTGAGGTACAAAGATACCCAGATACAAAATCTTCAGTATAAATTAGAAAATTGAAGAAATAAAAGATTAGTGGATTGGAGTGTCCCAGAGGGAACAGTCACTTCTGCAGATGGAAAGCAAGATGTGTTTGGTGGCTTCACGCTGGCTCCGGCGATGGATGATCCACTGAATACAAAGACTGATTGATCAGAAACCGAGAACAATGGGATCCAAATCATCCTTCTTGGAGGGAGGGGGTAAGGGTGAGACCAGAAATTCAGGAAATGGGATGGACGTGGTCGAGGGCAAAGTTAGGAATCTTCAGTTGAGGAAAAACAAAGATCTATCAGGAATCTGGAAAGTCACACCATCAGAACAGGTATGGCAGAGATGGAGAAATGGGGAGAATGGAATGGGACGGGACCCCCTACAGTGAATAGGGCACAGGGGATGTTAAAGTACGTTGTTGAGGTGCTACAATAGTTGGCACCATGCTCAATGGCAGCCCTGCACACAACGCACTTATCTCCAAAGTGAACCCCAAAAGCAGCTCCAGAAAAGCAGGAGATGAACAATGGATTTGGTCTTGCAGAGACACTGAGGACAAGGAAAAGAATTTTGCCAAGTTTCATTTTGAGGGGGACCAATGGTTGAGTGATTGAGTGAGCAGCTGAATAACCTGGGCAGCACCGAGTTCCTACTGTCACACAGGACAGCCTTTCTCTGATCCAGTTAGAGCTCTCCCTGTCACTTTCTCAAATGTTTGCTGGCTTTGGGTCCTCTCTGTTCAACGGCAGGAACTGCTGCACGTTTCCAATGCAGCTGTTTCCACAGGAGGATTAAATAGAAACATCTGGTTGTGTGTGTCTTGCCTTTCACGACCTCCCAAAGCAACTTACAGCCAGTTTCAGTACTTTATAAATCCAGTCAGCACAGTGATCCTTTCATCGCCCAGTTTAAACTTACAGGGGTCTTGGGGTGTGAGCAAATGGCAAGACCAGCATTTGTTCCCCATCCTTAACCAGGTCCTTTCAGAGGGCAGTTAAGAGACAACCATATAGAGACATACAGCACAGAAACAGACCCTTCAGTCCAACCAGACACAATCCCAAACTAGACCCTCTTGCCTGCACTTGGCCCAGATCCCTCCAAACTTTTCTTCTTTATGGACTTAACCAAATGTCTTTTAAGTGTTGTAACTGTACCTCATCCACCACTCCCCCGGAAGCTCATTCCACACATGAATCACTCCATCGAAAAGATGTTGCCCCTCATATCTTTTTTAAATCTTTCTCCTCTCACCTTAAAAATATGGCCCCTAGTTTTAAAGTCCCCAACCCTAGGGAAAAGACATCTGCCATTCACCTTATCTATGCCCCCTCATGATTTTATAAACCTCTAAGGTCACCCCTCAACCTCCTATGTTCCAGTGAAAAAAATCCCAGCCTGTCCAGCCTCATTCTTGTAACTCAAGCCCTCCTGTTCCCAGCAAGATCCTGGTAAATCTCTTCTGAACCCTCTCCAGCTTAATAATACCCTTCCTATAGTAATAGGAGGGCCAGAACTGGACACAGTACTCAAGAAGAGGCCTCACCAACATCCTGTACTATTTTGGCATGTCATCTCAACTCCGAGACTCAAAAGATCTGACCAAAGAAGGCAAGTGTGTTAAACAGGTTCTTAACCACCCTGTCTACATGTGATGGAAACTTTAAAGAATTATGTACCCAAACCCCTCAGTCCCTCTGTTCTACACCACTACCCAAGGCTGTACTGTTAACTGTATAAGCCCTGCCCACGTTTGCTTTACCAAAATGCAATACCTCACATTTGTCCAAATTAAACTCCAACTGCCACTTCTCAGCCCATTGATCCAACTGATCAAGATCCCTCTGTAATCTTAGGTGACCTTCTTTACTGTCCACTAATTTTGGTGTCATCCACAAATTTACTAACTACGCCTTTTATATTGTCATTTATATAAATGATTTAGATGAGAAAGAAAAGTGAACCCAGCATCCATCCCTGTGGAACCCTGCTGGTCAGAGGCCTCCAGTCTGAAAAACAACCCTCCATCATTGCTCTCTGTCTCCTGCTATTAAGCCAGCTTTCTATCGAATTGGCAAGCTCATCCTGAATCTCATGTGATCCAACTTTACTAATTAGTCTACCGCGCGGAAATTTTTCAAAGGCTTTACTGAAGTCCAAGTAAACAACGTCTACTGCTCTGCCATCAATCTTTTTGGTTATTTCTTCAAAAAGCTCAACCAAGTTTGTGAGACACAATTTCCCTCTCACAAAACCATGCTGGCTATCCTTAATCATTCCTTGCCTCTCCGAATCCACATAAATCCTATTTTTCAGAATTGCCTCCAACAACTTACCCACCACAAAGTGGTGGTTCCTGGAGTCACATGGAAGCTAGGCTGGGTAAGGTTATAACCTAGTCCCTGAATTAGCACATGAACTCACAACCTCCTGACTGAAGAGGGGGAGTACTATCCAATGGCAGACAGGAAGGGAAGATCCCTGCAGCTTCCCAATTCCGCCAACTTAAAACATCTGGAGTAATCCAATCATTAACCCTGACCGATACCCCAATACAAAGCTGAACGACATTATGCCCGTGGTGTACAGAGAATCTGAAGTTGCTTTGATTAGTGACAGACACCATTTACCTGACTCCCTCAAGTGCACAGTCTTAGAGGGATAAATTCACCATCTGTTGAGACAAAGCAGCAATAATAAGCATCCTTTCAAAAATACAAAAAGGGAGGAGGTTGCGATGATATGCAGCCTCCAACAAGGTTACAGTGATATCAATGTCATAAGGACGCTGAGCAGTCTATACTGTTTACCCAGGAGGGTACATGAAACCACTCACCTTTGTCCTGTCCTCTGGGACTCTGAACCAATTTACAAATACAGAATTTGGAAAGTTAACCCCGCATGTTGAAATTTCAATTTCACTCAACCTCAAATTTGAAAGAAAGGAGAATTGTCAGATGAGAAGTTGTGTTTGCAGGAACAGGAGTCATGGGGATTCACCAATCAATCAGATGACAGCCAGAGTACAAGCCGAAAAGAACTGCGAATGCTGGAAACCAAAAACAAAAAACAGAAATTGCTGGAAAAGCTCAGCAGGTCTGGCAGTATTTGTGGAGAGAAAGCAGAGTGACTGTTTCGTTCTGAGGAAGGGTCACCGGACCCGAAACGTTATTTCTGATTTCTGTCCACAGATGCTGCCAGACCCCTGAGCTTTTCCACATTATTGCCCTGTTCCTGCAGGGAAGGGCAATGGTGGTGTCCCTACCTCTGGCCCAGGTTCAAGTCCCACCTGCTGCAGAGGTGTATAATAACATCTCCCAACAGGTTGATTCGGAAAATATCTGCTTCTCTGGTGTGATCTTTCCACTGGAGACGGCCAGCCCTAGCGGCTATCAGGGTTTGTTTTGGATGGAGGGGCGAGATTGGGTCAAGTTCATATCTTCGTAGGCACTGTACATGAGGGACACATGGAGAGGTCCCATGCAAAGGGGGAAAAATAGCCAAGCAGCAGCACATAAAGCAGAGGGAGAGGGGAGAAAGGCATCAGCAATGCCAATACCTGCAATACCACATTAGGTGCTTATCACTGAGAACTCTGTTGCAGTATGAAAGGAAATGAATAATAACTTCACGCATCAAACGGCAAGTCTGGCAATCAAGAGATAACAAGGTGTGGAGCTGGATGAATACAGCAGGCCAAGCAGCATCAGAGGAGCAGGAAGGCTGATGTTTCGGGTCTAGACCCTTCTTCAGAAAAAGGTCTGGCAATCAAATCATCTTCCTCCCAGTCACTTCACCACACTCTTTGAGGTGAAAACTCAGCTCGAAAGCGTTTGCTCAAAACCGGGGTGGGGGCGAAAGAGTGAAACAAATATTTACCGAATGTACTGGGAATTACAAAACAAAAAAAAAGGAAAACCGAAAACAAGGGGAAGGGGAGGCGAGAACTAGCTCCTCATCCCGTGTCCCCCACGGGTTACAGAGAAACTGATTCAGAAAGTGACCCAATGAAATTCACAGAGCAGTGAAACTGCAAGCGGTAACTCTAATGTGTTCAGCAACTGGGCTCATTTAAACTCAGCAAAACTCAACAATTAGCTCCAGCGATCACTAAGGTTCATTTTCCCGAGTTAGAGTGAAAACAGCAGTTACCAGGACACAGACATATACACACAGACAGACACACAATGACTGTGAATCGGACTCAAGGTGGGATTTACTGCACCGTCCCGTTTGTATCTAATTTCACACCAGACAAAAAAAAATTAGCCTTTGCAAAACATCCACAACATACAACACCTCCCAATAAAACATAACCCCGTCCCTACCATGCTGGCCGAATGCTCTAATCTGCTGCCCGTTCCTGTGTGCGCGTGTGTTAAAGGAGCCTCTCCCTGCTATTGCACAACGTGAGGCAGCACCGAGACGCTCCTCGATTGACAGCACCTTCCCACCAATGGCAGAGCTGGAGGGCAGGGCGGGAGGCGGGGTTACATTCCCCCCCGCCCACTCGCATTAACCCTTTCGCTGCTGGAAGCCGCGTTTCGGAAACCTGGAGTTCCAACATCCAGAGAAACTGAAATGAAACTGGTTCCCCCATTTCAAAGGGAATTATTACAGTCAACTAATGTACGATGAAAATAGCTTTGTATCACTCGATAACACATGATACTTCAGTGAAGATTGTAAAAAGTGGAATCATTTTATTAAAACTTAAAACTTTTGAGACTGCATCACGTTCCAAAGTGCTTAGAAAAGCCAATGAAGTGCTTTTAAACTGCAGTTGTTCTTTAGGAATTTGACCAGTCTGTGCACAGCAAGATCACATCACCTGATAATGGGGCCCACGCTCCGAAAGCGTGTGTTTTCAAATAATTCTGTTAGACTATAACCCGGTGTCATTTGATTTCTAACCTTATCCACCCCAGTCCAACACCGGCACCTCCACATCGCAAGATCCCAGAAATACAATTCAAGAATGACCAGATAATCTGTTTCTGTGATGCCGATTGAAAGATAGGTTTGTCCCACTGAGGAAAGGAAGGGATAGAAAGGTGAAGGAACCTTGGATGACAAGACATGTGGAACATCTAGTCAAGAGAAAGAAGGAAGCTTACTTAAGGTTGAGGAAGCAAGGATCGGACAGGGCTCTAGAGGTCTATAAGGTAGCCAGGACAGAACTGAAGAACGGACTTAGGAGAGCTAGAACAGGGCATGAGAAAACCTTGGCGGGTAGGATCAAGGAAAACCCCAAGGCATTCTATACTTATGTGAGGAACAAGAGGATGGCCAGAGTGAGGGTAGGACCGATCAGGGATAGTGGAGAGAACTTGTGCGCGGATTCAGAGGAAGTAGGGGAGGTCCTTAATGAATACTTTTCTTCAGTATTCACCAGTGAGAGAGACCTTGATGTTTGTGAGGACAGCATCAAACAGGCTGATATGCTTGAACAGGTTGATGTTAGCAAGGAGGATGTGCTAGAAATTTTGAAAAACATGGAGATAGATAAGTCCCCTGGGCCAGATGGGATATACTCAAGGTTACTACTGGAAGCAAGGGAAGAGATTGCTGCCCCTTTGGCAATGATCTTCGTGTCCTCACTGTCCACTGGAGTAGTACCAGATGATTGGATGGTGGCAAATTATTCCCTTGTTCAAGAAAGGGAATAGGGATAATCCTGGAAATTACAGACCAGTCATTTTTACTTTTGTGGTGCACAAATTATTGGAGAGGATTTTGAAAGACAGTATTTATGATTATTTGGAAAAGCACTGTTTGATTAGAAATAGTCAGCATGGCTTTGTGAGGGGCAGGTCATGCCTCACAAGCCTTATTGAATTGTTTGAGGATGTGACAAAACACGTTGATGAAGGTAGAGCAGTGGATGTGGTGTATATGGATTTTAGCAAGGAATTCCCCATGGTAGGCTCATTCAGAAAGTAAGGAGGCATGGGATCCAGGGAAATCTAGCTGTCTGGATATAAAATTGGTTGTACAATAGAAGACAGAGGGTGGTAGTAGATGGAAAGTAATCAGCCTGGAGCTCGGTGACCAGTGGTGTTCCGCAGGGATCTGTTCTGGGACCTCTGCTCTTTGTGATCTTTATAAATGACTTGGATGAGGAAGTGGAAGGGTGGGTTAGTAAGTTTGCCGATGACACGAAGGTTGGTGGAGTTGTGGTTAGCGTGGAATACTGTTGTAGGTTGCAGCAGGACATTGACAGGATGCAGATCTGGGCAAAGAAGTGGCAGATGGAATTCAACCTGGAAAAGTATGAAGTGATTCATTTTGGAAGGTCGAATTTGAATGCAGAATACAGGGTTAATGGCAGGATTCTTGGCAGTGCGGAGGAACAGAGGGATCTTGGGGTCCACATCCATTGATCCCTCAAAGTTGCTACCCAATTTGATAGGGTTGTTAAGAAGGTGTGTTGGCTTTCATTGGCAGGGGAATTGAGTTTAAGAGCCTCGAGGTTATGCTGCAGCTCTATAAAACTCTGGTTAGACCACACTTGGAATATTGTGTTCAGTTCTGGTCGCCTCATTATAGGAAGGATAAGGAAGCTTTATAGAATGTGCAGAGGACATTTACCAGGATGCTGCCTGGACTGGAGGGCAGGTCTTATGACAAAAGGTTGAGGGAGCTAGGGCTTTTTTCATTAGAGTGAAGAAGGATGAGAAGTGACTTGATAGAGGTGTACGAGATGATGAGAGGCATAGATAGAGTGGATAGCCAGAAACTTTTTTTCCCATGGCAGAAATGACTATTACAGGGGGACATAACTTTAAGGTGATTGGAGGAAGGTATGGGGGAGATGTCAGAGGTAGGTTCTTCACACAGAGAGTGGCGGATGTGTGGAATATGCTGCCGGCAGTGGTCGTGGAGTCAGATACATTAGGGACATTTAAATGACTCTTGGATGGACACATAGATGATAGTAAAATGTAGGGTATGTAGGGTAGTTTGATCTCAGAGTAGGATAATAGGTCGGCACAGCATTGTGGGCCGAAGGGCCTTTACTGTGCTGTACTGTTCTATGTTCTATGTTCTATAACTATTAACCAGGGCCACAAGGAGAATGCACTCCACAAAATAATGTCTTGGGCTGGTTTACACGTACCTCGGGGTGGATGGGCCTTTGTCTAATGCTCCATCCATAAATCAGCATTGCCAATAGTGCAGCACTGACCAAGGTCCAGTAACCAGTTATTTAAACAGGGAATTCATTCAGACATTTGTTAGTTTTTAATTCCATTTTACCAGTACTTGCTAAATAGGGGAAGTGAGAAGGTGACATTTATCAGTATCAATGTTATTTCAGTATTTATCTTATTTTCTGCCATTCTAACACAATGTAGAATTATTGTCATGATATACCTTTCTGATAAACATCTCAAACCACAAAGTTACTATAGTAACAGTAAAGTGAACTGGATCCCCATAGAGACCGATAACTTAATTTTGAAGAGAATAATTCCCAAGCAATTGAATAAAATAGCCAAAACTTTCACTGTTTAATGTTTTTACTGTAACAAATGAACTCAAAACAACATTGGGATGATGCTGTCACTTTAAGAGGTTATTTTGTTCTGGTTTTGTTTTGAAGAGAGTTTGTAAGGCAGAGGTGCCCAGCTGTCTCTAAGAAAGTAAACAGTTTTGAGGCCTTGGGTTTTTTTTAAAAAGGTTGCAACAATGGAAGCAGCCTGGGTGTGGCCAGCTCTCACAGTCCAGGCTTTCTAGTTTTTGTTTAGTTTTTAGGTTTCGTTTTAAGCAGAAGCCATTGGGGTCTCAACAGAATGGGAAGCTTCAGTGAATGTCTCCTAGCTACTATTGTCTGTGAATTTTCTCTTGATGTTTTTTTCCTCCTGGATTGGAGAACTGCATGTGAGAATCTGCATCTGAATTTACCTTTTTGCCAAGGGGTCTTTATGGGATGTTACTATATTGGGACAACTATTGAGTAATAGGTACTGTATTTATTATTCGGTTAAGTTTTTCAACAGTTATGTTATTCTAAATTCCTCTTTCTTTTGTTTGTATTTTAACAACAGTATTTAAATAAATTGTGTTTTGCTTAACGTCGAGCAGTTTGACCAGTAGCATTGCATCTGGAACTCAGCACTTTATATCTACCTTTAAAATAAGAAAAGGACAGGGTCTAGGCTAGCTTCTTAAAATACTTTGAGAGGCTCTGGTCTGGTCCATAACAACATAGATCAAACATTACCTCTTGGGTGATTGATACATTAAAGAAAAGTAATTTCACATGAACTAATATCTTACATGTCTTTCTCCTGTGCCCCATGTTTCAGACAAAAGCACAGTGGTACAAATCCCATGTTACTCCCAGCTTTCTACCAGGCTCACTTCCTTCTGTTGTCCTCATCAAAACCTCCAGTGTCCTTCAAAAAATTATTGTACTCAGCCTGAGTATTCCAAACCCAACTTTCTTCAGCAAGGCCCATCATAGCAACTCTCAACAAATGTGGAGGTAGGAAATGTGGAGCTTTTCCAGCTCCGCATTTATTGACTCTAGCTTCCAGCATCTGCAGTGCTTATTGCCTCCATCATAGCAACTCATTGTTCCTTAAATCTCCAAAGGTCTTGTTGCTGCTCTCTTTTTCAAACAGCAGACCAATAGCACTGCTGCTTCACAGTGCCAGGGACCTGGGTTTGATTCTAGCCTGGGGTGACTGTCTGTGTGGAGTTTGCACTTTCTTGCTGTGGGTTTGTTCCAGTTTCCTCCCACAGTCCAAAGATGTGCAGGCTAGGTGGATTAGCCATGGGAAATGCAGGGTTACAGGGGTTGGGTCTGGATGGGATGCTCTTCAGAGGGATCAGTGTGGATTTGAAGGGCCGAATGGCCCGCTTCCACGCTGTAGGAATTCCATGACTCTAAATGTTCTGCTTGGCCACTAACATAAAACACAGAGTCTCCCTGCTTTTGGCTGCTTTGTTCCTCAATTTCCCTGGCTCCCTCCATCTCATAAAGCAACAATCCTTTTACCATGGGTTACTGTGGAAGGCTCGGAAACTGTCATTTGATTTTCAATTGTTTTTTGTTGAGCTTTCTTCACCCCTAGTAGCCAGATTCCATTGGCCTGTCACTGCAACAGTTTCTTTCTATTATGGCCCCACCATCCCCCTCTCCAGAACACTCTGCTTCACCTCAAATTAAAACATAACCATTTTATAAAACTTCAGCATCCAGCCATAGAACTGAGAAGATGCTTTGTAAAGATCCAACAAACTGCACTGAGGTGCTTTAACAATTGGTTTGAGGCAGAAATGTTGACCGTGTCACCAGGAAAACAGTTCATTCATCTCCGTTTCTTCAGCTAAGGCCATGTGGGGATCTGTGACAGTGGGATCTCAGTTGAATGTCTCAGCTGAAGGATGATACCATTGACACACTCCCTCTGTATTGAACTGAAGGAGAGCCAGTGCGGATGGTGAAGGCGATAGAGAGATGAAGCATGAGTGAGAAAGTGCAAAAGAGAGAAAGAAAGAGAATGAAAGAGAGAGAGAGAGGAATAGAGAGAAAGAAAGAGCGAAAAATTGAAAACTGAAGAAAAAGAGAAAGAAAAGAGAGACAGTGAAAAAAAGGAAGAGAAAGTAAGAAAGAGAGGACAGAGAAAGAAAAAAAGTGAAGCAAGAGAGAAAGAAAAAAGAGAGGGACTGCAAGAGAGAAAGAAGGAAAAAGAGAAAAAGAGAGAAATACAACAAAAAAGACAGAAAATGCAAGTAGAAGTGAGCTAGATGAGCTAACACTTCTTGATGAAAACAATAGCAAAGGGCATTTCTTGTTTACAATGTGGGAGTGCTGTGTTGCCCCTGGCGTTGTGGATTCACTGGGATCAGTGTGCTGCATTGCTGTGTAATACCGTAACGGAATGAACAGGTTTGAAAGCTTCCGGGAGATGTGTGTGCTATCGACTGAGTTAAGATTCTGCTGCCCCATCCCACACCCTCCCAAGTCTCCTGTGGATAGTGACAGTAATACACGCGTCAGAAATGCTCTGTCCTCTTGGATAATGGAGTAACCTTTGGCTCAGGCTAGTATTCCTGAATCAGAGTAAGGGTCAGATTCAGACCGCACTCCAGAATGCCCTGATGGATCACAGTGCAGGCTCTGAGTACTGGGTTGATGCCCATGAAGGTTACTTGTACCCACTGGCTATGTGTGCGTATGCCCTTCCCCATTGAAGCAAAGGCATGCTACAGCACCTCTGGGCAGTAAGCAACAAGGAACTGCAAATTTGGAAACAGCTGACGATATACAACAGCAGCCTTGACCTGTCCCAGAACACAAATGAATGACAATTTCACAATGACACTGCATTGTTAGAGTAGGACTCAGTTCAGTTCTCCAGCTACGAGTGAGTGCACATTGAGGATCACTGACCTGTATTGTGCAGTCATGCAATTCAGAGGAGGACCTTTAGCCCATCGAGTCTACATTCAGAGATCAGGTTGACCCCCCAGTCATGGAACTGCCCTAGAATCCTGCTTTTGTCATCATCTGCTTTGCCTGCAGGCACATTCATCTCTCACTTTCAGCCTCAGTGACCCAGCCTCATGATTTCCCTTGATACAAGGCCAACCAACATTGGTACAGCATCTGAGAGACGCAAAAGTGGAATTAGAGTGGAACATGACGGCTCACATGGTGCACTGGTAGCATCCCTACATCTGAGCCAAAAGACCCAGGTTCAAGTTTGACCTGCTCCAGACGTATGTAATAATATCCCTGAACAGGTTGATTAGAGAGGATTCAGAAAAGATTTATCAGGATGTTGCCAGGAATGGAGGGTTTGAGTTCTAAGGACAGGCTGGGACATTTTTCACTGGAATGTAGGATGTTGAGGGGGACCTTATAGATGCTTTTAAAATCATGAGTGGTTTGGATAAGGTGAATACCAGGTGTCTTTTCCCTCGGGTAGAGATTTCAATATTAGGGGGCATTTTTTTAAGGTAAGAGGTGTATAATTTAAAAAAGACATGAGGGGCAACTTTTTTACAGAGTGGTTCGTGTGTGAAATGACCTTCCAGAGGAAGTCGTGGAGGCAGGTACAGTTATAATGTTTAAAAGACATTTGGATAAGTACGTGAATAGGAAAGGTTTGGATGGAAATGGGCCAAGTGCAGGACGGTGGGACTAGTTTAGTTTGGGATTGTGGTCGGTGTGGACTGTTCTTGTGCTGCATGACTCCATAACAGCAGCAGGCCTATGCAGTCCCACAGTGCTGGCTAACAGAGGAGACATGTTGGAGGATGTGGTTAACCCTGTCAAAGGCTGCACCCAGGGTGTGTAAGACAGGGAAGGAAAATATACCTTCATCACAGCCACATAGCACATCATTTGTGACACTAGTAAGAGCTGTTCCAGTCCTGCTGCAGGAGTGCAAACCTGACTGGAGAGAGAGACACATACACTCACTCACACACACACACACTCACTCACTCACACACACGCACACTCACTCACACTCACACACACACACACTCACTCACTCACACACACGCACACTCACTCACACACACACACACACGCACACACACACTCACTCACACACACACACTCACACACACACACACACACGCACGCACACACACACTCACACACATACACGCACACACACTTACTCACACACACACACGCACACACACGTGCACACACACACACACACACACATGCACGTACACACATACTCACACACACACACTCACTCACACACACACACTCACTCACACACACACAATCGCTCACACACACACAC
>NC_063362.1:33209273-33245647 GCF_021869965.1 Rhincodon typus
ACACACATGCACGCGCACGCGCACACACGCACATACACACTCACGCACGCATACACACACACAATCACGCACACACACACATACGTGCGTGCGCACACACACACTGACACACACACTGCGCATGCACACACACACAGACACACTCACGCGAGCGCACACACAGACATACACTCACATGCACACGCACACACATACACATGCACACACACACACTCATGCATGTGCGCACACATACTCACTCGCACACACTCACTCGTGCGCTTGCGCACACACACATGCATACGCACACGCACACACACATACACATGCACACACACACACACTCTCATGCATGCGCGCGCGCACACACACACACTCTCATGCATGCGCGCGCGCACACACACACACACACACAAACTCACTCACACACACACACTCACTTAAATGCACACACACGCACATGCACACACACACATACACACACGCACACATATACACACACACACATATACACACACACACACACAGACACACACACACAGCGTCTAGGCAAGATGGAACCAGGAGGAATGTCTGGCACCACAAAGTGTGACAAGACATGAGATGACACGTTGAAAATACGACTCAGTGAAAGGTTGGCTTTGTAACGGAGTAGGAGCAGTGATAGAGTTTAAAAGAATAGAGAGGGGCAGCACCCGAAGAGAGAGAGCTATTGCTGATCAGATGGTCATAATCTTCGTGATAAAGAAGTCCTCGCAAAATACTGCCCCACTCTCAATCCTCTTTTCCCTTTAAAATCCAAGAGCATATTGTCATCTTCCAGACTCATGACTATCTTTCCTGCAACTCTTGGTTTCAACAAGAAGAAATGACTTTAGAGGTGAATTTCTGTCAGGTTCCCCTAACTGGAGAACTAAAGGGGAGGTGATGGCCTATCGGTGTTATTGCTAGACTATTAATCTGGAGTTCCAGGAATCATACTGGGGATGTGGGTTTGAACATTGCCATGGTAGATGGCGGAATTTAAATTCAATAAAAATCTGGAATTAGGAGTCGAATGATGGCCATGAATCCATTGTCAATTGTCGGGAAAAACCCATTCGGTTAAACAACGTCCTTTAGGGAAGGTAACAGCCATCCTTACCCGGTCTGGCCTGCATGAGACTCCAGACCCACAGCAATGTGGTTAACTCCTCACTGCCCTCTGGGCAATTAGGGATGGGCAATAAATGCTGGCCTGGCCAGTGGCATTCACATTCTGCATATGAATTAAAAAAAAACCCTTACGATTGGCCAAAACTGCAAGGAAAAGCCACAGACACAGAGCTCATTGTTCAAAAAAGAAACGAATGTGACCTCAATGCTCAGCTCTGTTTTTGACATGAATCTTCAAAACCAGTCATTTACAGTCTCCAACTGCTGCTCTCCGAAGACTCTAAGTTAAATCAAAGTGTTTACCAATTCAGCGCTCTTTAAATATCCTGGAAATAATCCTGGAAACATGTACCGACAGATTCAAGAACATCTTCTTCCCTTCTGTTATTAGATTTCTGAATGGACCTCTCAAATTTTAAATTTAATGTTGATCTTACTCTTTGTGCTCCTTCTCTGCAGCTGTAACATTGTATTCTTCGCTGTTCTATTACCCTCATGCACTTTGTATGGTGTGATCTGCCTGTACTGCACACAAAACAAAACTCTTCACTGTACTTAGGTACATGTGACAATAATAAATTGAATCAAATCAATTGTTAGAACTTGATCAATTGACAGTGACGGTCAATCCCACGCTGGCACAAATTAGCCGAATTTGGACTGTCCACAAGTAAAATTCTCCGACTGCCTTTCCAGCCATCTTCCTGCCTGCCCTGACCTAGCTGGGATTTAATAAGCTGTGGGTGGGACCTCAGCTCACTTTCCCACTCTGGCATCAATCAAGGCCCTAAAAGTTGATCAATGGATGGCCACCTAAGGGCCTCTTCATAACTAGCTGTAGTTTCCCAGCCAGTAGGAGGTTAGCAATATGCAGGATGCTGGGTGGGAAAGAGGGATGACCCTTCATCCTGAGTCCCATTTCAATAAGCCATGCGCCCACCCCAACTGAAATGTCTGTCCCTACCCACCTCTCCAATCTGCGTGTTCCCTCCCTCCTGCCTGGACTGTGCATTCCAGAACCTTCCCTCCTTGCCCCCTCACCCCAGGGGCATCCAATCATGGTGCCAGTGGGAAGCCCCCATCCCCATTCAACACACCTGCCATCTGCCTCATGGTTCCCCATCTTCAGGGATGGGATGCAGTTCCAGTGGTGACCATTGCTCCAGGTGGTGCTGTTAGGACCAATCCAATTGGTCAGTTACTCACAGACCTCTTCCTCAGAGTGTTAAGTGATTGCATGGAGTAGAGGGCTGGCGTTAGAGAGGAAGAGCGTTACAGTAATATTTTTGCGGGCAGGATGTCGTCAGTTTTTCATCTTTAAAAAGTCTGTACAATGGTATATGGGTATTGCTTTTGTGCCCATTGGGCTATTAAGAGTCAACCACTTGGTTCCCCATGGGGTGGCACGGTGGCTCTGTGGTTAGCATTGCTGCCTCACAGGACCAGGGACCTGGGTTCAATTCCACCCTTGGGCAACTGTCTGTGTGGAGTTTGCACATTCCCCCTGTGTCTGTGTGGGTTTCCTCTGGGTGCTCCGGTTTCCTCCCACAGCCCAAAGATGAGCAGGTTAGGGTGGATTGGCCATGCTAAATTGCCCCATAGTGTCCAGGTATGTGTAGATTAGGTGGGTTATAGGGGGATGGGTTTGGGTGGGTGCTCTGAGGGTTGGTGTGGACTGGTTGGGCCAAAGGGCCTGTTTCCACACTGTAGGGCATCTATGATACATCACTGTCAGCCTGGAGTCACATGTGGGCCAGAGTGGGTAAGGGCAGTAAATTTCTCTCCCTGAAGGACATCAATGAACCAGATGGATTGTTTACAACAATCAGTTGTATGGTCATTATTTAACCAGCTTTTAATTCCAATTTTTTTTATTATTAATTTCAAATTTCACCATCTGCCATGGCAGGATTTGAACCTATATCCCCAGAACATTTGCCCATTGTCTTGGTTTGGTCTCCTGGCAACCCATAGCTGTCTCTTGGTCTGGCGGTGTCTCGGCCTGGTCTTTCAGTCCAGTGTGGTGGTCTCTTGGACCGGCATGGTGGTCTTTTGGGCTGGCGTTACAGTCTTTCGGCCTGGCATGGCAGTGTCTCGGCCTGGTCTTTTGGCCCAGTCTCTTGGCGGCCCACAGCGGTCTGTTGGCCTGGTGTGGCGGTCTCTCGGCCTGGTCTCTTGGCCCAGTCCCTTGGCGGCTCACAGCGGTCTCTCGGCCCGTCGTGGCAGTCTCTCGGCCTGGTCTTTCGGCCCAGTCTCTTGGCGGCTCACAGCAGTCTGTTGGCCTGGCGTGGCGGTTTCTTGGCCGGGTCTCTCAGCCCAGTCTCTTGGTCGCTCACAGCAGTCTGTTGGCCTGTTGTGGCAGTCTCTCGGCCCGTCGTGGCAGTGTCTTGGCCTGGTCTCTCGTCCCAGTCCCTTGGTGGCTCACAGCAGTCTGTTGGCCTGTTGTGACAGTCTCTCGGCCTGGTGTGGCAGTTTCTTGGCCTGGTCTCTCAGCCCAGTCTCTTGGCAGCCCACAGCGGTCTCTTGGCCTGGCGTGGCGATGTCTTGGCCTGGTCTCTTGGCCCAGTCCATTGGCAGCCCACAGCGGCCTCTCAGCTCGTCGTGGCGGTGTCTTGGCCTGGTCTCTCGGCCCAGTCTCTTGGCGGCCCACAGCGGTCTCTTGGCCTGGTGTGGCAATGTCTTGGCCTGGTCTCTTGGCCCAGTCTCTTGGCAGCCCACAGCGGTCTCTTGGCCTGGCGTGGCAATGTCTTGGCCTGGTCTCTTGGCCAGTCTCTTGGCGGCCCACAGCGGTCTGTTGGCCTGTTGTGGCAGTCTCTCGGCCTGGTGTGGCGGTCTCTTGGCCTGTCGTGGCGGTGTCTCGGCCTGGTCTCTCAGCCTGGCATGGCGAGTGGGTCCTGCCCGAGCATGGTCTGGAGTCAGCAGGAGGACATCGGACAGGTGGCAGTTTCAGCAACAGCGATGGCATCGTGGCCCGACACAGGAACAGTGAACAATAAGGGAGGTCCCTCAGTATCTGGGGCGGCGACATCGAGAACAGGCAGCTGAGGTCTATTCCAGAGTGAGCTAAGCGGAGGACTCATCAAAGTCAAAGAACCTTTGACTTAATTCCTTTATTTTTCCAGATATATTTAGAAGGACTTTAATATTAACTATTACCTTATTTTTCTACTTATTCTACGAAAATAATGCTTAACTTTTAAAACTTTGTTTCTTTACTACTTTGTGCCTAAGTTTTTTTGTACCTAGGTACCTTTGTACCTAAGATAGCACCATAAGGGGTGGCATTAGATATTTTTCACTGTACTCCTGTACTTGAGTACACATGACAATAAAATCTGAATCAAATCAGCATTCATGTGACAGGTAAACATTACCACTGACTGATTCTGTGTAGCTCCGAGATACAGAAGTAAAATCTTTGCGAATGTGCGTACAGAATCAGCGATTTTGACTCAAATTTGGATCTGAGGGATCAGAGTTTCTCAACCTGGACAAAATGCCTTCAGTGCTGTCATAGGGAAGAAGGGAAAGCACATTGCAGGAAGAATTACAGATCGTGGTAGGACAAGCACATCAGCGAGAGGGGCCAGTGGGAAGAACAGTGTTGCATTGATATACCAGCTTGGGGGAAGTCCAGAGGGTTAACGAAGCCGTTGGAATTTGCATTTCTGATGCTGGTCTCTCATATTCCTGCAGGTCACCCTGGAGTTCCAAGAAAGATGGTCACAAGTCTGACACGCTGCCCCCACCACACTCTTCAGCTATTGGCTTTCCTCCTCTCCCTGCCCCGTCTTCCCAGGCTAATTGCAAAGCAAATAGACTCTTAGAGTCATAGAGATGTACAGCATTGAAACAGATCCATTGGTCCAACTCGTCCATGGTAGCCAGATATCCTAAATTAATCTAGTCCCATTTTCCAGCATTTGGCCCCTATCCCTCTAAACCCTTCCTATTCATGGACCCATCCAGAATCCTTTCAAATATTGTAATTGTACCGGCCTTCACTACTTCTTCTGGCAGCTCATTCCATACACGCATCACTCTCTGTGTGGAAAGGTTGCGTTTAAGTCTTTCCCCTCTCACCTTAAACCTATGCCCTCTAGTTTTGGACTCCCCTACACTGGGAAAAAGACCTTGATTATTCACCCTATCCAAACCCCTTGTGATTTCATAAACCTCTGTAAGGTCACCCCTCAGCGTCCAGCACTCCAGGGAAAATAGCCCTAGTCTATTCAGCCTCTCCCTATAGCTCAAACCCCCCAACTCTGGTAACATCCTTGTAAATCTTTTCTAAACCCTTTCAAGTTTAACAACATCTTTCCTATAGCAGGGAGACCAGAGCTGAACCAAGAGTGGCCTAACCAATGTCTTGTACAGCCACAATTCAACCAGGATGATTCAGTTTTGTCAATCAAAAAGGCTGATATCCCTTCTGTTTTAATTATAAATTGATGAAGTAGATAAATACTTTTATTTTAAATTACCCCCATGATTTCTCTTCTCATTACTTGATTAAGTGTCCTCCAGACACTTCGACCTTTGAGCTTTGACCCTTACAAGTTCCAGTGCAGCCCTGGTGTGTGAATTGTCTGGGGAGTGAAGAGCCAAGCCAGTTTTAGAGGGGGAGAAGTTTACAGATGAGAAATCTGTCTGCCTTGCCTTACGTATGCCTTGATACAGGAAGGTAAATCCCAGTTTCACAATGAAGTCAATGAGAAAGATCGATTACAATCACTTCTCTCTTCCCCACAGCTCTGTGCTTGGAGCGACACCTCCCACCTCCTCCATGGGCTGGAGAGCTGCAGGGTTTGACAGCTCACCACCACTTTCAAGGGCAGTTAGGGATGGACAGTAAATGCTGGCCTAGTCAGTCACACCCACATCCCGTAAACAGTTAAATAACAGCAAATAGATTAGCATAACATTAAAGAAAAGTGCGTAAGATTCTTTTCCAAATCCTTCCAATGTTTTCACCCTCATTCATTACTCGAAACACCTTTACAGCTTTAATTTAGTGACACTCTTGACTCTTTTAAGTTGATAAAAGAACCACATGTTCAAGTATTTTTATTCTAATATTCATTGTGGATGTTTGTTTTCAATCAAGAGCCTGGAAAAATGCAAAACTTCGCATCTCTAACTGAATCTGAATGTATTATTACTGAGTTACATTGCTAAAACATTTAACCACCTCTCGTTGAATTGTGTGGAAATACATTATGTAAGAATACAGATTTGATAGCTTTGATCTGATGGTTCCCAAATCTTTTGATCACTGAGGATTTCCTCATTTCATGTCTGGGTTTGCTGTTGACAGAAGTGTCAAGTTCGACATCCATGGGAAGAGCTCGTTGATCATTGTCTCCTGTGACCATGGAAGAAGATGACTTAAATCAACTAAGGCCTTCCTTCAGCCTCATGTTCCCTACTTCTCTTTGATGGCAGAGTTTGAGTTATAAGGAAATGCTGGAAAGGCTGGGATGTTTTTCACTGAAACATAGGGAGTTGAGGGGGGACCTAATAGAGGTTTATAAAGTCATGAGGGGTCATAGATAAGGTGAATGGCAAGTGTCTGTTCCCTAGGATACGGGAGTTCAAGATGAGAGGGCATATTTTTAAGGTGAGAGGAGAAAGCTTTAAAAAAAAAGACATGAAGGGGAGTATTTTTTTTTACACAGAGAGTGTTTTGGTGTGTGAAATGAATTTCCAGAGGAAGTGGTGGGTGTGGGTACAGTTATAACAGTTAAAAGACATTTAGGTAAGTACATGAATAAGAAATGTTTGGAGAGATATGGGCCAAGAGCAGGCAGGTGGGACTAGTTTAGTTTAGTTTGGGAACATGGTCGGCATGGACTAGTTGAACTGAAGGGTCCGTTTCTGTGCTGTATGACTCTATCATTTTGGATGGAAATAACAATATCTAATACTGATCCATTCTGATTTAGAAATTCATTGCGGAAAGATTGTTCCCCCTTGTGGGAGAGTCTAGGGCCAGAGGGCATCATCTCAGAATGAAGGCATTGGAGATTTAAGACAGATGTGGAGGAATTTCTTGTCTCAGATGGTAGTCATTCTGTGGATTCTGTGCAGAGGACTATCGAGGCTGGGTCATTAAATATGTCCAGTTTTTCTGGGAATGGTGAACATGGCATGGAGATCAGGTATGTAAGATACCTCTGGGCTGGGATGGGTGGTTATTGTGATGAGTTTGGTAAGATACGGTGAGATAACCCAATAGGTCTCACAATGAAAAACCCTCCAAAAAAACCTCATTGCAGCTCCGACGTAGCTAAAGAAAGTAGACTTAACCCTCTCTGTCTCTCTCTCTCTCTCCACAGAGGCTGCCAGACCCACTGGGTCTCTCAAGCATTTTCTGTGTTTATTATTGAAGGCAATGACTTCACAAGATTTAGTTGGGAGGAGATTTCTGCTCAACCAGGATGACGCACTGGACAAGTGGTTTGGTCATTTAAAGAGGCGTCCGTGGGGTTTGGGGGTGAGGTAGAGCTGGACATTGCCTTTGAACATGTGAAAATGAATGCTGTGCATTTGGTTGATGATGGTTGAGGCAGCGTGTGGATGTGAGATACAGAGGGCTAAGGATAGATCCTTCAAGGACACCACAGGTAATGGTAAATAAAAACCAAAAGAACTGCGGATACTGTAAATCAGGAACAAAAACAAAGTTGCTGGAAAAGCTCAGCAGTTCTGAGGAAGGATCACCGGACCCGAAACGTTAACTCTGTTTTCTCCTTCACAGATGCTGCCAGACCTGCTGAGCTTTTCCAGCAACTTTGTTTTTGTTCCACAGGTAATGGTACCAGAGAGGGAAGGGAATCTATTGATGGTAGTCCTCTGGCTATATATTTTTTCTTTTTATGTTTTATATCCAGAAGTGCTCTTACACACAACTGAACAACTTTATTCTCCATCACCAAATCACCCCCGTGGCATTTTTTGCACCTATTAATCAGCACCAGTAAATCACCTGTGTTTTTCAATTCATTTAATTTTCATGAAAGTCCGTTGAGAGCAATGCGGATCATCAAAGGTGAGCGAAAGGTAAGGATAGAGAGAGGGGGCTAAATCAAAGATTTTCTTGTTATAATTAGACGGATAGGAATGGAAGCAGTTGAGAGCAGTCCCCAGCAGCTGGATGAGAGTGCGAGATGTTGGAGAAGGAAGCACGGTGAGGTCTCACCAATGTCCTGTACAACCTCAACAGGACGCCCAACATCTATACTCAAAGACCTGAGCAATGAACGTAAGTGTGCTAAACGCCTTCTTAACTATCCTGTCTACATGTGATGCAAATTTCAAAGAAGTATGTCCTGGAACCCCGAGGTCTTACTGTCCTACGACATTACCCAGGGCTCTACCATTCATTGTATAATGTTGCTCTATTCATGTGCTAAGCTGACTACCTCGACTCTTCCTCTGTTGCTTCCATTCAGGGAGCTAGCATTTTGTTCAATTATTCATCATAGATTTGGGAATGTATTCATTAGGTAATGATTTCAAACACAGTACTCTCATAAATTGAACAAAATGCTTCTTTTGGCACAAATCTTGTTAGATGCTCATTCCAATAAAGTGCTGTAAAAACATTTCATTTCTCCATCTTCAAAAATTAACAGCTTCATGCTTAAATTAGGCACGGCACATGTTCAAACAGCTTTTAAGGCCAACTCCAAAGGCAAAGGGAGATTCCAATAAAGCTAGCTTAACCTTTTGCAATAATAATGTACAGGAAGGCTATTGTTGTTTTAATCATTATCACCTCTCCAGTTCCAAACCCACCTTTATTCATGATCCAAACTCTTAAACCTCTGCCTCCTTTCAATTGGACTTTTCATGCCTCTCCCACATCGTGGGCCGAAGGGCCTGTACTGTGCTGTACTGTTCTATGTTACCCCTCCACTGGTGGTTAGGTCTTCAGCCACTTACAATTTCTGGAAACCCTCTTCCTTTCTCACCTCTTCTGAGATGTCTCTTAAAACTGACGGTGTTGACCAAGTGTTGGTTGCCTGGCCTAATGTAACCTCCTTTGGTTTGCCATCAATGTTATCATCTGGCTGTGCTTCTGTAAAGTGTTTCACATCATTTTAGTATCGTAGACACACTCTAGAAACGCAAGTTTTTCTGTTGTAGAAATGACAGACAATGTTGGTCAGGAGCTTCCTTACACAGGAGACCTGCTATGCCTGTTTGAGACACTAATATACAGACAGCTGACCATATGCAGAGAGTGGAAATGGCTCATTACAAATGGACAGATAATGGGATAATAGGTCCCATACACAGTAACATCCAGCTGTTTCGGTATCCATTGTCCTTAAATACTTGGTAGAGGTACTCTTCTTCATTTTGGTGTAGTTCTGGGTTGCTGTAGTGTGTTGTCGCTCGTTTAAATAGTGTTTTCACTCAACTCTGTTTGTGGGTGTTGGGGTGGTTGCTGATGAAATTCAGGAATTGATCTGTGTGTGGCCTTTCTGTGTACTTTTGTCAGAAATTCCCCATTGGCCCTGCGTTCTACCATGACATCCAAGAATGGGAGCTGTTCGGTCTTTTCTTCTTTCCTGGTGAATTTGATGCTGGTGAGAGTGTTGTTTATAAGTTGGTGTGTCACCTGTAGTTTAGTCCGTTTGATGATGACAAAAGTGTCGTCCACATATTGGATCCATAGTTTAGGTTGGATCTGCGGAAGGGCCATGCTTTCAAGTCTCTGCATCGCCGCTTCTGCTATCATCATCAAACGGATTAAACTACAGGAGACACACCAACTTATAAACAACACTCTCACCAGCATCAAACTCACCAGGGAAGAAGAAAAGACCGAACAGCTCCCATTCTTGGATGTCATGGGTAGAACGCAGGGCCAACAGGGAATTTCTGACAAAGGTACACAGAAAGGCCACACACATAGATCAAGTCCTGAATTTTAACAGCAACCACCCCAACACCCACAAATGGAGTTGCGTAAACACTATTTAAACGAGTGACAACACACTGCAGCAGCCTGGAACTAGGCCAAAACAAAGAAGAATACCTCCACCAAGTACTTAAGGACAATGGATAGCCAAACAGATGGGTCCGACGATGCCTATCACACAAACAACAACAGGAAGATACTGCACACCCTGACACACTCATCACGCTACTGTACATCAAGAACATATCCGAACTGACCACGAGACTCCTACAACCATTGGGCATCAGAGTGGCACACAAACCTACGTCAAACCTATGCCAACTGCTAAGTCGAACCAAAGACCCCTCACCCACTATGGACAGAACCAATGTGATATATAAGATCCCATGCAAGGACTGTGACAAACATTACATTGGACAGACAGGAAGGAAACGGGCCACAAGAATACACGAACACCAACTAGCAACAAAAAGACACGACCAGTACTCACTCGTCTCCATTCACACAGACAAGGAGAACCATCTGTTCGATTGGGACAACATCAGGATCCTAGGACAGGCCAAACAGAGACAAGCACGGGAATTTCTAGAGGCGTGGTTCTCCACCAAGAAGGCATAACAAACATGTAGAATTAGACCTTATATACACTCCACTGCGAAGAAAAACCGGGAATGAGGTAACCAATTCAAATGAACCCCAGAGTTTAAATACCAGGCAGGAAAACACAACAGCGCTTCATCGGAAGCTGCACTGATGATGTTGCCCAGCATGGTAACAAAACGTCTGTGAACTAACGTACCAGCTCGGCGAGCAAACCAACCACAGCAAACATTACATATTCATTGGCATTACCTAGTTACCTTTCTCTTGAGATGCTAGTGGACCGGTTTATACCATTGCTGTATGGTGGGTGTTTTCAGGACTCGTCACTGTACTTACATAAGGATGTTCATGAATTGGAAGCAATTCAGACAAAGTTTCCTAGACTAATCCCTGAAATGAGCAGGTTGCCTGGTGCGGAAAGCCTAGACAGGATGGGCCTGTATCCGCTGAAGATGAGAGGATTCAGAGGTGATAGAATTGAACAATATCAGATGCTGAGGGGACTGGACCAAGTAGATGTGGAAAGGATGTTTCCTTTTCTGGGATGGTCTGAAACCAGGGGTCATAATTTAAAAGCAAGGGACACACATTTACAACAGAGATGAGCAAACAGTTTTTTTCTCTGAGAGTTGTGAGTCTTTGGAATTCCCTTTCTCAATAGGCAGTGAATGCAGACTATTTAAATATTTTGAAGGCAAAGGTGGCTAGATTCTTGATGACTAATTGGTAGAGATATTATTAGGGTAGGATTCCTAAAGGTAGATGCTGAGAGGATGTTTCCCCTTATGGGAGAGTCTAGGATCAGAGGGAATAGTCTCAGAATAAAGAGGTGACAACCTAAGACTGGGATGTGAAGGGATTTCTTGTCTCAGAGGGCTGTGAGTCTTTGGAACTCCTTGCCACGGAGAGCTGTAGGGGTAGAGTCCTTGTGTATATTTAAGGCTGAGAAAGAGAGATAGGTACTTGATCAGTAGAGGAAACAAGGGTTACAAGGAAAAGGCAGGGAAGTGGATGTGAAACATGTCAGATCAGCCATGATCCTATGGAAAGGCGGAGCAAGCTCGTGGGGCCGAATGGCCTACTCCTGTTCCTATTTCTTATGCTTTTATGGTCTAGGTGGGAAATGTAGAGTTGAGGTTAATATCAGAGCAGCCCCATGATCTTAGTGAGTGCCAGCACAGGGCTAATGGGCTGAGTGGCCTATTCTTGCTTCTTGGTTGTAAGGCTATGATTCAATTACAAAAGGTCGTTTCTTTTTTGGATACCTTTTCCAAATCACTGGATTAGACTCTCACGTAAATATTTTCAGAGTTGGATCTAGTCCCATAACTATAACCCCAAGCTGTCTTTTAATCTTTAAACAAAACCTTATGCAGCAAAACAATAACACGGTTTATTGACTCATTTTTTTGCTATTTTGTTAAATTCCTTAGAGCAGGAGGTTGCTGCCGGTGATACATAGGGCCTGTGTGTGGTAGCTTAGTGATTATACAATGTGGGGCTGCACATCTCCAAGATGGTGTCCGGTTATTCCGCAGTGAATGGCTCATCATCTCCTCAATCCCTGACATCTCTGCACCATCTTCAAGGCACAAGTCAGGAATGTGATGGGATATCCAGGGCAGCACGGTGGCCTCACAGCGCCAGGGACCTGGGTTCAATTCCAGCCTGGGGTGACTGTCTGTGTGGAGTTTGCACATTCTCCCCGTGTCTGCGTGGGTTTCCTCCCACAGTCCAAAGATGTGCAGGCTAGGTGGATTGGCCACAGTAAATTGTCCATATTGTCCAGGGATGTGTAGATTGGGTGGATTAGCTATGGGAAATGCAGGGTTACAGGGATAGGGTGGGGGTGTCTGGGTGGCATGCTCTTTGGAAGGTTAACATGGGCCAAATGGCCTGCTTCCACACTGTAGGGATTCTATGATCCTCAGCAGGATAGACCCAGCAGCAACAGCTTTCGAGAAAATCCATGTGCTTGCTGACTAATGAGCTCATTGCATTCAATCATAAACTAGTGGATAAATATAAACTTGTTGGAGTGTGTATATTTCCAGGAGGTCTTCTGGCTTAGTGGTCAGCATTCCTGTGACAGCTGCAGGTCCAATAGCCTGTCCATGTTTAAAGGCTCCACATGCAAGCCCTTAGCCGTGGGCTGTATTCCTCACTGAGAGAGGCTGCTGATGGTTCCACCAGAACATACAAAACTGGAAAGCAGCATTAGAAGTTGATTCAGACACAATAACTGACACCGTTTCAGCAAGATAGAGAAAACTTGGGAGACTCCTTGCTTCTTTGAGCTGCAAGAGATGACAGGCCAGAACATTATTTGAAGAGGAAATGAGGTCCTCCAGTGTCTTACCAACATTTATCCCAGCGTTAACTTCACAAATGACCCGGTACCATCTCATGTGCTGTTAATGGGGGCTTGCTATGTACCAATCCCTACACTAGGAGAAAGAGGATTAATAATTCAGGACAATGTTCTGGAGATACAGATTCAAATCCCAAAATAGTGGAATTTAAATTCGACTCATAAAAATCTGTCAGTAGGTGGATGGGCTGAATGGCCTACTCACACTCCTATATTTTTATATTCTTATATATGTGCCTGTACATTCGCAGTCATGCCGTCGACTCTGAACTGCCCGCTGAAACGGCTCTTCAGTTCAAGGGAAATTAGGGACTGGCAACAAATGTCAGCCTTGCCACTACCACCTATATCCCCTGAGAGGATGAATTAAAATGAAAAGTGACTACCTTTCAAAAGTACTCGATCGGATGTTGAATAAAGTAGGAACATTGTGAGGTTGGGATTGGCCATAAACACTGGCTTGTTTTGTTTTGTTGCAGGTCCATGGGTCTAATTTGAAAAGATCATGTTACTTTCTTGCCAATGAGACCATCTGACAGTGACTGGACACCGAAATCCCAAATATCTGATCATTTCTTATATTTCTGCCCTGGTGCATTGCACTAACACCTCTGGCTGTCTTTAAATCGCTCCCTCAAATACATAAGCTTCTCACATTCTTATCCACACTGCAAAGCCAACCAATAAATCCCAATCGAACTGTACTGTGCAGTGACCATCTTGACTGTATCTTGGGGTGGACATTATCCCACCTCCTGGAAAACAGGAAATTCACTTCTGCTTGGATGCATATAAATAATGGAAATTCTCCTGGTGACTCTGAGCTGCCTATCAGGATAAGAATGCACACAAAATTCTCAGTCAATGTCCTCTCTGGAAAAACAAACAGGAAATTATTTGGAAGACTGGTGATTAATAGTAGTGATCAATTTTTGCTGTGAACTGGGCAAAACCCTTGTAACAAGTATACACAATAATCTTGCACATTTAGCTGCTGGAAGAAAAGTTATGTTTAGCACATGCACAGGAAGTTGCTCCTCAGAGCAATTTGTTTCTTACACACTTAACTACACATCCCTGCCTTTTTTTATTTAGCTTCATAGAATCTTCACCACATTGAGTCCAAACTGACCCTCAGAAGGGCAGCCCACCCAGACCCACTCCCCCTAGCCTACACATCCCTAGACACTATGGGTAATATAGTATGGCCAATCCACCCCAACCTGTACATGTTTGGACTGTGGGATGAAACCCACACAGACACGGGGAGAAGGTGCAAACTCCACACAGACAGTCACCCGAGGCTGGAATAGAACCCATATCCCTGGTGCCTTAAGGCAGCAGTGCTAACCACTGAGCCACTGTGCTGCCTTACTTCTAACTGTTGGTGTGCAGTAATTAATGGGAACCACATCCAAACACTCAAAGATTTACTATGTTCCCATTTAAGTTGTTCTTTGATTTAAGTTTGCTAGAGAAAGTCAGGATTTGAATGGTCAACATTCTCTGCTGGTGGTAAAATGAAGGTTGATCATATTGAAACTCTTACAGGGCTCAATAGGGTAAACGTGGAGAGGCTGTTTCCACTCAGCTGAAGGCTGCAGAAGTGGGAGTCAGTGTCAGGTTAAAGGCATTGCCCGTATTTAGGGCTGAGACTAGGAGAAATTAGGCTCAAATCACAGCAGAAAAGTCATCCTGAGCTAGTTGGATCAAAATGTTTCTATGTGTTTATGATTTTCTTTCTTTATCATTCTGTGGGATGTGAGCATTGCTGGCAAGCCTACAGCTTGTTGTCTATCCTCAATTGTCCTTGAACTCTTTCTGGGCCATTTCAGAGGACAATCAAGAGTCCAGCACATTATTGTTGACCTTGAGGTGGTCAGACTATGGAAGGAATGATAGTTATCCTTTGCTTAAGACAATCACTGTCACTAACAACAGCTTTCAAGTCCAGATTTATGAACAGAATTTAAGCACGACCAGCTAAACTTAATTAGATTTGAACCTGTGATTTACCTGCGGAATTACTAGCCCATTGCCTTTATCATGGTGCCAACAACTGCTTCCCTCGGAGAATTGTGAATCTTTGAAATTCTTGACTGCAGAGCACTGTGTGTACTCAGCCGGTGAGTATTTTCAAGGATTGAAAGATTTTTGGGTACTAAAGGGGAATCAGGATTCAAAGAGAAGGCAAATGGAATGGATGTAGAAGTTGCCTCATGATTTTTCTGAATGGGACCATAAGGCCTACTCCAGCTCCTATTTCTTGTCTTTTGGAGTAAACCGGTAATCAAACCACAACTCATTCTTGCTAATTTGGCCTTTCACTTCCTCCATTTCCTCTGCCTCTTCCTCATCTGTGACCCATGACTCACTGAGGTTCCTTCCTGACAAAGCTCATTACTTTGTGAATGGTGTGGAGTGTGATGTTTATTGCAAATGCCGAAAGAGCCAGCTCCCCTTACACATAGCAACAGAAACTCAGCATATATTGTCCATCATTAACTGCCCTTGCGGTTAAAATAAAAGTGTCCCTGGCCAATACCAATCCCTGGACCATTGTCACCGAAACAGATGATCTGGCCATTATTGTGCTATTGTTTTGTAGGATCTTGCTGGGCAGGAATTAGCCCCCCTGTTTGCTTACATTACAATAGTGACTACGCTTTCAAAAAGGTATTCCATTGGTTGCAAAACGCTTGGGGATGCTCTGAAGATGTGAGTGACGCTAAATAAATGCAAGCTCCTCAAGTGTTTCTTGAAGTGAAGATTCGAGTAGAGGAGCAGGGATCTCGAGCTGCAATTGTACAAGGCCTTGCTGAAAACACACTTGGAATAGCATCTGCAGGAAGATATCTGAGGAAGAATGTTCTGGCGATGGAGGGAGTGCATCAAAGGTTTACCAGACTGATTCCTGCCATGGCAGGACTGATGTATGAAAGGAGACTGGATCGGTTAGGACAATATTCATGGAGTTTAGAAGAATGAGTTGCGGATCTCCCAGAAACCTGTAGAATTCTAACAGGACTCGACAGATTATATTCAGGAAGGATGTTCCCAATGACTGGGGAAATTCAGAACCAGGAGCCACAGTCTAAGGATACAGGGGTAGGCCATTTAGGACTGAGATGAGGAGAATTTCTTCACCCAAAGAGTGTGGAATTCTCCGTGACAGAAAGGCCGAAACATTGAATGTTTTCACAAAGGAATTAATTACAGTTCTTAGGGCTAAAGCAATCAAAGGGTATCAGGGAGAAAGCAGGAACCTAGGGGACTGAGTTGGATGATCAACCTTGATAACATTGAAGGGCCAAGTGGCCTAGTTCTGCTCCTATTTTCTGTCTTTCCTTCCCTTTTCCTACATGTTGCCATTATGATGAGCTGGAACTACTGAACAGCAGCTTCTTTAACAATAGCTAAGAGGCAATTCATTGCTTTCCAAGGCACGGTGTTTTTCAAACCTTCTGAACTATGTCCCTCCACCTGTGACGGAATGTGGAGACCCCTTTCACTCGCTGGAAAATGATGTCCATACTCTTTTCATCCCTTCAGCCTTCAAATGGTCCTGTGTCTTCCACTGACCCTGAGCACACAGGCACTTCAAAAGCCCTCCCAGGTGAAAGAAGCCACTCATTGATACTCCAGGTTATGCTTCCACCTCCTGGACTTCCAGCTGGGATACTGCTGTATACCCGAGATTGTGATCAATTGTGCAGTGTTTGGAACCAGGGCCAGGTCAGTCGCATTGACAATGGGATCTGTGATTGAGGCAATCAGGGAGCCCTGGCTGACGGATATAAACAGGAGATTCAGAAAGTCTCCTCAGTCTAGGGACTGGCTTTGAGCTGGTTGGTTAGCGATCATGTACTGTGCACATATAAATAAAGGGTGACTTGGCGACAGACCTGTGCAGTTATTTCTAATGGTTATGTTAGGGTTTCTATAGTACCTGTTCGAGTATATAGTGATGCATAGAGCTCTTGTGGCACAATGGTAGTGTCCCTACCTCTGATCTCAGAGACCCAGTCTCAAATCCAACCTGCTCCAGAGGTGTGTAATAATATCTTGGAACAGGTTGGTTAGAAAACATCTGGATCTGTAAGCACTAACTTGGGAATTAAACACTTTGACAGTAAGCAACAGAGGTCACATGTTTGAGAACTGGACACAGTAGCATCTTACAATATGAAAGAGTTAAAGGGAGGCCAAACAATCTGCTTTTAACACCCACCTCAGTAAATGTGGCCTGGTTAATGTCCTTTTGCTGCCTCAGTGTGAAATTCTATTCCATTACACGCCAGTGATGTGTTTTAGGATGTTTTATGACACTAAAAGGGTCATATAAGCATAAGTTGTTGTCAGGCCCCTTCTGATTTATTGAAACTCACATTTGTGTCAGATGGTCCTCACTGTTTCAAAAATAATTGAAGTATCAAAATATCTGCAGAGGTGTTAGAAACAAAAATCAATACGGTGCCCAGTAAACATGAAAACATTAAATTAAATTGCACCACAGCAATATTGCAAAACAATTAATTCAAGTCTGTGCCCAAAAAGATGGACTTAGATTAGAAATGGGGAATTATTTATCAACAGAGAGCACACGCCCTTAATGGCATTTGGATATGAAACTGGTAACTCAGCACAGGACTGACTGATAGTAATCCTCATCCCTTCCACTATGCTGGAGAAAAACCATAATGTACAGCAAGATGCTGCATTCAAGCGATGCTTACAGTGTTCACTCTATGGATTTTTGTTTAACCATAAAAAAGGCTGTAGCTAGGCCCGGATGCCTACATCAGAGGCCGAGCCTTCCTTATACCTTTATTGAGATGGGACTTTAAGACCTGGGCATTTTTCTCTCCTTTTGGCTCTGTTTCTTTTATTTTTGCTGTTGTTTTCTAATTCTGGTTATTGTAAACAAGACGGCACTGGAGAATGTCGACTTGGGTGAATGGTGAATGGTTAGGTGGAATGGCCATGCTAAATTGCCCATAGTGTCCGGGGGTGTGCAGGTTAGGTGGATCAGCCATTGGAAATGTAGGGTTATGGGTTGGGGAGGTGGGTCTGGGTGAGATGCTGTCTGGAGCGGGCTGCGTTGACTCAAAAGGTCGAACAGCCTGCTCCTAGACTGTAGGGATTCAATGATCCTACGACTTGGTACATTTTTCACAGTGACCCTGTATTCCTATACTTGACTATGTGCAACAATAAAATCTAATTCTAATTCTAATAAATCATGACATTGTCCTTTGCGTTCAAGTCTGAATGAATTTGGAATTGGATCACAGGGTGAACTAATAAAGAAATTTTAACGTGTTTGCCCGAGAGTTGTCTCTCTGCAGTTACATTCCAGACATTGATCCAAATCGTATTGAGAGAACTTTCAAGATGCTGTCTGATCTAATGTCAATGGTTGTGTGTGGAAGGGTTTATCAGGCAGGACCTAGACTTTACAGACTCCTTGCTGTCTCTCTCTTCAGTTGAGAATTTTCAAGCTAATAAGGCACTTCTTTTTTACTTATACTTGTGAGCTGTCAGTAGCGCAGAGCTTAATGTTCTATGAATTGGGTTATTCCCACAATCTGAAATATTGAGGATATGGAATATTCCAATTTGCTAATGTCCATGTGGTCAAAAGCACACAATCAGGTATTTTACCCCCTGTTCCATCAAATGGTAGGGGAGAAGGGGTGAAATTTAAAGCATATAGTGTCATGGGGATGGGTTAACATGGGGAGGGGTGACATGGTGGCTCAGTGGTTAGCACTGCTGCCTCACAGCACAAGGGACCTGGGTTTGATTCCAGCCTCAGGTGACTGTGTGTCTGGAGTTTACACATTCTCCCTGTGTCAGTGCGGGTTTCCTCCGGGTGTTCTGTTCTCGTCCCACAGACCAAAGATGTGCAGCTTAGGTGGATTTGGCCATGCTAAATTGTCACGTAGTGTCCAGGGATGTGCAAATTAGGCAGATTAGCTGTGGGAAATGCAAGAGTGGTCCGGGTGGGATGCTCTTCAGAGAGTTGGTGTGGATGCGATGGGCTGAAGGGCCTGTTCCTCTATTGTAGGATTCTATGAACAGCACCATTGGATTTAAGGGAGAAGCAATGAGGGAGAAAGGATGAAAAGGTAAAATTGTCAGGCTAGGATGAAATAAGGATTTGGGAGAAGGCTTGTGTGACTTGTTAGTTTAAATGTCTCTGAGATATACGGGGGTGGGGAAGGCAAGGGCTCAGTGGCTTAATCACTAGACTATCAATCTTCTGGGGACCTGGGTTCAAATCCCGCCATGGCAGATGAATTCATTAAAAAAAATCTGGAATTAGGGTCTAATGATGACAATGAAACCACTGCCAATTGTTGGAAGAACCCATCTGGTTCACTAATGTCCTTTAGGGAAGGAAACTATCATCCCTACCTGGTCTGACCTACATGTGACTCCAGACCCACAGCAACATGGTTGACTCTTAACTGCACTTTGGGCAAATAGAGATGACCAATGAATGCCGGCCTAGCATTGATAAAGAAGAAATAATCTTGCCCAGCTCAAATCCTTGGAGATTCCTCTGCTAAGTTCTGCAATGGCAGGATGGGGCTCCATTATCAGTATCTGCTCTCGGGCCAGTATTGAGGCACAGGGTTACAGCTGGTCAGCTACATCGTGTGGGTCACATTGTCTACATGATACAAGACTCCAAAAGCAAGCTTTGACACGGCCAGTGGCTACCAGCAAGTGGTATCCTCAAAGGTTCCCTGAAAGAAATGTGACCTCCCACCAATTGGGGAATCCCTTGCCCAAGTCTGCCCAACCTGGGGAAGAAGCATGGGCGAAGGTGCCAGTCATTTCATTGCCTCCAACAGGCCCAGGTGGAGGCTGAAGGCAAACTTACAATGAGGAAGGAGCTGTGTGATAATCTGAGCATCCAACCCCACGTCAAATCCCATCTTCCTTCACCTGTGCTGGGTGTGTGAATCCAGCGTTGTCTGTCTTCAGTCACCTCAGCGTTCTCAACTCCGCTATGGAAGCCTCTGAGCAGAGGGAGCTACCTAAGAAGAAGACAGAGTGGACCGAATGGCCTATTTCTGTTGGGCGCTCCCTACAAAACAAGATTCCTGTGAGTAAAAAGAGGTTAATTATAGAAAGTTAGTAGCCTAACACACTCTGTGGATGTTTATCATCTTAGTGGCGCTCTGTTCCCCAGCAGCATAAGATTAGAACTTAAGAAAAAAAGATATTTCTTGCTTGGCGAATCTTTTATTTCTGAAATCTTATAAATATGTAATTTAGCACAGGTCATCACCCAGGGGAGATTTCACATTGACTTCAACAATCACTTGAATGTATTCAGCTGGAAAGGAGAGTGTGGGAGGAGAGAGAATAATTGTATTGCTGTTTGAAACAGTATGTGGCCACGCAAAGTCTCAATCTGTGATGTAAGTTTCTATTACTTGGATTTGAATAATATGGGTTAACTTGCTGACCGGAGGCGCACACAAGAGGAATTTGGTACGATTCCATTAAAGGTACATATGGTGACAGAATTACAATGCACATAAAATTATGCAAATCTGCCAAATTTAAGTCCCACAAATGAACTTAAAGGAACATAGGAGCAGGCATTGGCCAATTAGCACCTGAAGCCTGTTCCACCATATCATGGCTGACCTGTTATCTAACTCCATAGACCTGCCTTTGACCCATTTCCCTTAGTATCCTTGCGTGTCAAAAATTTATCTATCTCAGACTTAAAATTAACAACTGATTCAGCATCAACTGACATTTGTGGAAGAGAGTTCCAAACTTCTACCACCCTTTGCGTGTAGAAATGATTCCTAACATCCCTCCTGAACAGTCTGGCCCTAATTCTCAGACTATGCCCCTTCGTTCTAGAATCCCAACCAGTGGAAATACTTTATCTTTATTTACCCTGTGTTTTCCTGTTCATATCTTGAAGACTTCAATCAGATCATCCCTTAAACTTCTACATTCTAGAGAAAACAGGCCTAATTTGCCTAATCTCTCCTCATAACTAAACCCCTGAAGTCCAGATTTCATGCTTGTAAGTTGTCCTCCCTCAAGGTCAATCTATCCTTCTTAAGGTGTGGTGCCCAGATCTGCTCACAATGCTCCAAGTGGGATTTAGTACAACTTCAGCATGAGTTTGTGTCTCCTAGTTATAAAGGCCAGCATTCCATTAGCTTTCTTGACTATTTTCTGCACCTGCTTGTGACATATTAAATATCAGTGTACCCCCAAATCTCTTTGGATGTCTGCTGGATTTGATGTCATACCATCTATCAGCTTTTCATTGGGATGTATAAAACTCTGACAGGGCCAGGCAGGCAGGATACAGAGACAATGCTTCCCCTAGCTGGGAGGCTCAGAGCAAAAGGGTCAGGATATGGAGTAGGTTATCGCCAACTGAGATGAGGGAAATATCTTCACTTGGAGGGTGTGGAAGCTGTGGAGGCCCAGTCACCAAATTTACTCAAGAAAGAAATAGGTTGATTTCTGAAGGTTAAAATGTGTAATGGGGATGGGGAGACAGCAGGAGTATGTCGAGATAGAGAATGGGCCATGGTCATGTTGAATGGCAGGTTTGGCTCAATGGGTTGAATGGCATAGTCCTGAGTCTTTTCTCTATGCTTCTAACTCCACTTCTAACTCCACAAAAGGCTTACGCAGAAAAGTAGTGAATGACTCGCTTCCTAAACCTCACCGTGAGGTAGGACATTAGTTCTTTTCTATGGAAAGACCACAGGTAGAGTGATCCTGCCAGCCTTCCGTTTAAGCTTCAGCTTCTCAGAGAACAAGCGTGATGGAGCTTTTGTCTCACAGAGAGAATATTCTGTCATACACTAGAAATCAGTGAACTGAACCACAAAGATTTGAAATGGTAAATCATAGAATCCTTAAAGTATGGAAGCAGACCATTCGGCCCATCAAGTCCACACTGACCTGCCAAAGAGCATCACACCCAAACCCACCCCAATCCCTGTAATCCTGCATTTCCCATGGCTAATCCACCTAGCCTGCACATCCCTGGACACTATGGACAATTTTGTCTGGCCAATCCACCTAACATATGTTCTGAGGAAGGGTCATCGGACCCGAAACGTTAACTCTGTGTTTTCCTTCACAGATGCTGCCAGACCTGCTGAGCTTTTCCAGCAACTTTGTTTTTATTCCACCTAACATATGCATTTTTGGACTGTGGAGGGAAACCCACGCAGACACGGGGAGAATGTGCAAACTCCACACAGACAGTCCCCTAAGAGTGGAATCCGAACCTGGGTCCCTGGCGCTGTGAGGCCGTAATGCTAACCATTGAGCTCCTGTGCCACCCGATATTGAGAGGTTTCACTGGGGGCATATGGGCAACAGGAGCCTCTGGTGGTGGACCAGGACAGCAATGAAAAGAGATACCATTGTATAGGAATGGGCAATGCAGATCCTGGAGCTGAGCTGAGCTGGTGAAAGTTCTGACGCCACTTATTCCTCAACATTGAGTAACCCTTCAGACCAGAGAGTGAAGGGAAGATACAGTGCAGCTCAGAGCAGTGCCGAGAAAGTACGGGACCCTTCCTGATCTGAAACGTCAACTTTCCTGCTCCTCTGATGCTGCCTGGCCTGCTGTGTGCCTCCAGATCCACACAGTATTTTCAATAAACAGACAAAGCCCACTTTTGATGGGAAGGGGGTGGTTTAAGAGAAAATCTCTGCTGTGATGTCATTCTCTGGCAGCAATTGCAGAATAATCCTGAGCAGGCTGATAACTACAGTAACCAACTATTTTATAAATCAGTCAACCTCATAACATCACTCAGTTATGCTTCCTGGAAGTAACATTCAGAGGTGACCTCTTCTCTGCAAACCAAAAAGGAGCTTGCTGTTTGAAAATATAGAAGGCGCTGTATATTTTCCCATTGCTTTCTCTATAGCAACACCCTGGTGAGAATCTGTTTGCCAACTTATCAGCATCCTTTCCTACTGTAGTATAAATTATTGTCACTGTTGGAAATTTTGTCTTTATCCTGACGAAGTAGGTGGAAAAGCTGTGACAACATGTCTCCATTATCAGCAAGAACGGGCGACTTTTAAACTCTTTATCCTAGGTTCTCAACTAAATAGTCTTTACAAAAGACTTCTCAACAATTCTAGGAACTGTGGTTCAAACTCCACATCTTCTAAAGTTTAGAGACATTAATTCTAGAGATGTGGAATGAGCAGCAAATTAGGGAAGTTCATGCTCAAATTCCATTAGTCAGGGAGCTACATTAGCTCCTCTGCAAGACAATCTCTTTTTTAATATTATTTTTCAATGGACGGTAGAAGGGTGAGAGAGCTGGTTATGATTTAAATATTCCATAAGATAAGTGTTGTTTGAAACTTGATTCCATTGTGAAAATTTACTCTTACCCCACAGCCTTGACAAGCCATGTATCAATACACGAGTATTAACATGCTCACTGTACAAAATTCTGTCACTCCGTCCTAGCTGTTAGAGTCTGGAACCATCTCAACAATGTGGCGTCTTCCTGTGATCAGGATCTGCAATGGCAATCACAGCTTGCAGAACGGTCAAACGTAAAGGGTTAAAAATAGGAATACCAGCTGGTTGGCACCATGGGTTGATGATTAACAATCTGTATCGAGAGGTGGAACCGGGGGAGAAAGGAGTGACATATGCCCTCTATTCCTGATAAGAAATCATGATGAAAGGTACAGAATGTTCCAACAAGGAAAGTGGGAAAATGTGTGAGAATTTCTGGCCAATATGACCGAAGAGCAGAAGTAGGCCGTTCAGCACCTTCGAGACTGTACTGCCGTTCTATAATATCGTGGCTGATCGGTTTGTCTTGAATTCCTCAATCCCATCTATCTCCAATAACTTCCAATTTCTTTTGCCCTATAAGAATCTAACTCTGCCTTGAAAAGATTTTCCAGAAAGCCGAATTGGAGGCAAAGGCGCACGACGTTGAGGAAGCAAAAATTCTCCTCAACTGTCCGAAAAAGGCAACCTTTAATTTTCAAAACAGAGCCTCCCTCATTCAGTTTCTCTGAGATACTAAGAAAAGATTGTTCCCTTCTTGACCTGGTGAGAATGCTTGGCTTTTTCTAAAAAAAAAAGTTCAGTCAGCCCCTTGTACCTGCTCCACCACCCAATAAGATCATGGACAACCATGCTGTGGCTCCAGACCACTTCCCTGCCGGTTCCCATAATCCTTCGCTGCCTTATTAGTCACTCTGTATTAAAAAGATTCAATAATCCCACCTCCTTTTAAACTCTTAAAGAAGGAACGTGTATTTACACGTGGCATTTCGATGCCCCTAATACTTTGCACCAACTAATTTGTGCACAGAAAGATCTCAAAATATTCTTTATCAGGTAGGAGCCTGGATTTTTCAGTCAGTGGTAGATGAACATTATTTACTCCTCAATGTGCCTTCCCTTTACTGAAGATAATTCCACCAGCTTACGACACTGAAAACTTCACAACCCTGCCTTAGTTGGGGAGTCCTTTAGAATCATAGAATCCCTACAGTGTGGAAGCAAGCCACTTGGCCCATTGAGTCCATGTTAACCTGCTGGAGAGCATCCCACTCAGACCCAACCCCAAACCTTTAACCCTGCATTTCCCATGGGTAACCCCCCCCTGGTCTGCACATCACTGGACACCATGGGACAATTTAGCATGGCCAATCAACCCTAACCTGCACATTTTTGGACTGTGGGAGGAAACCCTCGCAGACACAAGGAGAACATGCAAATGCCACACAGACACTCACCTGAAGCAGGAATTGAACCTGGCTTCCTGGCATTGTGAGGCAGCAGTACTAACCACTGAGCCATCACGCTCCCTTACATCCTCAAACTATGCCACCCATTTCTACTGTCTCCCACAAGGGGAACCATCCTTTCAGCACCTACCCTGTCAAATTCCTCATGATCCTATATCTTTTAATAAGACCACCTCTCATTCTTCTAATGGATATAGGTTGAACCTGTCCAATCTTTACTGATAAGCCCCCATCGGAGATACCAGGTTGAGTGAACCTTCTCTGAACAGCATCCAACAGCATTCTACCTTCCCATAAATAAGGGATACACAGTACTCTAGATGTGATCTCACATATCCTCTACACATTACAAAAAAACTGTCTACTTCTCTATTCCATTCTGCTTGAGACAAAACACCAGCCTTCCATTTGCTTTCCTAATCACCTACTGTACGTGCATTCTAAATGATGGATCAATATGTTGTGTAGATTTACAGGGTCTTATTGGGAGTTTGTGGGGGTGGGGGGCGTTCACAGACAGTTGGGCGAGTACCACAGAATACTGCCATATGACATTCCTCTGGTACACAGTGGGAATGCCCACGTGTGTGTGCCCTGTTCCTGATGGGATGCCAAGCGGTGTACCTGAGCATGATGCTGTGAGGCTGTTCCTACACTCAAATCCAAAACTCTGTGTCAACGAACACAACAATCACCACCAAGCTGTAACAAAACCAGAAATTGCTGGAGAAACTCAGCAGGCCTGGCAGCCTCTGTGGAGAGAAAGCAGGGTAAACATTTCGAGTTCAGTTAACCCCACTACAGACTAACAGTAGCTCAGAAAAGGTGGTATATATGTACGTGACGGGGGTAAATGAGTCGGCAGAGACAGAGCCCAGAAGGAGAGAACCACAGTTAGACAGGCAAAGGGACGGATAATGGTAAGCCAGAGAGAAAGAAAAGCTGATAATAAGGACCGTAAGTGAGTGCTAAAATCAGCCCATATGATAACAGGGCCTGGAGTATCAGGGTTGTGGTAAGGACATGGAAGAAGGTGGTCAGGCCCTAAAATTATTGAACTTGACATTGAGTACAGAAAGCTGTAGAGTTCCCAAGTGGAAAATGAGGTGTTGTTCTTTCAGATTGTGCTGAGCTTAGCTGGAGCACTGCAGCAAGCCTGAGACAGATATTTTGCCCAGGGAACACCGTGGTGCATAGAAGTGGCAGGCAACTGGCACTTTTGTGGGCAGGTGTTCTGCAAGGCACAGTCTGCATTTCCTCTCCCTGATGTAGAGAAAACCATATCATGAGTAGTCAAACTTCTGTGGGTTAAAACAGCAGCAACCACAAATAAATTGCTCATGAAACAGTTGTTTGCACCAAGTGAGACTAAACAGTAGGCCAAAGAATAAGATAGGAATGCAGCACCTAAGTCAGCATGAGAATAACCTAGGGTGACGACGCAAGATTCAAAACAAAATGAAAATTAGCCCACACGAGAGAAAAAAATAAACCTCATGTAAAGGCAGCTTGTGGAAGAACTGGAGGTAAAGGGTGTAGGAAGACTGGAAGGTAAGGAACACAGACCACAGAAAGCCAGTGAGGGCTGTAAAACCAGTAGCTAAAGGCTGCCAAGCCCATGTTGGAGGTTACTTGGAGGGGGGGGGGTGGAATTATTCTGTGTAGTCCATACACCAACACAGACAGAGCCCTGTTTACTCCACAGGGAATGGTGCTTCTTAAACATGGCACTGATGTGAAAACTCTCCCTCTGGTCTTCAAAGCTTTAGTCCTTCCAATCACTTGAATCTACTTCAGCCTCATTGGGATATCTCTACTCTTCCAAAGATGGCACTTTGAGAAGCTCTGACTGGCATCACTCCATCTTTGGCAAATGGTACACAGACACTCAGTTCCATCCCAAAACCTGCCTGACTTTTTACCAAGCTTTATTTCATTAAAACATTCCTTTAAAAAAAACCTCACCACTTTAGCCAAGTTTTTGTACATCTGCCCTAATACTTCCTTACGTGACTCGGTGTCAAGTTTTGTTTTTGTAGGCGAGGCGGTGGTGTGGATATAATGCAGGTTAATGTTCATGGTGCATGGATTCGAATCTCACCAGGGCAACTGGTGGAATCTCAATTCAATTAGTAAATCTGGAAAATAAAATGCGACTCTGTGATGTTGAGAATAACACAATCATCGAATGTTGTAAAAACCTATCTGGTTCACTAATGTACTTCAGGGAAGGAAATCTGCCATCCTGGTCTGGCCTATGTGTGGCTCCAGACCCACTGCAATGTGGCTGACTCTTAACTTCCCTCTGAAAAGGCCAAGTAGGCTTCAAGGGCAATTAAGGATGGGCAACAAATGCCAACACTACCAGGGACACACATCTAATGAAAGAATAAAGAGAATGTGTATTGGGATATTACATTATATGTTAAAGGCTCTATATAAGTAGATTTTGTTCTCACACCTTCACTGTGGGCATTGGTGCCTGGATCATTTATTGCCAATCCCCAACTGACCAGGAGCAGTTCGGCGTGAGCTGCCTTCCTGAACCATTGGAGACCATGGGACAGCCCCAGTGCTGTTACGGAGGGAGGGAGTTCCAGGATTTTGATTCAGCGACAGTGAAGGAATGGCAATACATTTCCAAGTCAGGATGGTGAGTGTTTAGAGGGAAACTTGGTGTTCCCATCTATCTGCTGCCCTTGTTCTTTTAGACGGTAGAGATCACAGGAGAAAAATGGGCTGCTGATTAGATCCTGGTGCATATACTCTCTGTATGTGGTGAGTCCAGTTCAGTTTCAGGTCAATGGTAACCTCCAGGAAGTTGATTCTAGGGGATTCAGTGACGGTAATTCTATTAAATGTCAAATACAGATGGTTAGATTTCTGTTTTATGGTGTTAGTCGTTACCTGGCACTTGAGTGGTGTAATGTTACTTGCTATTTATCAGCTCAAGACTGGATATTGCCCAGGTCTTGCTGCATATGGACATGGACTGCTTCAGTATCTGAGGAGTCATGAATGGTGCTGAACATTCATCGGCGAACCTCCCCACTTCCGACCTTATGATGGTGAGAAGGTCATTGATGAAGCAGCTGAAGATGGTTGGGCAAAGGACACTACCCTGAGGAACTCCTGCAGAGATGCCGTGGAACTGAGATGATTGGCCCACAACAACAACTACTTCTCTGCTGCACATTTTCCAGTACAACAGCCTGGCACACTGTCAGAGTAGAAAGGCCCCTCTATCTTCTACCCTGGACTGAGGCACACTCCAAGCTTGGGTTAAATGCTCCAATGGGATGGGCTGTGGGCACTAGAATGACGTCCAACGGAGTTTCCAGTGGTAAGGAGTCTGTAGGCAACTAAGGGGGTGATAGCAGAGTCTGGGAACAGTCCTCGCAGCTCTTTTACATTATAACGATGGGCTAACAATTGGAGTAGGTCCAGATCCATTGTTTTAACTTTGAGGTGCATTTAAAAGGCATCTGGATGAGTATATGAAGAGGAAGGGTTTAGAGGAACAAGCTCCAATGTTGGCAAGTGGGACTAGATTTATTTAGGATATATGGTCAGCATGGATGTGTTGGACCGAAGGGTCTGTTTCCGTGCTGTACAACCTTATGACTGTATGACTCACAACCCTCTGAGAGAAGAAATTCCTCCTCAGCTCAATCTTAAACTGTCACCTTTCAAAAGTGAAAGAGTGAAAACCTATGTGGAGTTAGAGCACTTTAAAGGTAGGAACACCAGTTAAAAAAAAATTGCTAAAGTGTGTCTGGGCTTTAACAGCGTCAAAGTCCTGCATTTGCTGCAATAAGGCTGCATTTCTACCAGGAGTTAATGGGGTGGAGTATTGAAGGTGGCACCCTGTTCTGTGCCATGGATACTGAAGTCTAGAGACATGTGAGAATGCTACAGGGGGTCAGTCACGAGACAAAGAAAAGTGGGACATTTCAGTGTAAGCAACAGGCTAAAGGCCAAGGTTTAATTGAAAGTTTGATTTCCTGGATGCCTCTTGTATTCTTCCAAAGAAACGTTGGCAAGAAACTCTTTTGAGTGTAAGTGGGGTTTCTGCCAAGCTCCTAGAGCAGTGAGAAAGGGGGAGTCTCCAAGAATTTATAAGTGGATTTTATTGTGACGTGTCCTCAGGCACAGAAGTACATGAGTACAGTGAAAAGCGTACAATGTCGCCATTCCCAGTGCCATCTTAGGTACAAGGTACCTAGGTACAAAATCTTAGGTACAAAGTAGAAAAGTAAAGAAACAAAGTTAAAAGTTAAATATCACAGTCATTCTTAGCATAAAGTAGAAAATAAAGAAATAAAGAAAATGTACAAAAGGTTTATCACTGGAAGACTTGGGGAGAAAAAAAACTGAGACCATTATCCACACTGCAGGTTATTATGGAATTACTCTACCACAAGTAAATATTGAGGCAAGGGCTCTGAAATCTTTGCAAATGGAGTTGGATAAACTATTTGATAAATAAATTGTACAAAAGTGGTTTGAAGAATTAGGAGTTGATATCTTCAGCTGAACAACAGAAGGGTGATGAGCCAAATGGTTAATTTGTATGCTACAGTTTCTACAATTCTCTATTTCATTTGCAAAATTAAGTTTATTTCTTCCTGTTTTGAATTATAATGGAAGCATTGAAAGTAAAGAACAACCGAATAGCACAGGAAGAAAAGAATGGCTAGCACAGGAATGATGGGCCAACTGGTTTTCTTCACTGCAGTATGATTACCAAAGTTTAAAATGGAATCATGCAATCTTGAAGAATGATCTGGGACAAACCAGAATTAGGTACCCATGACGTACATCAAAATGTTTCTGAAAATACTACTGCTAATGTGTAGGTAATAATGATTCTAGAGATAATTCCCCTAAATTGTACTCCTGCACTGTTTCAAATCCTATGTCTATCTTGCGTTAACATTTCTGTTCCATGTGGAATCTATTCCCACTGGCCTTTGGACTCCCTTCAAACACAATGAGAGTTGATTCAGTACATTACAACCCAACTCAGTCACACTAGTCTAGTTAGACATGGGGAATTATTGGAAGCTTGGCTCAGCGTCCCTTTGCAACCAGTCAACCTGGTGACAGATATAGCAATAAGGCTCAGTGCTAGAACATCAGCTGGCAGTGGAACTGACTTGGGAGCAGGCCAAACCAACCCCACTCCATTCATTTCAATGACAGAAACCCATGTGAGACTGGCACTCAAATTCCTAATATGAAGGTCTGGGGTTAGGGAGATGACAACAGAAACAGGTGTTCTCTTCTGAATCCTACAAAAATAACCTGGATAGCCGCAGTTATGTCCTCCTTGAAAGTTTGTGTGTGTGTCTGTGTGTGTGCGTGTGTGTGTGTCTGTGTGTGTGCGTGTGTGTGTGTGTGTGTGTGCGTGTGTGTGTGCATGTGTGTGTGTATGTGTGTGAGAGTGAGTGTGTGTGCGTGCGTGTGTGTGCGTGTGTGTGAGAGTGTGTGTGTGCGTGCGTGTGTGTGTGTGTGAGAGTGTGTGTGTGTGCGTGCGTGCGTGTGTGTGTGTGTGTGTGAGAGTGTGTGTGTGTGTATGTGTGTGTGTGTGAGAGTGAGTGTGTGTGTGAGTGTGTGTGCATGTGTGTGAGAGTGTGTGTGTGTGAGAGAGAGAGTGTGTGTGTGAGTGTGTGTGTGTGTATGTGTGTGTGTGAGAGTGAGTGTGTGTGCATGTGTGTGAGTGTGTGTGTGAGTGAGTGTGTGTGTGTGTGTGACAGTGTGTGTGTGTGAATGTGCGTGTGTGAGACCGTGTGTGTGTGTGAGCGTGTGTGTGTTTGAGTATGTTCGTACTGTGCACGTACACATATGTTTCTGGATCTGAGAGTGTACGTACATGTTGGGATGTCAGCCTGTAGATTCAGAAGTTATAGGTCTGTATGAGAGGCCCTGGGGAGGTGATGGTCTAGTGGCATTATTGCTAGACTATTAGTCCAGAGACCCAGGTAATGCTCTGGGGACCTGGGTTCGAATCCTGCCAAGGCATATTGTGGAATCTGGATTCAATAAAAAATCTTCACCTGATGAAGGAGCAGTGCTCTGAAAGCTTGAGATTTCAAACAAAACCTGTTGGACTATTTCCTGGTGTTGTGTGACTTCTGACCTCATTCACCCCAGTCCAACACCAGCACCTCCACATAATAAAATATCTGACAGTATGTGTCTAATGAATCCATTGTCGATTGTCAGAAAATCATATTTGCCACCTGAAGGCTGGAGGAACAGCACCTCATATTTCACTTGGGAACCCTGCAGCCCAATGGTCTCAATGTGGACTTCACAAGCTTCAAAATTCTCCTCATCCCAAGACCAGCCTATCTTGTCCCTGCCTCCTTGACCTGTTTGTCTTCTCTCTACCTATCTGCCCCACTATCCACCTTCCATTATCGCCTTCCTATCTCTCTATTTATTTCAGAGCCCCCTTCTCCTCCCCCATTTCTGAAGAAGGGTCCAGACCCGAAACGTCAGCTTTCCTGCTTCTCTGATGCTGCCTGGCCTGCTGTGTTCATCCAGCTCTACACCTTGTTATCTATTTGGTTCACTAATGTCCTTTAGGGAAGGAAACTGCTATCCTTACCTGGTTTGGCCTACATGTGACCCCAGACCCACAGCAATATGGTTGACTCTTAACTGCCCTCTGGGCAATTAGGGATGGGCAATAGCAGAGACACCCTCATCCTGTGAATGGATATATAAGATGATAGTGTGCTTGTCCCCGGCCCCCAGGAAAAGACAAGTTAAAAACTAATGGACAAAGCAAAATCAAACGGGATGGGTGGGTCTCCCAAGACTGGGAAAACAATGACTGGAAAGTCTCAACCTCAGAACAATGTTAAATGGCACCGATGCACAGAGGAAGAGGTCAAGTATGGTGGCAGAGTAGGATTGGAAGAGTGTCCTACACATGCTATAAACATGGCACACATAGACGGGACTGATGGAGTTTTCCATTGTGATATAGTTTGTCAGAAAATGAGCAGAGTTCAAAGGGAAGTTGCTCAGGCTGTTGGCTTAAGATGGTTAGCCTTGATGGAACACCCTCATTGCTTAAGTCCTCAATTATGACTGGTCTCTGAGAGTCTACTGCCATAATGATGCTTCTCCTACGGATGATCCAATAGATGACCCAGAGATATGGGCTTAGAGCATAAACGCTGACCAGCATGCTCACAGAACTACATCAGAAAGTGCTGGAGAAACTCAGCAGTAGAGAACAAAACAGAGTTAGTGTCTCAAATCCACCAGGACTCTTCTTCTGAGTCCGCAACTCAAATCTCTGCTGTCTCTTACCACGGATGCTTCCAGACCTGCTGAGCTACTCGAGCACTTTCTGTTTTTACTTTAGATTTCCAGCATCTGCAGACCTTTGTTTTAAATTCTTGGAGGTCCCTGCTCTCCTCTGAAAATCGTACCAAGGGTGTCTTGAATAATCACTAGAGAGACAGGATGGGGTCTTGGTCTGACACTTTATCCAACAACTGGCACCTCTGACAGTGAAGCACTCCTTCCGTAATGCTCTGCAGTATCAGCTCAAAGATGCACTCAAGCCTTTGTAGTTGGGCTTGAATCTTTGGGTTAGGAATCGAAGAATCATTCAGTTCAGAAGAGGCCTTTGGGCCCATCAAGTCTGTACTACCAAAGCCACACTAAACCTACACTCGTCCCACATTCCAGCACTAGACCCATAGCCCTGAATGTTACGACGTTTCAAATGCTCATCCAGGTACTTCTTAAAATGGGTGAGGCTTCAACTACGTTCCCAGGCAATGCATTCCAGATCTCTACCACCCTCTGGGTGAAAAAGCTTTTCCCCAAATCCCCTCTAAACCTCCTGCTTTTCACTTTAAAATGATGCCCCCCCTTGTTATTGACCCTTCAAATGAAGTGGAACAGCTGCTTCCTTTCCACCCTGTCCATGCCCCTCATAAACTTATACGCCTCTATCAAGTGCCTCTCAACCTTTGCTGCTCTAAAGAAAGCAACCCAAGCTTATCCAATAGTGGCTCAATGGTTAGTATTGCTGTCCCACAGTACCATGGGCCCAGGTTCGATCCCACCCTCGGGCGACTGTCTGTATGGAGTTTGCACATTCTCCCTGTGTCTGCATGGGTTTCCTCCGGGTGCTCCAGTTTCCTCCCACAGCCCAAAGATGTACAGGTTAGGTTGGACTGGCCATGCTAAATTACCCATATTGTCCAGGGATGTGGTGGGTTGCCATGGGAAATGCAGGATTACAGGGATAGGTTGGGGGGTGGTTGGGATGCTCCTCAGAGGGCTAGTATAGACTCAGTGGATCAAATGGGGGGCCTCCTTCCACACTGTAGGGATTCTGTATGATTATCCAGCCTCTCTTCATCACTGAAATGTTCCATCCGGGCAATATCCTGGTGAATCTCTTCTGCATGTCTCCAATGCAGGAAGGGATGGAGTGCCACAACTGAGCTATAAACATGGACAACAGTGGGAGAGTAAGCATCATAGTCACCATCAACACTCATCAGTGGACCAGCCAGTGGTGAAGGGCCCTGCTCCAGTGTGACCCCCACCCCCAGAGGCTGACCCCTCAGTTTCACATTTAGAAAACCATGAATCACAAACACAGTGGGTTACTATACAACACACATTTTCCAATGGACAGAGATAACAAGGCGTAGAGCTGGATGAACACAGCAGGCCAAGCAGCATCAGAGGAGCAGGAAGGCTGACGTTTCGGGTCTGGACCCTTCCTCAGATGGACATTCTGGTTTTGTTGAGCTCTGGTTCATTCCCTGTTTGCACAACAAGGTGGTTTCTAACCATGTCACCTGTTAGTTAGTGGCTACTGCATTTCACATGAGGGAGAATCTGGGCTGAGTGGTAGCTACCCAAAATACAGATGGTTAAACCCTGGACATGAGTTTACACTCATAGACCCTCACCAAGGGGTGTTTCTCACAGGCTAAGACAGATTTGCAATGTCCAGGCTGCTACAATTGTCGTCGATATAATCATGTTTCTTGGTCTTGACTGCATGATCAACTCAGCTCAGACATTGCACATTGCTAAGAAAACATCATAAAATCTATCTCCAGCTCACATTACAAATGAAAGAGCTGCCAGTGAGTTTAAAACTGTAATTCCATCTCTTACAGTCTTCATAAAAGGCTCAGGTTTCACTCGCACAGTTAATGGTTTTGTCAGAAGGTTTAAATAGGCATATAAATCACTGCCATCTGCTGCTGCTGGACTGTATTCTACCCCAGGCCTTGTCTCCAGGGCAACATCTCACAATCTTGATCGGGTGGTGCTGTTAGTTTTCAGAATAAATATCAATGGTTCGTGTCCCGGCTGACACGCAAGCCTCTCCCAGGACAACACCGCCATGAATATTCCATATACGCATCTCAAGAGCTTCCATTTGAAGACTTTGAGAAGAGAACCTGAGAGATTTATTACAGCCTGTTTGATAGCGTCAGTTTTACAACAATACGAGGAAAACTGGCTATAGCCACAATGACGAGGCCATTTATCCAACTGCCCAGCATTGTATTTACTCGATGACGGTACCAAGACCATTTCTAGTTTTTGGACATCTTCCAAAGCTTGCTAACGGGTGTTTTGTGATGAAAGCACTTTTCACACATTAGTTTCATGTTAAAAAGAACTGTATTTTGCAGCTTATTTCTCGCCCTCGGGACAGCCCAAAGCACCTTTCAGCCAATGGAGTACCTTTGTTTTGTCCAGTGTTGCAATGCAGTAATGCACAGCAGCCCGGCTATGCACAGCAGGATCCCACAAGCAATGTGCTTCCTCTGCCTCTCCCATGTAAACAGGTGCCATAATACACACCGTGTAGACAGTATAGTAACTGCAAACCACAGTCTGACATGGCTGGTAAGGCACCAATCGAGTATTTGGGAATATCTAAACAGGACTGACTTTAGGGTTCCATCAGGAGGTGAGGCAACTGTATTAAGCACATTGCACAGTGGCATCTACACGTACTGAGATACAGTCAGCTCCTACACTTGTGTTGATCAGAAGCTTTCATAGCTCGGGGTGGGGGAGGGAAGTTTGTGGGAAGGGAGGTGGCCATTACACAGGGATGATCTGCCAGGCATCGAGCTACTACTGAGCAACGGGTGGGTCTGAAGCTGACCGTCACCATGGTTGGTTGAGGAAAAGAAAGGACGGGTTGCCAAGGAGGGTGTGAAGAAAGCAGTGATGAGGGTGTCAGCGAGGAGTGGCAAGGAAAGGAGAAGGTCCAGGATAGAAGTTACTCCATCTACAAAGTGATGAATCAGGTTCACCCGATACCGGCATCTCCCCCAAGGGCATGCACATCATGAACTCATTGGTCATTGATTTATTTGAGTGGATTGTAGGGGAGGGTCTTCCCACCTGGGCCCATTACAACGAGTGCAGCACCGTCAGCTCGCAGGAGATCCAGCCCTCCGTGTGCGTGCTGCTGTCTGAGGAGCTGGCCAAGCGTGTCCTATGACCAGGTACACCAACTCTAAGAGAAACACCACATTGTACTGAAAAAAATACCCACACGGACAGAGCCAAGGAGCAGCTGTGTACAGCACACCAGCAGTGATGACATGAATCCACTCAGTGATAAAAGCGGTAACCACTTAGCAAACAGAACCACTATAATTTGCGTGTTTTCTGCTTCATTAACTATACCATATGTTTGTTTCAGCAACACGTCATGAATCACCACAAATATGAAGATATCTGGCGCCCTCTCTGGTGGGAGATATTGTGACACAGAGGTTGGGGCATTTCCTGTGATACTGTTTTGTCCTTCAGTCCTTTGCTTGAGGGTGGGTCTGACCCACAATCTCCCCCACAGGAAGGGACAAGGAGGCAGGTCCTGAATCTACCCCATCTTCAATGGGCATCGATCACTTTGACTGTCAACGTAAGCTAGTCATGGTTGTTGCCATGGTGACACACCCTTTTCTCTGCATATTGTCATCTGGAGCCATGGCCAATCTTGGCAGGGGCTCCAATTCCTTACCATGACGCGGTTGACCAGGAATCGCTCTCGCTCTCACCGGCTGCTATTGGTCTGGATGTTACGAATGAACTTTGGGTTAGATATTGCAAATAAACCTTGCTTAGCCATCAAGGGCTGGAGTAGGACATGAACCTGGAGCTTCTGACTCAGAGACGGGGACGCTATCCACTGCACAAGACCTGTGCACTCTTGAGGTAACAGCACAGCACTGCCCAATGAGCAGAGAATACCCTGCCTGCCCAGAGGACATAGATACCCTTTCTGCCCTCAGAGTACCAATAGCCACCCTGCCCAGTCGATAGCCTTGACAGAGTATTTTAGCAGCTGGTGTGACAATGCTGTGGCTTTAAGAAGTGTATTTTGTCCTTTTTTTTATGAAGAGAGGTTGAGACAGAGGTACAGAGTAGTCTGTTCCAGACCAATAAAGTAAACAGCTTGTGAGGCCTTGGGGTTTTTTCAAAAGTTGGAACAATAGAAGCAGCCTG
>NC_063362.1:33246047-33248905 GCF_021869965.1 Rhincodon typus
CTGCTGTGTTCATCCAGCTCTGCACCTTGTTGTCTCGGATTCTCCAGCATCTGCAGTTCCTACTACCTCTCCCACAGAGCCAGGTTCATTTTTCAGTTTCAGACTCAGTAGCAGTTGCTGGGGTCTTGAAGCTCAATGTAGAAGCTCTTATTCCTCTCTCTGTTACAGCTAAAAGCTAGGATTCTCTTCCTGCTGCTAGAATTGCATGTGAGACAATCTATTTTGCTGAATTTGTCTTTGCAAAGGGTGTGTTCATGGGATGTTCCTAAGGTTTTGGAGTAGATTGTATTGTTCCTATATTGGAACAGTTGCTGTTTAGTAGTTAAATAATCCATTATTCAGCCAAGTTTTCCAATAGAGTTAAATTATTCCAAATCTTCTTTTGTTTGTATTGTAACTATAGTGTAAAAATAAATTGTTTTGCTTCTAGCCTCGTAGTTTGACCAATTGACTTGTATCTGGAATGCAACACCTTACACTTGCCTTTAAAAATAAGAAAAAGTTAGAGTTTAGGCTATCTTCTGAATATATTAGAGAGGGTTTGGTCTGGTCCATAACACTGACAAAATGAGAAACATCACCAGGCATAAGAAATGTAAAGATAGGAAATTCTTGAAATTGGATCTCAAAAAGGAACAACAATTTGAATATTTATGCAGCGCCTCTAATGTAGAGGAACATCTCAAGATGCTATACAGGAGCATTAATACATCGTGCAAAGCCACACATGTACAGGTAAGGTCAAATGGCAAAACATTTAGAGTTTTAGGAGTGTCCTTAAAGGTAAGGACTTGTGATGGAGTCTTCAATTGCCTCATCCTCTCTCCTCAGTGCAGGAATGATAACAAAATCGAGGATGCATAAGGAATGAAAATTATTAAACGTGCAGATATCTCAGGGTTGGGGCGCATTATTGAGGAGATTCATAGAGACAGGGAGGGGGCGACTTCATGGAGGGATTTGGGAAGGTTGACAACCTAAAAGGCAAGATGTCATTGGATCATAGAGTCATAGAATCATACGGTACGGAAACAGATCCTTCAGTCCAACCAGTCCATGCCGAATGTATAATCCCAAACTAAACCAATCCCACCTGCCTGCTCCTGGCCCATATCCCTCCTAATCTTCCCTATTCATGTGTCTATCCAAATGTCTTTTAAACGTTGTAATTGTACCCGCATCCACCACTTTCTGAGGAAGTTCATTCCACTACCGAACTAACCTCTATGTAAAAAAAATTTGCCTCTCATATCTTTTCTGAATCTTTCTCCTCTCACCTTAAAAATGTGCCCCTTGGTCTTGAAATCCACCATCCTCGGGAAAAGACAACTGCCATCAACTCTATCTATACCCTTCATTATTTTATATACTTCTATCAGGTCGCCTCTCAACCTCCAACGCTTCAGTAAAAAAAGTCCCAGCCTATCTAGCCTTTCTGTATAACTCAAACCAAAACAAAATGGGCAAACATTACTGATGTTATCAGCTGTTTGCTTTTAAAACAAACAAGCAGTCAGAATTCACTATAATTCTGGGTGACTGACTGGCTGTTTAAACTGTAGCTTAATATAAACCAGAGGAAGTTAATAAATAACATTTCCAAATGCAGCAGAAAAGCTAGCGCCTATTTATTATTACAGATCAATTAGCTAATGGCAGTTAGTGCGGGAGAAATTCCTGGTTAGCATGTATCAGAAAGGAATCGGGGCTCAATCTGTAACAGTGAATATACTGCAGCAGATTAAAGGGCCAGGCAGCACAAGTTAACATTTCAATGAAAGTAATGGCTGCTTCTGGGCATTGTACAACAAGCTGCTGTGTGGTCCCTCCTTCAGGAAGAAAGAAAGATGGGCCTGATGTGGGACATGGGGCATGAGCTTAGAATGGTTCACATAGATTCAGCAGTGATTGACAATATATCTCTGTATCCATCAGGTGTGTAATACAAGGGGAAGTTTGATAACATTGCACAGAGGGCTCTTGTGGCACAGTGATAGTGTCCCCACCTCTGGGGTAGGAGGGCTGAGTTCAAGTTCCACCTGCTCCAGAGGTGTGTAATAACATCTCTGATTCGGAAAATATCTAACATCACCCAGATGGGACTCTTGTGGTGCAGTGATAATGTCTCTACCTCTGTACTAGGAGGCCCAGATTCAATCCCACTGCTCCAGAGGTGTACAATAATATCCCTAAACAGATAGATTTGCAAACATCTAATCATAAAGATTTGTATGGTAAGGGAAGTCACCTGTAGCTTTTGGGAATAAATCATGTGGTGATGGAGTGACAATGTTGGATTAGTAAACCTGGAGGCCCAGACTAATGCTCATGGCAAAAGGTGGAATTTCAATTCAATTAATAAATTTGGAACTGAACCATCTTAGTAATGGTGACCGCGACAACTATTGTTGATTCAGTTTACTAACACCTCTAAAAGGGAGGAAGGCTTCCCTCCATACCCATCAGGACTATATGTGACTCCAGACTCAGAGCAAATGTGACTGACAATTAACTGCCCTCTGAAATGGCCTAATTCCAACTGTAAATTACTTCCAATTGCTCTTAAAGCTTCAACAAAGGCTAGTGCTCATGACCATATTTACACTCACATCCTCGCCATGACAAATGGACTCTCTCTCTCTCGCTCTCTGGCAATCTCATTGGCATTTTCTCTCTTGAGGCCTTGTGGTTTTACTAATATTGGTAGCAGTATTTGTCTTAACCCATCTTCCCCCGGATGCTCCTGGGTCTGGACATACCAATACAGAAAACAGGCCCAACACTCTCAATTCTTACTTTCAATAAGACAGGCCATGTGGGAGACAGGCCGTGTGGGAGACAGGCCGTGTGGGAGACAG
>NC_063362.1:33248915-33249348 GCF_021869965.1 Rhincodon typus
CCATGTGGGAGAGAGCCCATGTGGGAGACAGGCCGTGTGGGAGACAGGCCATGTGGGAGACAGGCCGTGTGGGAGACAGCCCATGTGGGAGACAGGCCGTGTGGGAGACAGGCCGTGTGGGAGACAGCCCACGTTGGAGACAGGCCATGTGGGAGAGAGCCCATGTGGGAGACAGGCCGTGTGGGAGACAGGCCATGTGGGAGACAGGCCGTGTGGGAGACAGCCCATGTGGGAGACAGCCCACGTTGGAGACAGGCCATGTGGGAGACAGCCCATGTGGAAGACAGGCCATGTGGGAGACAGGCCGTGTGGGAGACAGGCCATGAGGGAGACAGCCCATGTTGGAGACAGGCTGTGTGGGAGACAGCCCATGTTGGAGACAGGCCGTGTGTCAGACAGGCCATGTGGGAGACAGGCTGTGTGGGAGACAGGC
>NC_063362.1:33249448-33259455 GCF_021869965.1 Rhincodon typus
CAGACAGGCCATGTGGGAGACAGGCTGTGTGGGAGACAGGCCATGTGGGAGACAGGCCGTGTGGGAGACAGGCTGTGTGGGAGACAGGCCATGTTGGAGACAGGCCATGTGGGAGACAGCCCATGTGGGAGACAGGCCATGTGGGAGAGAGCCCATGTGGGAGACAGGCCATGTTGGAGACAGGCCGTGTGTGAGACAGGCCATGTGGAAGACAGGCCATGTGGGAGACAGGCCGTGTGGGAGACAGGCCATGTGTGAGACAGGACATGTTGGAGACAGGCCATGTGTGAGACAGGCCATGTTGGAGACAGGCCGTGTGGGAGACAGGCCGTGTGGGAGACAGGCCATGTTGGAGACAGGCCATGTGGGAGACAGGCCATATGGGAGACAGGCCATGTGGGAGACAGGCCATGTGAGAGACAGGCCATGTAGGAGACAGGCCATATGGCAGACAGGCCATGCAGTGGGCGGGTGGAGGACATACCTAGCACACGACTCGGGGGAAGTGTCACTCAACCAATTTTCAGTTGATTTTCTACTGGTCCTCCAATCATTCTGCCAGAAGCCCCCTAAAACTGTCTTCTGAAGTTACAGGTCCCCCACTGTGATAACGATAGGTTGCTGAAGCAGGCAAGCAACACTAATGTAATGATAGCTTTGAGGATTATGTCATTAAACATCTACTGAAATTGTAAGGAAGGAGACAGCTCCAGAGAAACCGATGAGGATAAGCCAAGCCCCTGTATCACTCTCGCCTTCATTTACCTTCTTTCTTCCAAACACAGTGGGAGACAAACATTGAAGAAGGTGTTGCATGGAGTGTTATTCAGTAGAATGGAGCCCAGTGGTCCTGAGCAGATGATGGGTGAGACATGTGAAGCTGCCTGATCCAGGGTATTTTCTTACAGTTACCCTGCTACACTATGACCCCAACCTGCACTCAGTCACATGTTATCATTAGCCTCTCCCCATACTTATTTACCACTGCCCTGTTACATGGAAGTGCTTTACAATGATCCTGCTATAGATTGTAGCCTTTGGTTTTGCACAGAACTATGGACTCTTTACCTTATCAAAATGGCACCGGAGCTCCCAGATCTATGTGGTCTGGGTCATGTAATCAGCTCACTTAGGCAGCCGCACATTCAAAAGTCCAGCTCTATTCACTCAAATCAACTTCATCACTGACACTTGGCAAACATCGGACTCATGGGTTATATTTAATGATTAGATGTAGACATTGCAAAGACAAACATTGGTGGGTTGGGGAATCATGGATTTGCATGAGTTGGCATCAGAACTATAGAGGGTCAGGGAGAAAAACTATGGGAAGAAGCCACAGTGTCATACAGCTGTACAGCATGGAAACAGACCCTTCGGTCCAACTCATCCATGCTGACCAGATATCCTAAATTAATCTAGTGCCATTTGCCAGTATTTGGCCCATGTCCCTCCAAACCCTTCCTATTCACATACCCATCCAGATGCCGTTAAATGTTGGAATTGTACCAGCCTCCACCACTTCCTCTGGCAGTTTATTCCATACATGCATGTGAAAAAGTTGCCCCTTAGGTTCCTCTCTTTTCCCTCTCATCTTAAACCTACACCGTCTAGTTTTGGACTCCCTCATCCCTGGGAAAAAGATCTTAGCTATTCACTCTATCCATGCCCCTCATGAATTTATAAATCTCTGTGAGGTCACCCTTCAGCCTCCGATGCTCCAGGGAAAATAGCCCCAGCCTATTTAGCCTCTCCATATAGTTCAAACTCTCCAACCCCGGCAACATTCTTGCAAATCTTTTCTGCACCCTTCCATGTTTAAGAACATCTTTCCCATAGCAGGGAGACCAGAATTGAATGCAGTATTCCAAAAGTGGCCTAACCAATGTCCTGTACAACATCAACATGACCTCCCAACTTCTATACTCAACGCACTGACCAATAAAGACAAGCATACCAAACACCTTCTTCACTATCCTATCTACCTGCAACTCCACTTTCAAGGAACTATGAACCTGCATTTCAAGGTCTCTTTGTTCGGCAACACTCCCCAGGACCTTACCATTAAGTGTATAAGTCCTGCCCTGATTTGCTTTTCCCAAAATGCAACACCTCACTTTTATCTAAATTAAACTCCATCTGCTACTCCTTGGCCCATCTGATTAAGACCCTGTTAAACTCTGGGGTAACCTTCTTCACTGTCCATTACACCTCCAATTTTAGTGTCATCTGTAAACTTACTAACCAAACCTCCTACGTTCCTCTCCAAATCATAAATGACAAAAAGCAGTGGACCCAGCACCAACCCTTGTGGCACACTATTGGTCACAGGTCTCCAATCTGAAAAGCAACCTCCACCACCCTTTGTTCTCCTGCCTTTGAGTCAATTTTGTTTCCAAATGGCTAGCTCTCCCTGGATTCCACGTGATCTAACCTTGTTAACCAGACTACCATGTGGAACCTTGTCGAATGCCTTGCTGAAGTCCATATTGACAATGTTCACCGCTCTGCCTTCATCGATCTACTTTGTCACTTCTTCAAAAAACTTAGTCAAGTTAGTGAGACACGATTTCCCACGCACAAAGCCAGGCTGACCATCCCTAATCATATCTAAACTATTGATTCTTGATGCATTGCCTCAAAATCGCTTCAGACTGTTTAAACTGCCTGTATTGGGTACCCAAACCCCAAATTTTAGAACAGGTTGGCATGGATGGTATGGATGGTTGGGTGAGCAGTGTGATGAATTGGTATGGATGGGTCATGGGGAAATGTGTTAGAGTGGGTGGGGTGGTGCTGAGTGGGTGTGACAGTCAGAGGGCTTTGCTGTTTTATGTTATGATGATGACAGAGTCCCAGAAGACTGTGCCAGGCCTTTTTAAATAGCCTACCTGTGGCCGCCTCAACCAAGCCCCCCTATCCAAATGGAAATCTAAATATCCTCCAAGTTATCCAGAGAACTGAAATGCCTCATTTTTGGAAATAGTCTTATAAAACTTCTTGAAAGCTTTGTTAAAGTCTTCACTTCTTTCCTGATGTGTGGTGCCCAGAATTGGACACAAAACTCCAGATGAGGCTGAACCAGTGCTTGGTAAAAAAGCATCAATACCTCCTTACTTTTGTGCTCTTATACATCTACTTCGAAAGTCCACTATACCTTTTCAACCACTTTACCTCCTTTATTTGGGTATGTATACCCCTGAGACCCTTTGTTCCTGCAACTGCCTGCAAAATATAGCCTTTACTTAAGCTTCTTCGCCTTGTGTATCCTATCAAATATGTAACACTTCACTCAAGAAATGAACCTGCCTGCTATGTCCTCTGCAAGTTTATTATCCTCATGATAATTCACACAGCACTGTTTTGTGTCATGTGTACATTTTTATTTGATTTTGATCTTATTGCCATGTGTACTCAAGTACAAAAGTACAGGAGGACAGTGAAAAGTGAGCAATGTCACCAACACACAGCATCATCTTAGGTACAAGTCCCTAGGTACAGAATCATAAGAACAAGGTAGACAGAAAGAACAAAGTTAAAATTTAAACATTGAAGTGCTAATACTGCAGTGACACCTTCATTAAGCCCCACACATCCTCATCTGTTCTTTAATATATAAATCAAAGAAAGCTACAGTTCTAGGGCTGACCAGTTGGGAATCCCACTTTATACCCTTGTCCAGTCGAAAGACACTGTTCCATAGCATCCCGACTGTGTCGAAAGAGGCCATTCAGCCCATTGGGTCCCTCTAAAGAGTGTCCCACCCAGACTCATCCACCTGCCCTATCCCTATAAACCTTCATTTCCCATGGCTAATCCACTCAAACTACACATCCCTGGACACTATGGGACTCCAAAAGGTGGAATAGGGGTTGTTGACTTTACAGGGATTGTTAAAAAAAAAACAGCCTTCATCTTTCTATCCTTGAATGAATGGATCCTGTTGGCCTGTGATTATTATATGAGCTGCTGAAGTTATTTTACAGTCACTCATGGCCGATAATGCTCCAGACCTCTCATTCCCATGCGCAAGAACTCCTCAAATATTATATAAAGTTCGAAATTGAAGGCACACCCTGCTACCTCCTCCCGGGATGTTGATGCCATTCTGGTTATCTTGAAAAGCTCGTTACTCCAACATACAAATAAAGTCGATTAATAATCCTCAATTCTGCAAGGCGTTGATCTCAAGATATGCAACACCTACGCCCAGGATTTTAAATCTATTCATGGGACACTGACATCACTTGCAAGGTCAGTGTAAAATTGAGAAGATGGTGGGGGGGGTGCCTTCTTGAACCACTGTTGTACTGGAGTGTAGAGACAGACACAATGCCATTAGGGAGGGATTTTCCACGATTTTGACCCAGTGACACTGAAGGAACGGACATATAGTCAGGATAGTGTGAGACTAGGAGGGGAACCTGGAGGTGGAGGTGTTCCCATGCATCTGCTGCCCTTGTCCTTCAAAGTGGCAGAGGCTGAGTGTTTGGAAAGGGCTGCTGATTGGTGCTTGGTGAGTGCTGTCTTGTGATGGTGTACACAGGTGCCAGTCTGCATTCATGGTGAGGGGAAATGAAAGTTTAAAGATGGAACATGAGGTGCTAGTTCAGGGGGCTGCTTTCTCCAAGAATGAGATTGAGTTTGTTGGGCTGCATCTATCCAAGGAGATAGAGAGCATTCCATCACCCTGCTGACTTTTGCTTTGCAAATCTGTCTTTCTGTTACTCCCACCAAAGAGCTGTACCTGATCATTGAGTGACATTACTGATAACAACATTCTGGTCCCCATGGAAGTACATGACTTGTTAACAGAGGGCTCACATTGGCACACTATTAATACAATAACTCTGGTGTCAATTGACACCATGGCGCGGTGGCTCAGTGGTTAGCACTGCTACCTCACAGCACCAGGGACCCAGTTTGATCCCAGCCTTGGGAAACTGTCTGTGTGGAGTTTACACATTCTCCCCATGTCTGCGTGGGTTTCCTCTGGGTACTCCGGTTTCCTCCCACAGTCCAAAGATGTGCAGGTTAGGTGGATTGGCCGTGCTAAATTGCTCATAGTGTCCAGGGATGTGCAGGCTAGGTGGATTAGTCATGGGAAATGTGGGGTTACAGAGAAAGGATAGTGGGGTGGGTCAGGGTGGGATGTTCTTTGGAGAGTCAGTGTGGACTCAATGGGCCGAACGTTTCACACTGTAGGGATTGTTTGACTGTTTCATGATGTTATCACAGGAGCCAATGAGCAGAGGCTATGCGAAAACAATATCACTGCAGCTGAGCTCAAACTCTACCTACTGCCCAACTGAAGAGTAATATCAACACTGAAGTCTAAAGAGCAGTGCGGTTTAATCTGAATTTCAAATCTTTGAAGGCCTCCTGCCTTTGGCAGTGTAGCTTTAGGGCCACAACTGTGAATTTGAGTTCTGCTTGGGGAAATGGCAAGATCAAGATCAAGAACTGTCTTCACAGAATTATACAGTATGGAAACAGACCCTTTGGCCTAACTTGCCCATGCCGACCAGATTTCCCAAACTAAACTAGCCCCACTTGCCTGCGTTTGGCCCATATCCCTCTAAACCTTTCCTATTCATGTACATTTCCAAATGTCTTTTAAATGTTATAACTGTACCTGCATCTACCACTTCCTCAGGTAGTTCATTCCATATACAAACCACCCACTGTGTGAAAACATTGCCTCTCATTCAGGCTTGGGTTTCTGTTGAACCCTATTTCAATAGTTGGTTCAGATTTTATTGTTACATTGTCAGGAGACAGTTCCCTGAACTCTAATGATCTTCCATCTTTGATCGATTTACTTTCTAACTAACTCTGCCCACACTGTGCTATTTATACCCTGTGGAAAGCAGCACCGCAACATCATTGTAGGGCTGCGCCAGGGTCCTAAAGCCCTTACAGAACATAATGCATCAAGTGCAGGACACAAAGGACATGCTTACTCTGGTTTCACATAGCTCTCAACTCCTGGAGCATGTCCCCAGTCTGAAGCCAGCGGTGTAAGCCTGAGGACATGGCTACCCATGTATCCCTCCTGTCCTTACCTCCAGCATACAGGTATTGAAATGCTGATCATTGATCCCTCCACGAAGGGGAAAAGTTCCTTCCTGCCTACCTTAGCAATGCCTCTCATAACATTATACATCTCAATCACGTCGCCCACCTCAGTCTGCTCTGCTCCAAAGAGTCTATCCAATCTCTCTGCAATAACTGAAACCCTCCAGTGCTATCACATCCCTCCTATAATGTGGATTCCAGAGGGAGACAATGGCCGAGTGGTATTATTGCTGGACTGTTAATCCAGAGGCCCAGGTAATATTGTGGAGACCTGGGTTCGAGATTCCACCACGGCAGATGGTGTAATTTGAATTCAATAAAAATCTAATGATGATGACCATGAATCCATTGTCAGGAATGTCCTTTAGGGGAGGAAACTGCCATCCTTACCTGGTCTGGTCTATACGTGACTCCAGACCCACAGCAATGTGGTTGACTCTTAACTGCCCTCTGGGCATTTAGGGATGGACAATAAATGCTGGTCTAGCCAGCGATGCCCTCATCCTGTAAATGAATAATAAAAAATGGAAACTGCACACAAGAATCTAGCTGTGGCCCAACTAATGTCTAATACTTTGTCCTGTAGATCAACTCCCTACCAGCAAAAATCTTCATGGAGCTGGGTCAGTATGTTGCAGCAAAGGTGGAGAGGAACATTAGTGTAATTACACAACTTCGTTTGACACCAGGTTGCCCCCATTTCCGACCTGCTTTGGATCCAATGGTGAGGATCACGGTTTGCACTCTGTCGTACAGCAGTGTAAATCTGCGATCAGTGTCCTCTCTTAGGCCAACAACTCCAGCATCAATGAGAGGCAGCGCTTCAATCTGCTGTGTTTGGTGAGCTTTATCGCAACAAACAGTTCCCATCAACAACAGCATCAAAGGTTACCCAAAAGAATGTAACATTCCCACCAAACTATGGGGATCTCAAGAGCTGCGAAATCAGAGAAAATCATCAACAAAGTAAATGAAATATAGAAAGAAAGAAATGAAAGGAGGCAAAGTGAAACTAAGATGACTTTTTTTTTCTATTTTCCTTGACATTTTAAAGCATTGCAGAGCCAGGAAAGAGAGAAAAGAGCTAAAAGAGAAAAACTAAAATGACTGTTTCTTTGCCTTTTCCTTGATATTCTAAAGCATTCTACAGATGAGAAAGAAAGCTCAGCTTAGAGATGAGGCCATTGATGAATACACAGGTAATGACAGCTGCATTGCAGAAATATCGAATAGAACTTAGCCTTGGTATTTACCTGGGAGATGAATGTGGCCTATTTAAAAGCTACAAAAGGACATTGACAATAGGAGAGAGATAATTAATCAAAGATGGTGAGGATAAAACCCACAAGTCCAGATATATTGCGTCCATGTAATATCTGCACTTCTGGGCGAGGCGATGGCCGAGTGGTATTATCACTGGACTGTCAATCCAGAGACGCAGATAATGTTCCGGGTGACCTGGGTTTGAATCCCGCCACGGCAGATGGTGGAGTTTGAATACAATAAAAATATCTGGAATTGAGAATTTGAATGATGACCATGAATCCACTGTCAATTGTTGGGAAAAATCCATCTAGTTCACAAATGTCCTGTAGGGGAGGAAACTGCCATCCTTACCTGGTCTGGCCTAAATGTGACTCCAGACTCACAGCAATGTCATTGACACTTAAATGCCCTCTAGGTATATATTGTATCCAAACATATTTTAAAAGGAAATAGGGAACAGATAGCAGAGACACTATTACAGAAACGTAACCATTCATGGGAAAAAGGGACAATGCCAGAGAATGGGAATACTGTAGTGTTTGCTACATATAAAAATTAAGATAAAATATGTCCAAGGAGCTCTGGTCCAATTAGCTTAACATTGGAATAGGGAAGATGTATAGAAAATGTAATTGAAAAATATTTAGAAACAAAATGTACTATAAAAGCATTTAGCAATTAATCCTATATGGAATATTATTCTTGGTCAATCTGTGATGCAAACTGTGTGGTTTTCTGCGTGTTGAAGTTAATAATTAACTTGTATGCTTTTCGGTAGCCACGGTGATTTCTTTTAAAACACTGTTTGAGTCCTATCTTTAGAGTTAATGGGTTTTTGTGCACCTCAAAAAGATTTTCTTTTGTAATCTAGCAGGATATATATTGGGGTCGTAATCCTAATCAGAGATTTCAGGAATTTGATTTTTTTTACCTCAGGGAAAACAACATGGGTGAAGAGACAGACAGATTTTTACTTTGAGGCTTGGGCCCTTATGTGAAGCCATTGATGAAGGTGGCTGTGCTCCTGAGAAGGAAAATACAGTGCAACTAGATTATCTTGGAGTGAAGAGTTAGTGATAGTCCCAGATCAGAAGTGCTGAGTCAAAACCCTGAAGAGATTACTTAAAGCTGAGTATATTTAAACCCACGTGTGTAATAGTCCCAGGGATAAGGTATCCCCAGTTCCAGTTTATATGTTAAAGTCACAACTGACGTAAGCTGATTGAGGTATTAGAGACGGGAGCTCTGATGTGAGTACTGTATGAATGGTGTTTTTGTAATTCACAAGATGTGTATTAAACACTTTACAGAGGCTGTTGTTTCTCTTTTCAATTTATAAAGGAATATTTTGGGATTAATAGTATTATACTTTTACTGTGTGCTTAAATATTTTTGAACTTGTGTTGTAGTAGATAGTTTGATTCGTTCTACTGTATCATAATTTTTTCAGTGTGCTGTGTTCTGGGACTTTAATGTCGAGTAGAACAGACAGCCACTTTGATAGGATCTCTGAAAGGCTAAATATGAGATGTAAGCATGTAGGGTGTTAGAATGCCAGGTAGGTAGTGGGCCTGGTAAGTGACTGAGTGCTTAGGGTAGGTTGAGGCAAAGGTGATGCGGACAATTGGTGTGGGAAGGTGGATCTCAGACTCAGGAAGTGGTCATGCAGTGACGGTTCGGAATTGTTCAGCAAGGCCGGTGGGGGGAATAAGGAGACAGCGTACAGTAAAGAGATAGATAGCTTTGTGGCATGGCGTAAAGACAACAATCTCTCTGCCTCTGCCTGTATTAATGGTGCCAAGGTGGAGATGGTCAAGAGCTTCCAGTTCCTAGGAGTTAGTATCACCAACAGTCGCTATGGTCAAGAAAGCACACCAATGCCTCCACTTCCTCAGGAGGCTAAGGAAATTTGGGATGTCAACAATGACTCTTACCAATTTCTATAGATGCACCATAGAAAGCATCCTTTCCAGATGCATCGCAGCTTGATACGGCAACTGCTCTGCCCAACACTGGAAGAAACTATGGAGAGTTATGAACACAGCCCAGTCTATCACACAAACCAGCTTTCCTTCCATTGACCCCATCTGCAATTCCTACTGCCTCAGGAAAGCAGCCAACATACTGAAAGACCCCTCTCACCCTGGCTATACTCTCTTCCACACTCTTTTATCAGGCAGAAGATACAGAAGTTTGAAAACAAATACCAACAGATTCAAGAATAGCTTCTTTCCTGCTGTTATCAGACTTGTGAACGGACCCCTCATATATTAAAGTTGACCTTTCTCTGCATCTTCTCCGTAACAATATATTCCACATTCTGTTATTACCCTGATGTACTTATGAAAGGTATGATTTGTTTGGTTAGCATGCAAAACAATATTTTTCACTGTATCTCAGTGCATGTGACAATAATAAATCAAATCAAAATCAAATCAAATAGGATAATTGCTAATAAACCCAACAGGGAATTCAAAAGTAAAGCTTTTGTCTAGAGAATGGTTGGAACGTGCAACTCATGACCACAAGTTGAGTGAAATGCAGAGATGTATTTAATGGAAAGTCAGATGAACACTTAAATTTAATAAAAACCAAAAGAACTGCGGATGCTGTAAATCAGGAAGAAAAACAAAGTTGCTGGAAAAGCTCAGCAGGTCTGGCAG
>NC_063362.1:33259855-33266956 GCF_021869965.1 Rhincodon typus
TTTCCAGCAACTTTGTTTTTGTTACTTAAATTTAATGTTGATCTCACTCTTTGTGCACCTTCTCTGTAGCCGTAACATTGTATTCCTCATTCTATTCTATTACCCTCATGCACTTTGTAAGGTGGGATCTGCCTGTACTACATGCAAAAAAACACTTTTCACTGTACCTAGGTACATGTGTTATGGAACAGACCAGGTCCCTCAAAAAATTTTGGGTGGCATGGTGGCTCAGTGGTTAGCACTGCTATCTCACAGTGTCAGGGACCTGGGTTCAATTCCACCCTTGGGTGACTGTCTGTGTGGAGTTTGCACATTCTCCCTGTGTCTGTGTGGGTTTCCTCTCACAGTCCAAAGATGCACAGATTAGGTGGATTGGCCGTGCTAAATTGCCCATAGTGTCTAGGGATGTGTAGATTAGGTGGGTTACAGGGGGATGGGTCTGAGTGGGATGCTCTGAGGGTCGGTGTGGACTTGTTGGGCCAAAGGGCCTGTTTCCACACTGTAGGGATGATGTGATATTTTAAGAAGGTAGCCTAGATCCTAAATTTTTCTTATTTTAAAGGCAGATATGAAATGCAGTGTTCCAAATGGAATGCAATTGGTCAAACTACTCAACATCAAGCGAAACAAAATTTACTTAAACACTGTAGTTAAAATAAAAACAAAAGAATGGGGAATTTAGAATAACATAATTATTGGAAAACTTAACCGAATAATAGATACAGTAACCTTTACTGAATAACTGTTTCAGTGCAGTAACATGCCATAAACATAGCCTTGGCAAAAAGGCATATTCAGACATAGATTCTCACATGCAGTTCTCCAATCCAGGAGGAAAAAAAAGCAGCAAGAGAAAATTCAGAGCACATAGCAGCTGGGAAGCATTCACTGAAGCTTCCAACTCTTTTCAGACCCAAATGGCTTCTGCTTAAAATTAAACCGAGATACTAAAAAAACACTAGAAAGCCTGGTCTGAGAGAGCCGGCCACACCCAGGGTGCCTCCCTTGTTCCAACTTTTAAAAAAAAAACCCAAGGCCTCGCAAATTGTTCACTTTCTTATGGATAGCTCAGTACCTCTGTCTTACAACCTCCCTTCAAAAAAAAGGACAAAATAATCTCTTCAAGGGACAGCATCGTCATGTGACAATAATAAACCAAATCAAAAACCAAATCACTACAGAGAAATAGGAACAGTGGGAGATGTCGATGGGGTCAGCTGGGGTAATGTGGGAACAGTGTTGCCAGAGCAAAATGCTAGTCTAGAAAATCTATTTCTCAGCTACAAATATCTTTTCACGCTTTCTAATTTTAAAGAAAACTACAAGAGGTTTCAATGCTCTCAGATGTTGCTGATCTAAAACTCGCTGTCAGCAGATGTGTCAGCCACATGTTGCAGGTTTACCCTCCCTGTGAGAAAGGGCCCAGAACAGTACATCTCAAATTGGGAACAGTGTAGGGATCAATGAATAAAATCAGTTTCTTCCCATTTGCCTTCAAATTGCCTGACTACCCATGATATTAATGATCTGCATGTAGCAGTAAATGGAGGCAAATGGGTTTTAAATGGCACAATCAAAAACATTTAACTTATCTTCTTGGAGACACATCTCTCCAACATATATGATTAATAAATGGCTCCAACAGATTAAAATGGAAATACAAATTCCTCTTCGCCAGACATGAATTAATGAATAGAGTTCAGTCATGTACTTTTGAAGAAATGAAGCTGGGAGCTGTACATTCTATTTTTGGTGGTTTAGAAAAATAAAGACAGTCAGAATGTGACAAATCATTTTGAAAGGGTACCCAAAGCTGACAAGTTAAGTAAAGTGTTATCACATAATTCAGTAAGATTGCCGTCATATAAACACAGGGAAGGTACAGCACAAAAGGTGGCCAATTGGCCCACTGTATCCGTGATGGCTAGCCCAAAAGGATGCATACAACCTGTTTTTACTCCTCTTGGTCTATGGGATATGCAGATGAGATGTTGTAATCAGTTGTTCTCATTCAATACAATGAGAATTTCTGTGTCTCACACTTTTATTCGGAGTGAATTCTGAACATCCTGTTAACATTGTTGAAAGCTGTTAATTTAAATTGGGGGAACAGGAGGATAATAGTTTTGTTTCTTTGAGTATTGCTGAAACTCAAGCTTTTCATCCTGCTCATTCATGAGGGCATTGCACAAGAATATATATACAAAGGGAAAACTGATATTTATGCTGGGTAAGAGTGGGGCAGCACAGTGGCCTCACAGCACCAGGGGCTCAAGTTCGATTCCACCCTCTGTGCGGAGTTTGCACATTCTTCCCATGTCTGCGTGGGTTTCCACCAGGTGTCTGGCTTCCTCCCACAGTCCAAATGTGTGCAGGTTAGGTGGATTGGCCATGGGAATTGCAGGGATAGGGCACGGGGGCGGTGGGTGGGGTGCGTTATAACCCTCTTTGGAGGGTTGGTACGGCCATTGCGTGGACCAGCCATACTAAGTTGCCCCATAGTGAGCAGGCTAGATGGGTTAGCTATGGGAAATACAGGGATGGGGTGGGTCTGGGTGGGATGCTCTTCAGAGGTTGGTGTGGGCCTGATGGGCTGAATGGCCTGCTTCCACACTGAAGGGATTCTATAAGAGTTCCAGACTTCCTCTGCCTCTCTGTAAGAACACACTTCTCTTTGACCTACCCCTAATCATTCTGTCCATGACTCTGACTTTGTCCCCCAACTTATTGATCTCTCTACTAATTAGATTGCAATCTACTTCATGATTTTCTATTCCTCAATTAAATCTCCCCTCAGTCTCCCATGTGCTAATATTATAAAACAACGCCAATCTGTCCAATCTCTCCTCACAGCTACAATTCTCCATTTCTGGAAACATCCCAGAGGTTTCCTCTATCGACTCCAGTGGCCGCACTTCTCATTTCCAGCCTCTGCAGTAATTGGTTTTTCTAATTGTATAAAAAAGGAGTCCCAGAAGCATCTATGTCACCATTCAGCTCAGTCTCCACTCCAACAGTGATCAAATAATCCCCAAAGAAAAATCTCATAGAAACCCTATAGTATGGAAGCATGCCATTCAGCCCATAACCATCCTCTGAAGGACATCCCACCCAATCCCTGTATTCCCATGGCTAACCTGCTCACTACTGGGCAATTTAGCATGGCCAATCCACCTAACCTGCACATCTTTGGACTCTGGGAGGAAACCCACACAGACTCAGTGGAGAATGTGCAAACTGCACACAGACAGTCACCTGAGGGTGGAATTGAACCCAGGTCCCTAGCGTTGTAAGGGAGCAGTGCTAACCACTGAGCCACCATACCAGCCATATCAGACACAAAGACCTTAACACTGTTTCTCTCCACAGATATGATAGAACCTGAGTTTGTCCAGCACTTTGTGTTTATTTTAAATAATTTAATGAGTTTGGTTCCTGCATTTGAATGACCCAAAGCCACTTTCTTTTCATCGCTATTCCTTATTCAAATGACTTTGCAAACTCTCAACTTGGGCTTCTACAGCCCCTCATGGTTAGAGAGCATTTAAACGTCCTGTCCTTATGCCGAACGAGGCAGGACAAAACATCTTATTTTGTTGCAACAGCTATTATTGACATCTCACATGAAGGGGACTGAATTTTGGGAGCTTGCCAGGGATAGACTGGCCCAGAATTCCCTGCTGCCTATCAAGGTCTTTCCTCTCTCAGTCTGGCAAATGTGATAATTCATACTCTCAACCTTTGAAAAGTGATGAGAGGATTCTGCCAACCTGAGGTGCCCTCTCTACCCCTTGCCTGCAATGGCAGGCTGTAGATTTCGGCTCCTATTGGCCAGCCAGCGTAAGGAGCTTGACCGTCATGTTCTGAACGCAGCCTCCAGCCTCCACACTTTGAGGGGGTGGGGGGGGAGAGGGGGGAGCGGTGGTGGGGATGTCTGATCCCAAAAGTGGTCCTGACATCTGGGTCCAGACCTGAAACCAAAGTCCTGCCTCTGGAGCTTTACTGACCCATAAGGTGAAGCAGCATGTTATAAACGGTCCATCGCCTCATCCTGATGATGCTTTGCCCTGGCACTGGCATTTTACGAGGGAGGGAAGAAGGTTAGTAAGGGGAGTTCTCATTGTTACCTTAAAACAAACCATTCAGGAGGTAAACACCAATATCACTGTTAGTGCAAGTTTGCATCCAATTAACTTTATCAATGTCATTTCAGGTATCTCCCTAAACACAAGGAACTGGGCATGGATATCATGGTATTGAAGAATCCAACAGACATTTATTACAATGAGCAAACGTTACATTCTTCAGGCACCTGGGTGTCTGGGCTAGTATTAAGCTATTAGTTTACAACAGATAAACACGCTTCCAGTGCAGTGTCATGTTTCAAGTGATTGGAGCTGAGGTGGAGACTGAGATTTTCATACCCTCAGGTCCAATGCCCTGATGCAGTGATGGTATTATCAGTATGTCCCTTAAACTGGTACATTGACCATCTGACTGTGAGATATAACAGAAATACCACCACCATCCTCCTGTATCTGACCAGGTTTTCCTGAGAAATGAGGTAGAAGATGGTGGTGGGCTTAGATCCAATCTGTTTAACAACTTCCGAGGCTGCAGTGAATTGGCACTTGGTGCTCATGCCAATTATCATAAAGTCACACTAGTGATAATTACTGGAGGATGTTAATAAGCAATTAGTAAATTGAGAACTGCCCAATACTCACTGACCTTATGTTCAATTAACTTATTCCTATCCCACTTCTACCCTATGGAGACAGAAATACATTAATCATTTTTACTAAAGCAAGTACATTTTGAATAATACCAAAGCAAAATACTGCAGATGATGCAAATTGGAAATGAAACAGGAAATGTTGGAATGAGAGCCATCCCCTTTTGGTTGGCTGCAGCGCTTGGTGGGTGGGACTTCCTCCTCCATCCCAATGCCCGCTTTCAGTGGGCCTTCCAAATATAGGAGACCAAGACCATCCACCAGATGTTCAGCCAATGGGCAAGATCCCAGTCTCTTCCAGGAAATCTAGGCCAAAGACCATTGTCAGAACTGGGCATACTTAGCATCTTAGAATCCCTACAGTGTGGAAGCAGGCCATTTGGCCCATTATGTCCGCATCGACCCTCAGAAGAGCATCCCATCCAGACCCTTCCCCCTACCCTATCCCTATAGCCCTCCATTTCCCATGGCTAACCCACCTAACCTCACCATCCCTGGACACTACGGGCAATTTATTATGACCTATCCTGCACATCCTTGGACTGTGGAAGGAAACCGAAGCACCCTGAAGAAACCCACGCAGACACGGGTAGAATGTGCAAACTCCACACAGACAGTCGCCTCAGGGTGGAATCCAACCCAGGTCCCTGGCGCTGTGAGGCAGCAGTGCTAACCACTGAGCCACCATGCCACCCCAGAGAGAACATTTTTGAAGCAAACAGGGAAAGGGATTAAAATTAAAGGAATAATGGCACATGACCAAAGCAGATCGTGGTGTTGTAGTGGGACAGGAACAGGCAGAGATAGGACAGTTGAAGAAACTGGGAGAATGAAAGAGATAGTCCTCCCATGATGTAGGGTGTGACGGAAAGTATTCACGTTAGCTGTGTGCGAGTTTAGAAATTGGTTGACAGCCTATCTCCAGAAAAGGAGACTGAAATAAAGAGTCTTAGATGGGTTATGTGACAGCGAAGGAAAAAACAAAGGGAATAACATTTTCCAGCTTGGGCAAGGGTGGGAAATGGCAGCGATCCAATCTTCAATGATCAATATTGATCAAAACAAAACTGAAGGCAATGGGGCAGGGTTGAAACAAAGGAAGTTCCATGTTTCTCCACAAAAGGGCAAGCAAAGCCAAGTCTCCTGCAGGTAGCCATAGCAACACTTTGAGGTAGTGAATAGAGTTGAAATTGTTCAAGGGAAGAATAAGTGCAGCCATTGGACAGAGGGTGGTGCAGGAGAGAGACTGGTTGGGTCTCTGTTTGAGAGACTGGTTGGGTCTCTGTTTGAGAGACTGGTTGGGTCTCTGTTTGAGACAGATGTAGGGAGTCCTGGGAGTGTACAGACACACCCAGAAACATAGGGAACACTGGCAGATGGGAGTGAATCCAATAGGAAGAGGATATTTCAGTGAGGCAAGGCCAGCATGAAAGAAGCTGTCTATGAAAGTCATGCTTTTGTAGCTTTTAGTCTGATGTAGAAGCAGACTGTTCACAGATGGAGGACCAGGAGGTTGGAGGGAGGATTTCCAAAGGAGAGGAGGTCACTGTCAATCTTAGAAATGCCACTGTGAGGTTTGGTGTTGGGGTCAGAGAGAGACAGGAGAGGTGATAATGAGATGGCAGCCAGCTGTTACCATGCAGAGCCTGCTCCACCAAAAAATTCCTTCTGAGGATAACCAATCAGATGTTTGTATAAGAGATAGTAGGAACTGCAGATGCTAGAGAATCTGAGATAACAAGGTGTAGAGCTGGATGAACACAGCAGGCCAAGCAGCATCATAGGAGCAGGAAAGCTGATGTTTCGGTTTCTGATGAAGGGTCTAGGCCCGAAATGTCAGCCTTCCTGCTCCTGTGATGCTGCTTGGCCTGCTGTGTTCAACCAGCTCTACACCTTGTTATCTCAGATGTTTGTATAACCCAGGCCAAGCACTAGTTATTTCTCCACTTCCTGTGACTGAGGGCATGAGGTGTCAACATGAGGTGGGGGAGTCGAGTTACATGTTGATCTGAATAGATCCCTTCGCTGAACATCGTTCATTGACCAATGGGATCTTAGCAAAATCTGAAGCTTATGATGCTCTTTTTCTGGTGAGTCTTCAACTGATTCTTTACAATCAATTCAAAATTTCACAGCAGGGTACTGTGGCGGGGACGTTAGCCACAGGCTCTGGGTCATTAGTTCGATTCCATAAACACGAGACCAGCCGGCACAGGGAGAGGAAATATTTAAAGAAGTCCAGCTGACTCAATGATGTGGTTAAGCAGGTACAGCAGGTATCTGTCCAAGAACATCACTCTCCAATACAACAGACCCATGTGCATCACTCTCCAATACAACAGACCCACGTACATCACTCTCCAATA
>NC_063362.1:33266966-33275616 GCF_021869965.1 Rhincodon typus
CTCTCCTATACAACAGACCCCAAGTGCATTACTCTCCAATACAACAGTCCCCAAGTGCATTATTCTCCTATACAACAGACCCACATGCTCCACTCTCCAATGCAACAGTCCCCATGAGGAAGAGGTGGAGATAAGGACTCAATCCATTTCAAAGCTTTGGCATACACACAGACTAGTGTAATATTAAACAGAAATTAATCACCTCTGAAACCAGACAAAACAGAGAGCATGGCAGGCATTTGTCACTGTATGGCACCTTCTTTTTATTCATTAAAAGTAATCTTGTGAAAAGATACGTTATCTGTTGAACAGAATACTCTAAAGAAACAGGCTGAGAAAAGATAACAGGCTGTTAGATTTTGAAAGCAGCAGTCATCCCTCTTCAACTTGCCAACGTTCTGCATGTGAGCAGCATTATGCTGTGCGAGGTTTAGCACGAAGCTGTGTCGTTGTGTATGGTAGTGCAAACAAGACAGCATATTAACATCAACCTTGTCCAATTAGATATGAATAACTTAGACTTATATCCATAAGGATCGGTGGCTGTATATCTACCCAATGAATCTTAGATGTGTGGCTTTTTGTCCTGGGTTTTTTTTGTGAAAAGAGAATAAGACAGAGGTTATGAGTAGTTGGTTCTAAGACAATAAAGTAAACAGCTTGTGAGGCCCCGGGTTTTTTTAAAAGTTGGAACAATAGAAGGAGTATGAATGGTACAGTCAGGCTGTTGGGGTTTGGAAACTGCTATACAACTCTCCCTTCAACAACAAAATGCTTGAGTTCTCTCTCTCTCTCTCCCCCCCTCCCTCCCTCCCACCCCCACGCCCGGATGTTCTTTCCACCCGATTGAAGGCACATTGCATGTGAGAAAATCTATTTTACTGACTTTCCCTTTGCTAAGGGTCTGTTTATGTGATGTTACTATATTGGAACAGTAGCTGTTTAGTCGTTAAATAATCAATTATTCTGTTAAGTTTTCCAAGAGTTAAAGTTCGACCAATTCTTTTTTCCTTCATTTGTATTTTTAACTGTAGAGTAGGAATAAAGTGTGTTTTGTTTAAAGCTGAGTAGTGTAACCAATCAAATTACATCTGGAACACAGCACTTTACACCTGGCTTTAAATATGATAAAAGTTAGGGTCTAGGCTATCCCCTTGATGTGTTTCGAGGGGGTTTGGTCTAGTCCATTACAGATGGTTCTGGGGGATATAACCACAAAGTACAACACACTGGCTGAGCTGGTATACAAACAGAGATCAACCATTTGGCCCAATCAATGTTGGTGTTTATCCTTCATAGCAGCAGGAGCTCTGATTCCATATCCCTTTATCCATCACTTCCTTCTTCAAGGATCTCTCTAATCATTTCAAACAAGCTTCTTCCCTCTCCTGCTTCCATGTTTCCATGTAGGATCTTGACTTCCCATCTACGTAATGACAATAATTCAATCATCTTCCACCCTGTGAAAGTGTTGGTTTGGCTCATGAATAGCTGAGCAAACTTGCTGGGTTGAATGGCCTGCTTCCACTCCTATATTTTATGGCTAGTGTATTTCAGTGACTAACTCTGCTTCATAGGAATAAACAATAATCCAACAACTTTATGGTCACTTATATTGATATCAGGTTTTTGCATTTTCGTTTATTAAAATAGAAACATGATTTCAAATTTTCCAAATGGAATTCGAACTTGTCACCAATGGATTATTGTTTGATTAACACCACCATTCTCTGGGCCTTTAGTGGAATTAGTTTTAGTTCCATGACCTCTTGTCGAAATACTGGACCAAAGGTTGAGGTACAAGTTGTAAACTATTATTAGAAGATAGTAGGTTCAAATCTCAACACAATCACCCAGTTCATCCATTACTCCCATTTCAACACCAATGATTGATTGAAGCTACAATAATGTGTGCGGGGATCGTATTTTATTTGAAAACTTTTCTTTTGAGTAATGAATATAGAGGATAGGAATGTGCAGCAACCTTACATTAATTACACCTTTAAACAGGGGTTTTAATCCTTTAAAATGAAACTGCTGAGAGTTAATGTTAAAACAGCAGACAGAAACAGAATAGCAGGCAAATGCATTCGGAGTTGATATATGAATATGGTGTGTGATGATTGAATGTCTTCCAGTTTGATATGAATACAGGATTCTTGCTGTGATAGTCCTGCTGGTACAAGTGCACTGCTCTCCCTTAATAAGCATCATTCAAACCAGGAGCCTGAGCTTAATGAGGGTCTCAATTCTGCAGGGACTGATGAACTGTAATCACTGAAATGGGTTCTAAAGTGTAACAAGCTGGCAATTACAATGGGAGAATTCTTTCGGCTGTGTACAGCTTTCACATCGGAGATTATTTATGCTCATGATCCATGGCAAATACAAATTTGAGGACCCAACCTTCCTTGATCGATTCTGTTCTTTAGTTCTCTGAATGTTTGTTTATGATCACCACTCCCAAGGAGACAGATCCCAAATCCACCCCCGGGTGGAACATGGATCACAATGCATGCCAGTCATTCAACCAACTGATCCTTAATTGTACTTTCATGTATTTTACTTTGTATTTTGGAATTGTTTTCTGTTAACCACATGGGTGACCAGGAGTTCCCCTCTCCCCCAACTCTTATCTTCCACCACTGGAAGATGTTGGAAGGATTTACATTCCGAAATCACCTCCTTTGGCATCGGGTTCCAGTGTTGGATTGGCCCCAAGGCAAGAACTCAACCCACTGTGTCACAGACCATCTCCGAGGATCCGATTACCATCACAGCGTCAGGAGTACCTTCCCACAGTTCCTGTTCTACCCTTTTCACTTACCTGCACTTTCGCATTTAGCAGCATTTCCTTCCATCTCCCAACTAAACCTTTGTTGGGAATACTTCCAGCTCCTGTCACTATCAACAGCAGCTCAGTGGGTAGCATTGATGAGCTGCTGAGTCAGAAGGACTGTGCACACAAGCCTCAATCCTGCACCTTGAAGAGTTCACCAAGGCTGCCCCATCAGTAACTGAGGGACTGTTGCAAAGTCAGAGGCACTGTCTTCTGACTGAGCTGTTGGACTGAGGCCTTGCCTCTTCTCTCTAATGGATGTTGAAAGGCCCTAAGGCTATTGAAAGAAGAGCATGTGGAATTCCCCTCTGTGACCGGCCAATACCCTGTCCCCTTGACCAACATCGCCAAAACACCTAGATTATGATGTTGATGTTTGAGAGGGTTGGCTGTGTACTGTGTCTTCCTCAAAGCAGTGACTATACTTCAAAAAGGACTGGGACACTGTAAGTGCGGGTCTTTTGTGTCCTTTTGTTAAATAGAAGTAACGTCGTCTCAACATTCAGGGTTGGCCTATACCCAAAGCATCTTCTGCTAATGCAGTTCAAGAGCACACAGGCTGCAGAAACACAAACATACTGACATCCAGCAGCTATGGCGGCTCAGTGGTCAGCGCTGTTGCTGCTGCAAGCGCCTCGGGCAACTGTCTGTGTGAAGTTTCCACATTCTCCCCATGTCTGTGTAGGTTTCCTCTGGGTGTTCTGGTTTCCTCCCACAGTCCAAACCTGCAGGTTAGGTGGATTGGCCGTGCTACATTGCCCATTGTGTGTAGGGATGTGTAGGCTAAGTGGATTAGCCATTGGGAAATTTGGGGTTACTAGATAGTGTACGGGGCTGGGTCTGGGAGGGATGGTCTCTGAAGGGTCAGTGCAAACTTGACGGACCAAATAGCTTCTATCTGCACCGGAGGGATTTTGTGATAACCAAAGACAAGCAGAGAATAGTACATTTGTGACTGAGTGTTTATCATTTCGTTTATATTCCCAAAACAAATTTATAAAAAATAATTTCATGCCTTTAATATCCTTTGCTAACCTTAAGCTTGCACAAAATGACTAGTGTGAAGTTACCTGATCCTCCCTGGTCTGGTATTTATTGTCTTCACATTGTTCCACTTCACTGATGGTTCACAGGTCTTTACTGAGAAGGGCAACAGTGTAATTTATTCATGGGTTATGTATTCTGTATATATCCAACTTACCTCAGAGGAATGCAATGAGATGGCTTTAAGTTTACAAAAGGTTTATTAACAGAACTCTGAAGTACGTCAGCTTTCACAGGATTTTCATATCTCTGTCTTCTTGTTTTTTTCTTTGTAAGGTTCTGTTTATATTAGCTCTCAGAGGCTATGCAGAGACTTTAAAATCAAATCAAGCTCAGCGAATATAGGTCAGTCATCAGACTAATGTAATCAAACAGATTAACAAATGCATTGGAGAGCGTGCAGGAGCAATTAACAAGAATGGCTCCAGGTATGAGGAACTTCAGTGATGAGGACAATTGAAGACATTGGGACATTTCTCCTTGGAGAGAAAAAGGCTGAGAGGAGATTTGATCGAGGTTTTCAAAATCATGTGTGGGCTGGATAGAATGGTTAGGGAGAAGCTGTTCCTATTCATAAAAGGAACAAGAACAGGATGTTGCCAGGAATGGAGGGTTTGAGTATGGAGCTGCTGGATAACCTGGAAGGGCAGGAGGTTGACAGGTGACCTTATAGAGGTTTATAAAATCATGGGATTGTAGTTAATGTGAATGGCAGGTATCTTTTCCCTAGGGTGGGGGATTTCAAGACACAGGGTCATATTTTTAAGGTGAGAGGAGAAAGATTTAAAAAATACATGGGGGGCAACTTTTGTACACAGAGAGTGGTCCGTGTGTGGAATGAACTGCCAGGGGAAGTGGTGGTTGCGAGTACAGTTACAATGTTTAAAAGAAATTTGGTTAAGTACATGAATAAGAAATGTTTAGAGGGAAATGAGCCAAGCGCAGGCAGGTAGGACTAATTTAGATTGGGATTATGGTCGGTGTGGGCTGGTTGGACCGAAGGGTCTGTTTCCGTGCTGTATGACTCTATAAGAATGACAGGGCATAGATGTGCAGTAAAGCAAAGGTGATGTGAGAAAAGAACAGCTTCACACTGCGTCATTAGGGTATAGGGTACACTGCCTGGAACTATCATGAAGGCAGGTTCATTCGAGGCATTCAAGAGGACATGGGATGGTTATTTGGATAGAAATGGTGTGCGAGGGTACAGTGAAAAGGCTGGAGATTGGCACTAGGCAAAGATGACTGTTTGAAAAGCTGCACACCCAGGTCGTGGAGTCAGATACTTTAGACACTTTTAAGCGACTCTTGGATAGGCACATGGAGGATAGTAAAATGTAGAGTATGCAGGTTAGATAGCTCTTAGTAGGATAATAGGTCTGCACAACATCGTGGGCCGAAGGGCCTGTACTGTGCTGTACTGTTCTATGTTCTATGTCTCATTGCACCTCTCCCTTTCTCAATCTATCGTCATTCAGATATTAATCTGCCTTCCTATTTTTGCTCCCAAAGTGGATAACGCCACATTTATCCACATTATACTTCATCTGCCAAATATGTGCCCATTCACTGTCCATTTCCTGCCTGCCAACCTGTTTTCTACCCATGTCAGTACACTAGCCCCCAATCCTACTACTCCACTACAGCCTTTAGCACTGTTCCTGCAAATTGACTTTTATACCCACAGTATCTGCTGTTAATGACCAATGGAGCATAAAACAAAGATTTGCTTAAAAATACGATTGGCCCCTTAACAGTTTGTCCACAGTTAAAGCCAGGAAACTATGCATCGAAATATCAACGAAGCAATTTTGACTGCTCAAAATCAATGGAGTCATAAAAAGTTGGGGTCAGTGAAAAACAGGCTCCAGATTCACAATCGGCCCATTTTATACTATTCAAACACTTCCTGATCCACCTTCATCCCAGCCCTGGTAACCCCTTCTTCCCCTGCAACACTCCAAGAACTCCATGTTCCATCAGCTCCTGTCTCTTGTATATCTCCAGTTGCTTTCAATCCACAATTGGCTTTTAGCTGCCAAGGTCTGAAGCTGTGAAACTGCCTTTCCAAACCTCTCGGTTTCTCCCACTCTCACAGCTCCTTTAAACCTTAAACTCCTTGCACAAGTCTATGCCCACTGCCCTGATGGTAAAAAGCTTTTTATGCTTATCTCCTTGCACTCCTGTGCCTTTGCTTGCAATGTTTTCATGTTTAAATATAAATCTTAGAATCCCTACTGTGTGGAAACTGGCCATTTAGCCCAACAGGTCCACACCGCCCCTCTAAAGTGCATCCCACCCTGACTCCTGCATTTCCCCATGTCTAACCTAAACATCCCTGGACACTATGGGCAATTTAGCATAGCCAATCCACCTAACCTGCACATCTTCGGACTGTGGGAGGAAACTGGAGCACCCGGAGGAAACCCACGCAGACACGGGGAGAATGTGCAAACTCCACACAAACAGTCGCCCGAGGGTGGAATTGAACCGGGTCCCTGGGGCTGTGAGGTAGCAGTGCTAACCACTGAGCCACTGTGCTGCCCACTGTGCATTATGTATTAATCTATGCATTAATTGCAAATTGTTGGTAAAGGTGTAGGATAATAAAATCTAATTCTAATTGGTATTAGTTTACATTTCTGTGCACATTCAAAATTCATTGGCCTGCCCTTAACACAATTAAATCAAACTCCCCTCTTTGGGCTGTTGGCATTTTCCCAGTCAGCCAATGTGTTTTGCAAAAAGACAAACGGCTCTTGTGCAAGCAACAGATTGGGAGTCTTTGTTAAATTCTTTGGAAATAGTGACATTGAAAAGATTGTTAAAAGCGTGAAGCTCACTGTATTGACACTGGCTCCCTTGGTATCACTGCCTTAGCTCTGGTCACATCTCGTCTCTCCCAAAGCATACAACCTGTAGAATTCAATTCACAGAATTGCTCCAATGCAGCAGGAGGCCAATCAGCCCATTGTGCCTGCACCAGCTCTTCAACGAGGCCCGGGCATCCCTGTACATCAGTCTCTGAAAGTAAGCACACGGGTGCAACAGATGATGAAGAAAGCAAATGATTTGTTGGCATAGTAACAGGATTCGAGGATAGCAGCAGGGATGTCTTGCTGCAATGGTACAGGGCCTAGGTGAGAGCCCATCTGGAGTATTGTGTACAGTTTTGGTCTGCTTATCTGAGGAAGGATGTTCTGGTTACAGAGGGAGTGCTATGTTGCAAGGACTGGGGAGGCCAGAACTAAAGGTCACAGCTTAAGGATACGAGGTGAACCATTTATTACTGAGATTGGGAGAAATTTCTCGCCCAGAGGGTGGTGAATCTCTGGAATTCTCTGCCACAGAAAGTAGTTGAAACCAAAACATTGAATGTTTTCAAGGAGTTAGATACATTCCTTAGTGCTAACGGGATGAAAGGGTATGGGGAGAAAGCAGGAATAGGGTACTAAGTTGGATAGTCAGCAATGGTCATATTGAAGAGTGCAGCAGGCTTGAAGGGCTGAATGGCCTAATCCTATTTTCTGTGCTTCTAAGTCATGCAAGTTATCGGTGGGAAATGCAGGAGACACAGGAATGACCACAGATTACTTGGTGAGAATAAATCCAGGAGATTTGAACTAATAAATCACAATCACAGAATGTTGCAGATGCTGGAAAATCTAAATTAAAATAAAGCAATCAAATGCTGTAAATACTCTGCAGGTCAGGCAGCGTGAGAGACAGAGAGAAGCAAAGTTAATAGGTTAATATTAATATGACCAGTTCTTGCCATCCTGTTATGGGAAGGATATTACTTAGCTGGAGTGGCTCAGAAGAGATTTACCAGGTACTAGTTCTGGAGGGTTTGAGTTATAAAGATAAGCTGGGAGATGCAGTAATTATCATGATGGAGTACTGTATGTTTCCTTTACAACAGAAGCCAGCTTTTTTTTATTCATGGGATGTGGGCCAGCATTTATTGCCCATCCCTCATTGCCTGGAGAACAGTTAAGAGTCAACCACACATGCTGTGGGTCAGAATGGAACTGCAGTTTCCTTTCATGAAGGACATTACTGAACCAGATGAGTTTTCCCTGACAAGGGTTTCATGATCATCATTAGAACTTCAATTCCAGATTTTTAATTGAATTCAAAATCCACCATCTGCCATGGTGGGATTTGAACCAGTGTCCCCAGAACATGAGGTAACAAGGTGTAGAGCTAGATGAACACAGCAGGCCAAGCAGCATCAGAGGAGCAGGAAGGGTGATGTTTCGGGCCTAGACTCTTCTTCAGAAGAAGACACTGAAGACTCACTCACACACACATACACACTCACACACATACACACACAGACACATGCAATCACACTTACTCACACAGACACACATACACACACACACAGACACACACACACATTCACTCACACACACATTCACATACACACTCACTCACTCACACATACATACATACACACTCACACACATACATACACACACACTCACTCACACACATGTACATACACAAACACACATACATACACACATACACACACAGACACACTCACTCACCCACACATACACACACACTCACACACATAAACACACAGACACTTGCACAACACATACACACACACACATACACTCACACACATAAACACACAGACACTTGCACAACACATACACACACACATAAACACACAGACACACGCACATACACATACACACACTCACACACACACACACTCACACACACATACATACACACACACTCACTCATACA